>NW_024412747.1:6638342-6871221 GCF_014898765.1 Herpailurus yagouaroundi | reverse complement strand
AGGTACAGCCTACCTGGACCCGCGCCCCGGGGGAACCGGCGCCGCCCTCCGCGGACTCGTTTCCCCCCTCCGGCCGGAATAAGTTAAAAACCCCGAGTCCGGCCGCGAGCGGCCCCCTAGCGCCGTCGCGACCCCGCCTGGCCCTCCACTCTCCGCGACTGGGAGAGACGCGCCCGCCCCGGGCTCAGGTCCCCGCGCCGCCAGAGCCTGAGTGTCGCGGGCCGAGAGACCCAGCCAGCCGCGGGCGCTGCGCGGGCACCTGCCTCAAGACGCAGCGGAATCGCGGCGGCCGGCGACGGCCCAGACCACTGTCTCACTGCGTTCAGAAGACGACGGCAGGAGGGGCGAGCTCCCACTGGGTGCCGGCCTGGGAGGGCGCCCCAGGGCCGCCCAGGCGGTGTTCCTACCGTGTGCCGGCCTGGGGGGAAGGGGGCGTCCCGGGACCGCCCTGGGGATGTCCCTACTGCGTTCTGGCCCGGAAACGCGCCCCGGGACAACCCTGACTGAGCCCCTGAGCTCTGGGGCTGGGGTAATAGGTTGCACGGTAAGATGAGGTCAGGTAGGTGCCAGCGCCCTGGAATGCTGCACAGATGAAACCTTTCCAAGCTAGGGGGAGGGGTGCTAGGCGAGAAGTCCAGGCGCTTGCGGGCCCAGCCCGGAGCCCGCCCACCCCGCGCCGCAGGCAGTCCTCAACCTAGGGTCGGAATGCTTTTGGATCTTTATCTAGAGGAGAAGGAAATGAACTTTTTTATACCCATCTTTTTCTACTTTGCTAGGAGATGTTGATCACCCAGGAGGAAGCGCTACCTGAAACTATTAATATAAATTGCGTGACACTTGAACTGGTTGCTGAAAGATTCAAAGGACTCTTTTTTTTTTTTTTTTTTTTTTTTTTTTTTTTTTTTTGAGATTGAGGGATTGTGAGCATGGGAGGGGCAGAGAGAGAGAGAGAGAAGGAGACACAGAATCCGAAAGAGGATCCAGGCTGCCAGCCCAGCACAGAGCCCGAGGCGGGGCTAGAACTCACAAATTGCTAGATCATGATCTGAGTCGAGGTCGGCGCGACTGAGCCACCCAGGAGCCCCTCAAGGAACTCTTTGAAGAGAAGACATTTTTAGGGGCGCCTGGGTGGCACAGTCAGTTAAGCCTCGGATCAGGTCATGATCTCACGTGTTCCTAGCGCTCGTGGGTTCCAGGCACGGGTGGGGCTCAGCGCTCACAGGCTCACAGTCTTACCGTGGGACTTTCCCTCCCTCTCTCTCTGCCCCTGCCCTGCTTATGCACGTGCTCTCTCTCTCTCTCAAGATAAATAAAAAGAGAGAGAGAGAGAAGACTTTGTTTAAGCTATGGTGGGATTGCCTCTGCCTTTTTAAATGGTAAGGTGGGAGTCACAACCTGTCAGCAGGACTGGTTTGGTTTAGGTAATCTAACTTACCTTCCAGCCCCACCTTACATAGCATTTCCTGAGCTGGTTTTATGGCATAGGGCCGGCCAGGCTGTTTCCTGAGACTGGATCCAGGGATTTCAGTTCCTGTTTCTGGAGGCAGAATTCTTCCTGGAGAGATAAAGTTGTCTGTACTTCCCCATCGCCAACACTCCCTAGAATATAACCCTGTGAAAAGTTAGAGGTGGTTCCTCCCATGCCGTGTTTCTCTGTAATCTAAGGCATGTGTACATCGTACAATCGTTTAGACCTCTTTGTAAAGTATGTGCATCATATATGGGAGTAGGTGTAATAAAACATGTCTGAGTGTTACAATGACATGATAAAATTTCTGAGTTCTCCAGGTTTGATGGGTTTCCCACCTGCCACCCCATTCCCGCACCTACAAGGTGGTCAAATAGTCATTCAACAAACACAATGCGGAGATCCTGGGATGTTCCAGAAGATGCAGGAGCAGGGGATATAAAACCACATAGCACACGGGCCCTGTCTTCAGGAGTCATCCTCATATATCAGAGATGCTCTGCTACAGATGTGAACAAAATCCCACAGGGACAGTCATGGACAGACATTTCCTGGGGGAGCCTAGGGAGGACAGATTTCCCTTCATAACACGTTATTACAGTAGTTCTCACACTCGACATAATCGCACATGTCATTGTCTTTCCCACTATGCCGCGAGGGCCTCGAGGAACAGAACCACATCTCCCCCTGCCTTTTGGCTCAAGATGGCGGTCACTGCCTGAGTCAGTGGGTTGGCACGGAGGTGGCCCCTTGCTGTGGCAGCTGCACTTGTCTACTGTCTGGCAGATGAGGAGGAACCTTGAGGTGTCCCTTAAGGTCCAGTGCGGAACGATTTTCTTTTTTTTTTTTAATTTTTTTTTTTCAACGTTTATTTATTTTTGGGACAGAGAGAGACAGAGCATGAACGGGGGAGGGGCAGAGAGAGAGGGAGACACAGAATCGGAAACAGGCTCCAGGCTCCGAGCCATCAGCCCAGAGCCCGACGCGGGGCTCGAACTCACGGACCGCGAGATCGCGACCTGGCGGAAGTCGGACGCTTAACCCGCTTAACCGACTGCGCCACCCAGGCGCCCCACGATTTTCCAAGGAAGTCTGCCCAGACGCTCAGTGACGGTGTGAGCCACAATTCTCTTCCTCTCCCACTTTACCATCCCTCTCGGGTTTTGCAAGCTGAAGCCGAAACACCCGGGGCCCTTTTGGCCACTACCAAAGTTGGCAGCATTTGTTTAAGCGCTTGTAATTGACCGTGCAATCAGTTGTCTGCGTTTATGAAAGCCTGTGAGGGTTTCTGACTTTCCCAGAACCCCAGGTCACATGGAGTCCTCCCTCGTCCCAGTGTCCCCCGCTTCAGGAGACTTCTACTGAGCCCCTTTCCCGCATCTGGTTGATGTTGGACGGTGGTGACGGGGCCCAGGACCAGGTCCACAAGGTGTCCACCTTATAGGACACTGTGAGATCTTCAAGAGACAAACCTCAGGAATGATCGCACATCGTATTCCCCAGAAATATATTACAGAGATACCATTAGGTTTACTGCTGTGTTCTTCCTCGCTGGTTTTTCCATCAACCCTCGTTTCTTGACCTTCTAGGCAAGGGCAGAGATTGAAATTGCCTTACCTGTTAAGATATCAGTTCATCATTTCGGCCTTAGGATACCTTACCAGAAAAAAAAAAAAAATCTTTTTCTATTAAAGCTATAAATTTTGCTGACGTTCTAAAGAAAAATATCAACTATGAAGTGTGACACTGTATTTGCCCAAAAGCTAGAGTGAAAGATCGTGTGTTTATCTTGTCACTGTCACCCTCCCTCGGGTTAAGGCTTCCTCCCCCACCCCTGCCCTGTGTTCAATTTCTGCCTTTCAAGTCTGTTTTCTCCTGTGAATTTCATCATGCTCTGAGGGGTTCCTAAAGAAACAAACTCAAGGGATTAATCCTCTTTACAAGTCTGAATCAGCACATCCACTCCTTCTGAAATAATTCCAACATCGGCCTTACCTATTTTTTTCTAAACGGTGTAAAAAGGCACAGAGTTCAAAGACAGACCAGCTGTCTACGCCGTTCCAAGATTTTGAGCTTATTGGCTGACCTTGGCTAGTACTTGTATCTATTTACCTTTGAATTTAGCAAAACGGGACTTTTTAATTTCTTAACACACTACGGCAAGTTTCTACCTACAAACTATATGTATACACTGTCATAAACCTGAATGGCTGTCTAAGCTAATAAGGTTTTAGATTTCCACCCTCATTTCCTCCTTCCCTTTTCTACCGTCAACCCTCTTTTTAAAAGTATTTCTTTGGGGCGCCTGGGTGGCGCAGTCGGTTAAGCGTCCTACTTCAGCCAGGTCACGGTCTCACGGTCCGTGAGTTCGAGCCCCGCGTCGGGCTCTGGGCTGATGGCTCGGAGCCTGGATCCTGTTTCCGATTCTGTGTCTCCCTCTCTCTCTGCCCCTCGCCCGTTCATGCTCTGTCTCTCTCTGACCCAAAAATAAATAAATGTTGAAAAAAAAAATAAAAAACAAAATAAAAGTATTTCTTTTAAGCCAAATGAATATTCATAAATGGCAACAAATGTGTATTGATTTCATACTACATTCAGGGCATTATGTTAGTCTCAAAGGACCCAAAGGGCTACACAGCAGTGTATGTGTATTTCATGATAAGGAGCAGGTGTTCAGGACCCCTGAGGAGGGGTTCCCACAGGGAGAGCGGGAGAGTCAACCGCCTGCAGGCAAAGCTTGAGCCAATGGAGGAAAGCATCACCAAAGATATCAAACCTGCCGAGCAAGGAGGAAAGAAGAGAACACCGCCAGCAAGAGGAAACACGATGGGCAAAGACGCAGGAACCAACAGTGCGAGGCATGTTTGGGAAACAGCTGTGCCCTTTGGCCGTACGCAGGCTTATTCACTTATATAACATACACTTATCTAGTGCGTCGTCCGTGCGAGGTATGTTTTCTTCTTCAGAGGGAAATCGTCCCATATAGGCATCGCTTCACTTTCCTTTCCAAATGGCCATCTCTCACAACAGAAACATGTTAGGCTATCCTGTAATAAAGTAAAATAAGAAGTGCCGATTTCTGGTGCAATTTAAACACGGCTAAGGGACATCTCGGTGGCTCGGTCAGTTAAGCATCTGACTTCGGCTCAAGTCATGATCTCACCGTTCTTGCGTTCAAGCCCTGCGTCGGGCTCTGTGCTGACAGCTCAGAGCCTGGAGCCTGCTTCCGATTCTGTGTCTCCCTCTCTCCCTGACCCTCCCCTGCTCACACTCTTACTCTCTCTGTCTCTCATAAATAAATAAATGCTAATTTTTTTTAATTAAAAAAATAATAAAAATAAAATAAAATCAATAAAAAGTAAAAAAATTTTAAAAAAACACATGGTTACGCTGCAGCTTAGAAAGCGTGGATTACAGGGGCACCTGGGTGGCTCAGTCAGTTGAGCGTCCGACTTCGGCTCAGGTCATGATCTCGCAGCCTGTGAGTTCGAGCCCTGAGTCAGGCTCTGTGCTGACAGCTCAGAGCCTGGAGCCTGCTTCGGATTCTGTGTGTCCCTCTCTCTCTGCCCCTTCCCCATTCATGCTCTGTCTGTCTCTCTCAAAATTAAATAAACATTAAAACATCTTTAAAAAAGGGGGGGCTCCTGGGTGGCACAGTTGGTTGAGCATCCAACTTCGGCTCAGGTCATGATCTCACAGCTTGTGGGTTCGAGCCCTGCATCGGGCTCTGTGCTGATGACTCAGAGCCTGGAACCTGCTTCGGATTCTGTGTCTCCCTCTCTCTCTGCCCCTCCCCCACTCATTCTCTGTCTCCCTCTCTCTCTCTCTCTCTCTCTCTCTCTCTCTTTGTCAAAAATAAAATAAAAACATTAAAAAACAAAACAAAACTATATTTAGAAAGTGTGGGTTACTGGCCCTGGTTGTGAGTATTCCAGCAGTCCTGATAAAAAGAAAGCACCTGTTCCTTTTCAAGTGAAACTCAATAGAATAAGTAAGAGTTATTAAATAATGTGCTAAATACCACATATTACTCATAGGAGCCAGAGAAGAAAGCTATCTAATAAAAAATAAAACTCAATTCTGCGGGTGTATCTGGAGGCCTACTGTGTGCTCACCTCTGCTGCGGGGGATGTACAAGATCACTACATACAAGTAACCAGGTCATCCTCAGAAAAATATAATACAGCTAAGCTGGGATTTTTACATAGGAAAATTCTAAGAACAGTGCAAAGTCAATACGTTAAAAATTGCATGTTGTACGGATACGTGCGTGAAGAATTGGAAAGGCAGTAGGCACAGAGGATCAAAAATTAAGGACGAATATCTTTCGGGGGGAAGGGTTTCTTGTATTTGTGACATTTGTTGCACAAATAAGAAATCCTGCACGTTGGGGCACCTGGGTGGCTCAGTCGGTTAAGAGTCTGACTCTTGATTTCGGCTTGGGTCGTGATCTCGCAGTTGATGAGTTTGAGTCCCATGTCAGGCTCTGTGCTGACAGTGCAGGATTCTCTCTCTTTGACCCTCTCCTGCTTGCATTCCCCCCCCCTTTCTCTCTCTCTCCAAATAAATAAATAAACTTAAAAAAATATATAGGAACACTGTATGTTGATCTTTGCTGTAATGTTCCCAATCCAGTGTTCTTTCAAGAATCTTTCAAGACATGTGGATTATTTCTTTTCTCATCCTCCAAACCCTTGCCCACAACTATTCCGTTTTCTTCCCTTTACCTTCCCCTGTCCAGACTCACAGCTAAACGACTTGTACAAATTTTATCTTCTGACAGCTGTCTCCTGCCCCCTCACCTCACCATACTTCCAAAAAAAAAAAAAAAAAAAAAAAAAAAAAAAGGCAATGAAAAAGAGGCCTAAACTGCATATAATTCAAAAACATCTTCCACCTCTGCTCTTGCTTTGGTGGAAACCCAGGTAGTGGAATTTTTAGGAGTCCACACACCTTGGCATCAGACAACCTGACTCAGAACCTGATTTGGAAGCTTCTTAGATACAAGACTATAGACAAGTTACATCTCAAAGTTCCACTTTCCTCGTATGAAAATGCTGATACCCCTACATCAGAGGGCGGTGGTGAGAAGTCCATGTGATTTGGGGTACAAAGTGCTTAGCACGGTGGCTGGCACACTGTGGGTGCTGAAAACGCGCTGCGTCGCCAGTGTTTACCATCCCCTCTTACCCTTCATGGGAGTGAAGCCCCGCACACAGAACCCAGCACAGGGGAGGGGTTGATAAATAGCTAAGGAATGAATAAAGGACCGGGGTAGGTGGATCGCCCCGAGTGATAAAGTCCTGTATTTGTTTTCCTATTTTCTGCCACGGGAGATATAAGGCTTATATCTTCATCTTTCAAATTTTATTCCCACTTGAGACTTACAGTATTCACTAAGCCATGTTTGGGTTCTACTGCTAAGAAATAACCAAGTAATAAGAGCCACGTAAGTTGCGTTCATCCGTGAGCAGCTGCTACTCTCTACCGCTAGATGGCGTCTATCAATAATAACACTAAAAAGCACCACACATAGGGGGCTAGGTAATAATTCTAAAGAAATTAATACGGAAAAGGCATATGTATCTGTGTGTATACATATTCACGTATATATGTTTACCTTTTACATATGGTTTCTCTTTAATATTGCTTATGAATACAAAGCTGTCTACAGTTTGGCAAACCTTTGCTTTCCTAATTTTAACCATCTCCTGGAACAACATTTTGAGTTGTTTAATTAAACTCTAGGCAGCCTCAACCTGCAAGACTTTGCACAGCACCTGGTGACCGCGGTCTTTGATGCGGACGGAGGAAGCCCATGTCTTAAGATGAAAAGAGTAGGTGAGGAGAAAAGGACCATCAAACCAAATCAAAACACCTTTGGACTCCTGATTCCGTTGTTCCTGCAATCTATAAAGTAAGGCGTGGAGCTCGCAAAGATGAACTCTGAGTCCTACGAAATGTTAGTGCTTCATTTCTAGAAAAGCAGAGGAGTGACTGAGCAGAGAGCCTGTAACAGAGGCCATCTTCAACCACCTACAAAAAATGCCTCCATCAATAGTTCACAATGTTGCCTACATCTCAACATGTCAGAAACCAGATTTTCCCGGAAGGCTGGCTCTTCTCGCTAACCCTGACATGTGTGATAATGCTGTTGTCATCTGCTAAATACTAGATAGGGCCTCCTTGGATTCCTCTTTTGTCTGCCTTCCTGGATGCAACATAAAACTCCTCAGGTTTTCCCCAGTGGTCTCTCATGCTGGACTCCTTCCCCCTCCCGTGTCACCCTGCCATCCTCCTCAGACGCTTTCCTCCTTAAGTGTGGTCAGTTCCCTTCAGTGAGCTCTTTGCTTCCTGCCCTTCAACTTCCCGGCCACTGGCTAGTCACGACTTCAAGTATATTGACTTCCAGCTCGAAATCCCTCTTGAGCTTCTTGGTGCCTCCTGGGTAATGGCCAAATTCTCCTCACCTTACTGGCATGTGGACCTTCCACAGTCTGGCTCCAACACGAGCTTCCTGGATCTCTTGGTAATATTTGCCACCGCGAACGCCTTTCCCTGGGACACTCACTTCCCTTTGCCCCACGTATGACCTTCTCCCTGAGTCCCTCTTACCTCCCTGCCCACTCCTCCTCCCTTTATCTGAAACTCCTTTCCTTCTCTTCCATCTTCACATTTGATTCCCTCCTACTCTTCTCTCCCTGGGAAATCTCATCCTTTCCAGGGTTTACCTTCCTCCCTCCTGACCCTATATAGGCGGCCTTGACATAAACATATTCAGCTCTATATATTCAGTCAACATCTCTACTTGGATGCCCCAAACGTAGCTCAAATATACCCCAATCACAACATATCCCCAAATTCGACCATCACATGACCTCCCAAACTCCTTTCTCTGTGACCCCTATTTCAGTAATGGCGTCACCACTTATCTGTCACGTCAGAAAGCTGGGGCTCCCCCTCAACTCCTCCTTCTCCCTCATGCACTCATCCAAGCATCGACCGGGACTTGGCCTGTACCTCCTAAGTGTCTCTTGCCTGTAGCTGCCTCTTGCCATCCCGTTTGGCCAAGACAGAAGCAATAGCCTCCTATACAGCCTGTCTTCCATTCTTTCCTGTCCAGCTCTTCTTTAATCCGTATTGGCCTCCTGCAGCCTTGCGTCCACACAATCAGACTAACCTCCCTCTCGTGCTTCAAAACCTTCAGAGGCTTCTAGAGTCCCCAAGATAAAACTGTAACACCTTGATCTGGCCTCCGTTGCCCTCTCTAGCCCCTGGCAATCCAAACACCTTTCATTTGGTTCTGCCTTCCTACTTTGCCTCTGCAGAGGCATTTCTCTGCGAACAACTCCCCTCTGTCCCTGCTTCGGTCCAACTAACTCCTCTTCGTCCTTCAGTCTCCAAGAGCCCTCCCTCAGAAGATCGCCCTCGATCCCATAGGGCACCCATACATCTTCTTGTGGCACCAGAGCCGGCCCATCGTACACCTTCTTCTGCTTTCTTGTGTGTGTGCCTCCGTCTTTCCCACCAGAGCAGACACTCTGAGGGCAGAAAGAGCGTAGCGGCCTTGACCATCTCCACAAGGCCTAAAGTGCATCTGAATTCCCAATAGCTTTTGCCTAAGATCTCAACCTCAGCCCCAGATGGGCCTCTGCTGGTGTATCTGCTGAAGGGGAACATAGAGCCAGTGGTGGTTTATTGTCTCTGCAGGTGGTCAAATTGTACTTACAGGGAACCAATGCATCTCCAGGAAAAGGACACGTGTGGCCTCCTACAGAAGCTTGAAGTTGGAGGGAAGGCCTGATTCTCAGGACAAAATGACGCCTATTACACATATCAATTTATCTTGAGCCCTCCCTCCATGTACCCATGGCTGTATTATAGGAAGACAGAGAGCGGTCCTTTATTTAAAAAAAAAAAAAAATTTTTTTTTAACGTTTTATTTATTTTTGAGACAAGGAGAAACAGAGCATGACCAGAGGAGGGTCAGAGAGAGGGAGACACAGAATCTGAAACAGGCTCCAGGCTCCGAGCTGTCGGCACAGAGCCCGACGCCCCGACGCGGGGCTTGAACTCACGGACCATGAGATCATGACCTGAGCCGAAGTCGGCCGCTTAACCGACTGAGCCACCCAGGCGCCCCGAGAGCTGTCCTTTAAAATGATCACTTGAGCGGCGCCTGGGTAGCTCAGTCGGTTGAGCAGCCAACTTCGGCTCAGGTCTTGATCTCGTTGCCCATGAGTTTGAGCCCCACATTGGGCTCTGTGCCGAAAGCTCGGAGCCTGGAGCCTGCTTTGGATTCTGTGTCTCCCTCTCTCTCTGCCCCTCCCCTGCTCGCGCTCTGTCTCTCTCAAAAATAAATTAACACTAAAAAAATCTTTTAATGATCCCTTGAAATCCAGAGTGGCACCAGGACGCAAGCAAATTGTGCTTCTTTTCCTCTATTACAATACAATGAGACAGTCCCCAGATCAAAGGGCATCAGCACATTGGTCGTGGGGCCCTGCAGGATGTATTAGCAGCCAGGTGGGAGAGTCAAAAAACAAAAAGGCCAATGATTGCTCTGAGCACAGTCCCTTCTGGACCAGAAGCCAGTCCAGGGAGTTTGTGGTCACGTCCAAATTGCGCGTGTGTGTCCCTGGGTTTTAGAGATAGCATCTCAACCTCTTCATTATTATTGTAACAGGTACAATCTACGTCTTGTCGCTCTAACCACACTTGACAAGGGATGGAGATAAATCCGTCTGAGCAACTTGGCCACTGTTCAAGGAGGTTTGAGGAATGCTCTGAGCGTATTGTATTATTTAGAGAGTAAAGCGTGGGGGTTGGGGGGGCTGGGGGGCAGTATCATAAGATTTGCCCCCCTGAGGGTGTAAAACTTGGAAAATGCAAGTGGGCTTTTTTGAACTCCAGTTTCCTCATGATCTTGCTATATTTTAAACATGGTTATTTCTCCATTGTGTACATCCTCCCCGTAGGAGGGTCCCACCCAGCTATCTCCCGTAGGAAATTAAAGAAGAAGGGTGTGAAAAGTGAGTAGTGAGGGTGTACGTGGGCAAGTAACGGCGATAAAGTGATCTCCCCAACTACAGTCTAAACAAAAAGCAATCGCTTTAGGGTCACCTATTTTATGGTCATCACCCACACCTCTTCTCCATGCGACAGCACAAGTCAGCAATAGGACGGCAGGATCGTTTCCTCCCCCAAAGACAAGGTATAGGAAATAAAACACAAGGCAACACAGCCTCGGACAAGATGCTTTTACATTAGTGCGCGGTTCAAGAGAGCCTAGTTTTCTGAGCACCTAGCAATTACCCACCCAGGACCAGCTGTGGTAGCCCGTGTTTTGCAGAAAAGGATCACAAGTGTCACCAGAAGCTTTGCAGCACCAGGCATCATGCAACATCTGACGGCCAGGATAAGTAGTCAAGTGCCCAAAACATGCAGACTGATTGTGTATCGCCATACTTTCCATTGACTATACTCCCTGAGTAAAGCCTACCCAAAGGGAAGAAAAATTATCACTATGTCCATGTATCCATATATAAATCAGGGGTGTCCTCCAACCAGGAGGTTCCCATTAGTTCACAGAATATACCACGTACACTTCATTTAAATTTTGCTTAATGCTTATTTACTTTTGAGAGAGACAGAATGCGAGTGGGTTAGGGGCAGAGAGAGAGGGAGGCACAGAATCCAAAGCAGGCTCCAGGCTCCGAGCTGTCAGCACAGAGCCCGACGCGGGGCTCGAACTCACGGACCGCGAGATCATGACCTGAGCCGAAGTCGGACGCTCAACCGACTGAGCCACCCAGGCGCCCCTACGTTTCATTTGCTCTTGTTCTGGTCCATTCATGGTTTCAGTGGTTTACCAGCAGGAAAGCCCTAGAGGCGACCCATCCAGACAAGATTAGACAACGTACAATTATCATCTTTAGTGTTTCCACTTGGAAAATTGACTGGTATTCATGTGTAACAATAAAATGGGCACTTTACTCCCAAGTCATGGATATAAAGAGAAGATCTGGCAGGGGCTCGGGCTGGGGGCAGGGGGGTGTCACTGTGTACAGGGAGAAGAAACCGAAGAGGAAAGTGCATCTGTATCGACTGTATACTCATAGTTTAAGCACTGAGCTCATTCATTCCAAACATTCTGTAAAGTAATAACAGTAATCTTGGTTTTCTGCAGGCTGTTTGGAGATCAGAGAATCTCTCTAGCATTGTCACTTTAACAAACACGAACACACTGAACTCTTACCGTACGCGGGGTATCCTTCCGGGTAGGGGGCCAGGGAGTAATGCCATAGGTCCGTCTTATAGATGAAACTGGCTCATATCTAGTTTGGGGCTATAACACCCCCAAAAGAGCCTAGGGCATGTGACAAGGATGGAAAACAATCCTAGGATAAATGCCAATTTATTTATTTTTTTCCATTCATCCACCCATCCATCCTTCTGTCCATCAAACATACTTCGGATGCTATGGTGAGCCACGCACTGTGCTATTGGCACTGTGGTTGCTAAAATAAATTGGTGCTTAGTCATGAACTAAAGAGGCAATAAACAGATGAAGAATTCTTAAGAAACGTAATTAACAGGATAGTCACTAGGACTTGAATCCACTCCAGCGGTCAGGAGGGATATAAAGCTCAAGTCAACCCCAAAGATTGCCAGATATTAACCAGATATTAACCTGTTTTGGATTAGGATGCCTTTCCCAATTCTCGTGTAAGCTGTCATTTTTCTCTGATTTTCACCTTTTTGGTCACCTGTTCTCTCCTGACCTCTGATAAAGGCACCATCTGCCTGTACCTTAACTTGTCCACTGGCCTCAGCTCAAGGTTATAGCATGTCAGGGTGATTTTTGAGCCAATTCCAGTGAAATATTTTAGAGATAATGAAATAGTTTACAGTCAATTAGTTCAGAGATCATGTAAAAAGGGTTCTTTTACCGTTTAAGATGAAGTCTCCAGAGCCTAAATGGACATTTACTACCTGAAGATTTTAAGCTGCTCCTTTTTTTTAAAATCAGAAATTGTCATTTTGCTAACGTGACATCGTTTTCTTTGTTTTATCACCGCATCCATCTTTACATTGTGACTGCAAAGGTAAGCACGAAAAATCAAGTTTAACCGACAGCTATGCGAAATGTGGAAGTTAAAGCCTTTGAATACTACATAAGCCCATGTATGTGGCATGAGCAGAATTTTCAGCCCTTAAATTCTTAAACGGTCTCTGAGCCATTCAGTGATCTCTATCTGAATGAGTATTTTTAACATATTTATTTAAAAGAACAACCTTAGCGTAACCTCTTGTTCTTGAAATTTTCAGTTAGCATTTGTACTAACATAGTTATTGAACTTTACGGGGAAATTCCATTTTAGCTTGAGAGAACAGAGATTTTATTTCGACGGTTGTGTACAGGTTCCACTACTCTATGCCTACGGAACTTCAACCTGCTTTTCCACCCTCCTTTAGAACATAACACTTGGCCAACCAAACCTTTCCGGCTCTTTCCAAAGGACACAAGACATTTGGTTCAAAACATGATGCTCTCTTACTTTTTGTAGCTGCTGCGAAAAAAAGCTAATCCTGTTTATAAGTAGGAAAATAGATAGCTAATTACATAGACATTAAAGCACAAAGGAAGGAGACGAACACCGGCTTCTGGCTTGGGAATAGTTTGGACAAAGAGAAAATGGTAATATTATTCACCTTTGCTGCAATCCAAAGAATAACCTGCGACCGTTTTCACTTCCATGATTATTGCTCTTCATGACAGAATGTTTATCGTTCAGATAAGACAGGTCCTACTACCAAAAAAGCTGACAATCGAGACTCTCCTATGTGGAGTCCTGAATTTACCTGGAAGGGAAGATAAAGCCATTATCAGGTCAATCTCACAGGTAGCCGCCATATTTACCAGGCAATGCAATTGCTTCTCCGGTTGGCCAGGCAGTCTGACGTCTAGCCCGGCTGCGCCACGGACCGGCTGTAGATTTAGGGACTTCACTCGATCACTAAGCACCTCAATTTGCTCGGCTGCCAGCTATGGAGAGGGAATTAATTTCCAAGACTCGGGGCGTCTGGGTGGCTCAATTATGAGTCTGACCTCCGCTCAGGTCATGATCTCGTGGTCTGTGAGTTCAAGCCTCCTGTCGGTCTCTGTGCTGACAGCTCAGAGCCCGGAGCCTGCTTCGGATTCTGTGTCTCCCTCTCTCTCAGCCCTTCCCCCCACTCACACTTTGTCCCTCTGTGTCTCTGAAAAATGAATAAATCTTTACCAAAAAAAAAAAATTTTTTTTTAATAATCTCTAAGACTCTCCCGGCCCTTACCTTACAGGAGTCTGTAACGAAGGGACAGGTAGATGCAACCCCTCAAGGTTAGCAGAAACCACCTGCTCGGAGGCATTCCTTCTCAATTATAGAAGAGGACTATTTCTGGTTTCTCAACTTAATGCCACCTTCTACACGCAACTGGTTGAGCCTCTGCATTTGTTCTGATGAAAGCATATGGAAGACGGGAGTTTTCTTCTAAAAACCAATGACTCAGGCGAGTTGACCTTGCCTCCTTGAGACTGGCTCTTTTCTATGAATGAAAGGCAGTGACCGCTAGAACAGGTAATCATTCTTATTTCACTGTAAAGGTTGGTTGAGTGAAGTAGGCACTTTCTGAGCAGTGGGAGCCTATGATGCCACAGAATCTGAAAGTAGACAAGAAAACTACCTAGGTTTCCTGCTGCAATCCAACACCGGCAAGAACTTTTGCCGTTATTTTGGTGTCGGGGTGTTCTTGTTTTGCTCTGTCTTTTAGTCCTTTAAACTATTATTTTCCTTAAAGGATTTCAGCACCGTGGCTGTGTGTCTTCTCATTCTTTTTGCATTAGTACTGATCTCTGTCCATCTCCCACTGACCTGGGCCCGAACAAAGAGACTTGACTTTTCCAAGGGGACTGCACTCTTAACAGCCATGGCTCCTCCCTGCCTTGTCCATCACAAATAAAATGATTGTCACACAGAAATCTCTTTTATAGCGACTTCTACTTTTCTCCAGGGAGCGGTTCTGACTCTCACTCCTTCTTCTTTTATTAGTTGCCAGCCTCTCCCTAAAGGAAAGACACTAAGAATCAGACTTGGTATATTATGATAAGTAAAGAAAGATCTATGGGCCTGGTTCTGTGAGCAAATGCCTGTGAGTTCGGTCATCCAAGGAAAACAACTATATATGAGTCCATTCACTACAACGAAGGTTAATCCATTTGATCTTCGTGTCATGACATGTTTCTTTGTCGGACCACCTCTAACGAAAACATAAATTGAAAACCTTGGTGATAAGGGGGAAATAAAAGAAAATGAAAATCTTTTGGCAAAGGCCAAATATTTATTCTAGATCATTTTTTCCTAATTAAAGTTCTGTTTTAATTGGATCAAGGGGATGTTGATAGGCCTTCGAAGGGTTTGGTATCCAGGGTGTTTGAATTAGGGGGCAGACTCAGGTTTATGGGAAGTGACGCTGAAATAAATATGAACGTTCCCTCTGAGAAAAAGATTGCAGCGTCACAAATGAGAAATTACGTATGAAAGCGTACCTTGCTTCTCTACCAACACCTACAGGCTTGTGGTGCTGGACGCCGATAGGACTCAGTCCTACTGGGATACAACCCTGGCCCAGTACCTTCAAGCCTCTGACTTTCATGGAAAGAAAAAAAAAAAAAAGCCTCCTGGGCCCAAAAAAGAGGCATTTTGCCAGATAGGTGAGCTCAAGCCTTTTCAGTCAGGGTTCACCCTGAAAAACAAAAACTCTTCAAGGTGGGATGTTACCCAGGTGATAAGGGATCTGGAAACTTGAACAGAGGACAGTGAGGCCAACCCTCAGGCTGGAGTGACAACGGGTTAAAGCCACCGCAGCCCAGGCCCAGTCCCACCTGCAGATAACGGAGTGGGTGACCGAGCCATGTGGGGGAGCTACCGCTGGCTGTGTAATCAATCACCTCAAACATCGTGGCTGGAGACACCGTGTATTATCTTGGTAGTTTCTGTGGGCGAGGAATCCAGGCACAGCCTGGACAGGTCCCCTGGCTTGGGTTCTCTCAGGTGTTGGCCAGGGGTACAATCATCGGAAGGCTGCAGTTCAGTGATTGTTGGCGAGACTCGACCCTCACGCACTGGTGGCCGGACGTCTCCCTCAGGTTCTTGCCACATAGGGCAGCTTATATAACATGGCAGCTGGCTTGATCATAGCAAACAGGTAAGAAGGCAAGAAGATGAACAAGACAGAAGTCATAGTCCTTCTTCTCCTTTTCCTCCTCCTCCTTTTTTACCTCATCTTGGAGGTGACCTCCTGTCATCTTTGACATGTTCTATTCATTAGAATATATCCAACTCATATATCAAGGGGAGGGGACAGCACAAGAGTCTGAATGCTAGGAAGATGGGGGCCTTGGTGGCCACTGAGAGGCTGTCTAGTGCACAGGGAGACACAGACATTGTAGAGGTAACAAGAGGTGGGGGCAGAGTTGCCCTGGCTTCTCCTTGTCCCTCACCCTCTAATCTTCTCCTGGGCCCCCCCCCCCGCTGGCGGGACAGTCTTGGATATGCAGCTCCATGGGCTACAGCAGAGCAGAGCAAGGGCAGCGATGGGTCTTAGAGCAGACTGGCAACCCCCCAACATGGTATCCTTTTAGATTTCCTGCTGTAACTGGACAAACGACACAAAGGGATTGTATCTAAAGAGAACCATTCAATGGTAATTGTGGCTCTTTCTGGGACAGTGTTTTTGCTCTCTTGTGAGGTGGCCTCATACTATGTCCCAATGTTCCTACTCTCCAAAGACCCCCCCCCTCAACACACATTCTAGTCCCCTCGACAGCTGTGGCTCAGAGAGGATACCTTTAATGGAATAAGGCCTAATTCTGACTCCGCAAACTTGTTCTGATCATCAAGACAAGTTTGGGGAGACCTCGTTAAACCCCACAGGGAAGGCGAGTAGCTGTGGGTCTATTCTATCACGAGTTCTCTTACTTGAAGACTTTGGCAAGATTTTTGCAATGCATCAACGCTCTGATTTTGATTCATTCCTCTTCTCTGTAAGTGACCACGTGCAATCTCTATCTTGAACACGACGATAAAAGTAACAGTCATCAGTGGCCAGCTGTTATTAGAGGATCCCTTCTCGCGGATTGTATTTTCCGCAGATGGCTGCAGAAATATTCTTTATCTCACAGGTTCTAAGACCCTCTGCACCCTTCTGAAGAGATAGTGTTTATAAACACTCTCCTGGAACGTGGGCCCATGTTTATAACTGTCTCCACAATAAAGGATGGTGGACAGGATACTGTGTGACATTTAAGGCTAGATCATAAAAGTGCCACGCAAGTGCCCTTTCGCTAAACTCGGTCTGGATATCTAGCCTCCGTACCGGGAGGAAACCCAGGCACCTGCCACGGCCCACATGGAGGGAAACAGAGGTCTTTGGCCCCAAATCCCGATCCTGCCCCGTCAATCACCTGGACCGACAAGTTATGTGAGTGAACCGACTCTGCTTGGAACAGAGACAAACCATCCCCACTGGTCCTTGTCCGAATGATAAGTCTGCGAGCAAAATAAATGCTAGTTGTAGCTGTTTCAGCCACAAGGCGTTGAGGTGTTTTGTTACACGGCAGTAGGAAGTTGGAATACATTCTTTGGGGGATCCCTAAAAAGTCGAGGCAGAGCATATCGATCAGGAATGTGTTTGGCTAGAAGTAACAGAAAACCTGGCTTGGAGGTTTGCTCACGAAGCAGGAAAACCAGAGGGAGCAGGCTGCTGCTTAGGTTTGGAGGCTCAGCTCTATGAGCGCTGTGGCCTCTGAAATCCTTTCCTTCTTTCCCGCATGCTTGTGGCCTGAGCAGAAGCAGGTAGCTGTCCCGGTTCCAGGAACAGAGTCTGTGTGCAAAGCGGGATGAGGACGAAAGGCAAAGAGGCTGAGTCGGATCTATTTGCCTCTGTAAGCTCTCCTCACGCTCTCCCAGCCTCACCTGCTGGAAGAGAGGCAGGAATGATGCCTTTACACGCACTGCGGTGAGGGGACAGCGTTAGGTTCTGGAGCAGCCAAACAAAATGTCTGCCACAGGACTTCGCAAGGGGTCCCTGCGTGAGATGAAGCGCCTTCCGAGTGAGCGGCAAGAAGTTTCCAGAAACAAAAAGGAAAAGAAATGAGTACAAGTCAGACCTGTTTTACTAGTCAAGAGAAAAAATATATACATATTTGAGATTTTGTTGTCACCTATTTAATGATTTCAGAAATTGGCAAAACTCCACCCCCATATGACTAACTCAGGTGTTTCCTTCAGTTCTTCGAACATCTGGGAGATAGTTCCCAAGTGTCTCTCAGCCGCCCAGCCTCTCCCTGAATTCTGGTTCCACATTTGCCACCATCTCAAGCTGGATGACCTCCGCTGTGTCCCAACCAGTCCTGTCCCCACCCCGTTAGCCCACCCCTGTCACCCTCCCGCCCCGATTCCCGCTAAAGTTCAGTCAACATAGCTTTGTAACTTCCTAGGAAGATTCTGTGAGCTACGCAGTGGTTTCTCCACCAATATTGCCCGCTCTTTTGTAAATAAGCACATGATTCACTCATCAGTGGCTCTTGGACCAGGGTTTAAAGGTGTAACAGTGGGCTCAGCTCTAATACCTCGAGAAACATAGAATGCAGAGAGGCTGAGCAAATCTTACCAATGAAATAACCTCCCCAACTTCAGAGCTTAGGAAAGGAAATTCTGCCGCAGCTAATATTCACAGATAATGTGATCATTCCCATAAAAGACTGAATGCCTGTATGTGACTTTCCTCTACATCCTCTTCTATCAATGGGGCACCTGGGTGGCTCAGTCAGTTGAGTGTCTGACTCTTGATTTCAGCTCAGGTTGTGAGCCCAAGGTTGTGAGATCGAGCCCCATGTCGGGCTCCGTGCTATGTGTGGAGACTGCTTAAGATTCTCTCTCTGTCTGTCTCTCTGTCTCTCTCTCTCTCTCTCCATTTCCCACCTCAAATAAAAAAAATAACAATAAAAAATAAATCCTCTTATATCAAGCTAGTGGGGGAGTCTCGTTCAGATCTGCATTTCCCAACAGAAGTGCCCGGCAACCCTTATGTCTCCACCTGTCTGTGAGCACATGGAATCCTTTGTGTCCCCTTTTCCGTCTACACTTACCAATTTGAACAAACTGGAACAACTCAGCTTGACCTACAACTCCACCAGATTAAGTGTGAGCGCAGCTCTGGTCTTGTACTTCTCTCGAGCTGTGAGATCATGACCTGAGCTGCAGTTGGACGCTTAACCGACTGAGCCACCTGGGCGCCCCTCTGCTCACAGATCTTTAATGGCACCTCCTTCTACGCTCCCTGTGCGTGATGAGCAAATGTCTGACCTTCCACACCCATCTCTCCTTGTTATCTGACCTTCTTCCTGTCTCTGGCTCGTGTGCCCACACTTTCCTGCCTTTCGCCCTGGCTGCTTCCTCTGAACCATGTTCTTCCTTGTAACAACACCTAGTTCAAAAACATGCGCAATATCATGGAAGGTAGAGGCATGTATTTAAGTAATCCATAAGGGAATAAAGTATGGGTTTTATCCTAATGTCTTGGACAAATTTGGTACTCGGTGAATATTTGCTGAAAACAATAGATCGAAGGTCCTTCGTCTATCAGCTATCTGCCAAATAGACAGGTTCTGATTGAGAAGACGTTTTCAGTGGTCAGCTGGTTAATTAATTGTCCCCTGTAGTTTGTGAGCCTGCCACCTGCTTCACTGTGTACCTGTGTTTGCCCTGCGGTGCAGTTTCTAATGGTCGCGCTGACATAAACGATCTACTGACCGCCCATGGGCCATTCCCGTGTGTTAATTTCCCAGCCACACATGCATCTACATACATGGATTACATCTCCAGCACCTCCTCCCGTGCTTGTCTGAACACCACAACCGAAGTTGAGGGTGAGGGGGAGTTTAAAAGGCAGGCATATAGTGACCACAGTTCAGTTCTGTCTATGGCATGCGGGGACCTCATCATCGGGCTCTTCTGAGTTCCCATCGCGGCCCTGATCTGTTTGATGACTGAAGCAGGCACACCAGCCCGTTCCTAGGGCGGACGGACCCACAGAATTAATTCAGCTTATTTCTGTCTGGTTTTCAGCTAGGCCGAGTGGAAGCTTAGGCTGATTTGTGGTCATGAGGGATAGTAAATGCCAACATTCATTCTTTTCTGCACTTCCTCTGCCTTATATCAGCAGCTAGCAGAAGACTCCAGTCTCTCCTTGTTTCAAAGTGGGACCTTCCATTTGGATATCTTTCAAAAGCCTTAAAGAATCCTCTATTTCTAAATTTGCTTGAAAACCCGTAAGGTCCCCACGCTCCATCCTTCCTCAGGTTTTCCTTCTTCACCCCTGTACGATCCTCTCTTGGCTCCCCTGGGTCCGGGGGAGTTAATTTTGGAACACAAGGCTGCGGGCTTGCCATGTTAAAATGACTCAGGTACAGCTAATAACAAATGACCCCCCCTTCCGCCCTGCTTTTAGGGCACATCATGTTAGAGATTTCCCAATTTAGAGTTAACATCGACACCTTTTATAACTAGAAGACACTTAAATATTTTATGTTTCTGTTTTACCCCTGTTATGTTAATATCTTTCATTCCTAAGTCTTTGCCTTTGATGAGTAAAGTTCTCCAGCACTTCTCTTAACAGCATTGAGCTCAATGCCTGCTCCTAAAGGCCTAATGCCCAGTAAAAACTGAGTCTTGATTAGTTGAATAGAGGAAGGAACGAATGAACAAAAGCAGAACCCAAAACCTCTGTGTATAATTTTTGTGATATGAATTCCAACATCACGTCCCATGAAGGATAATTTTTAAGTTCCATTTGATAATAATGGGAGGCCGTGATGCTCAGGGGGCAAAGCTTACACAGCTGATATAGGAGTTAGGTCCAGACCACAGAAATGATTTAAGCTCAAAATCAGAAAGCATAAGCACACTCTTAAAATTAGAATGCCCTTTTGACACTCTTTGCATTTTCCATTTGAAATAACTGAGACCCGGGGAAATTACAAATTTGCTCAGCGGCACATGGTCAGGCGAGGTCGTGGACCCTAGGTTCTTGACCCCCCCGCCCCAGTCGTCTTTAACCTATAGAATTTCTCTCCACCCCCAGCCCATCTGCTGATTCTGGGCATGGCATCTGTATTAGATTCAGCTTCTCAGAGCATATCGATGTGAGCCAATTGGATGTAAGTACAAAGAGAACAGAAAACTCTCTTTTCCCAGGCAGCTGGAAAGTTTCACTTGGAACTTATTTTTAGCATCTTGTGTGTGCTCTGGAGGAACCATGGCAACAAAGGCATCTCGGAGAACCTGCTGGAGACACTCACATGGACAAGCGAATAAATAGTCCCAGAGGGAGGCAGCTCCATCTCTATGGGGGGGTTGAGGACAAGCTGGACATGTCCTTGTCACTAGGAAAGCCATCATCAGAGAAGAATGGACTCAGAATCAGCAGGACTCTCCTCCACTCAGGCTTTAAATGACTAATGAGATCATCTGTGTAAAACTGTCATCACTTCCCTTCCCTCCCTTCCTCCCCCAGCACCAATAGGGTGTAAATAAAGCTGAACAAGTAGCCTCTGACTTTGAGGTCTGATCATGTGTCATGTTTTGTTAAGGACTCCAGTCCTTCGTGAAACTTCTAAACTGCAGAGCTGCGGGAGAGGAAGTGGACCCTTCAAGACCTCAGGCTACCATGGGGTGACTGGCTTCAGAGATAGTCATCCGTCTCTGCCGTCTCAGCAAAGACAACATCGGAAGTGCCTTCCTTACTCCCAAGAACAGGTGAAAGGACACGTGAGGACGTGAGGCCCAGGAGAAGTCACATCAGTGGGAGAATCGGCAGCACCTGATGAGAACTAGCACTCAAACTAACTTCACACAAGTCTATTTTCCATGCCAAACTCGTGGGAAAGAACCCAAAGCCAATGCAGGAAACGCTCCTGTTCTGGAATTTCTCTGTCTAGTTCTTGAACACTGACAGACCCAGGCAAGATTTAGGCAAGGTCATAGTTTGTATGTCTGGGACAAGACCCTAGAGCGTCTCACCTTCACACTGTAGACCCACCCCCATGCCACGCCTTCTCCAACATTTGGTGAGAAGGCCTTATGCTTGCTGGAGAGATGAATCCAATGTACAAAGTCTGTGAGATGATTGACCCAGTGAAGTGAAAAGTACTTCGGCTCAGTCTTGTTCGTTCTCCATCTCTCTGCCTAGGTGCCTTTTCACGATGACTTTAGAAAAGCTTGAATGTTTCTGATTACATGTGGTACCTTTCCAAAGGATAGAAATATACATATTACATTGCATTCGTGCTCCAATGTCATCTTGAAACATGATAGTAACTGATAAAATGTCTTTCACCGGCATATCTTCTACACTTTCAAACACATTTCAACAAAACCCAAACTTTCGTGGTGATATCACTACACTGAAGCCCAAACACAATCCTCTGATTCAAACACAGTCAAGACTGAGGACAGTGTGGTTCACCAAGAGGTATTTCATAAATAATAAGCAGGGCAGGAAAAGAAAACCATCATTCTCGTCACATGGCTGGAAAGACCTGTATCGATCTTGACTTCCCCACGAAACCACACGAATATATGATGGCGTTATTGAACCAGCTTCCTCCCAGCAGATGAACTCTGGCATTTTTTTAATTTAGAATATTTGCAATACGTGTATTAGAAAGGAAAGCCGTGAATGGAAATTAACTCCCTCGTGGGTTGCAGATTGGGAAATGATCACTGCATCATCTCTCCAAAGATTCTGTGCTCTCTGCCGAAAACGAAACCCTCCTTTTTAACTGACTTTTCACCAAAGTAGATAATGGAAACTTTGAATTTCTACATAAAATAACTGTGGAGACCATTTAAAAACTGCCAGGGTATCTTCAAGCCAACTCGAAGTGAATAACCAGGACACGGTGACATCTGCTTAACCATAGGACACGCAGGCCACGCTTCGCATCTCTACGCCACGCAGTCAGGCAAAATCTGGCTGAATTTTAGACATGAAGAAAAATAAAGAAAAACAGCGGCACAACTTGAGACAGTGAAGACAGCCCCCAGGAAAATACAGGCATGATGAATCTTGCTTCTGGGTCTTCTCCATGTAGAGAATATGATTGGTCCAGGAAAAGATTGTGCGGAAGAACAAACAAACAGAAACAAACTGGAGTATTCCCCAAAGCCCACATTCCATCAGCCCTTTCCACGAAACCAGAGGGCTCTCTACTTCCTTCTGCTGTCTCAGTCCTTGCCTTACAGACAGGAGCCCATGGGAGCAGTGTCTCTCCTGGAATACATCACAGTTTATTTATTCTGCATAGGCGCTTATAAAAAGGGGCAAAGACATATAGATTTTCACGTACCATGGGCAACGTGACACAGCTGAACATGCATGAGAACCATAATCAGTAAACTTGGGTTCGAGACCAGATAACAAACTTAATCGCTCTGAGGTTTGGTATCCACGTCTGTAACCAGGGACTAATGATCGCCACATGATAAAGACACCTTGAGAGTGGAAAATCCTAAAGTCTATGCAAATATTGACCTGGAAAGGACCATAGAAAACCACCTTAGTCACCTCTATAGCACTCAGCTGAATCACCCCTCAGTGCGCATGCACTGAGTTAAGCAAGTTCAGAGAAGGATCGACAGCGCAAAGTCCTTGGTAACATTCCAAGTAGGGGATATCCAAATCCCTCACACAGCCTAAGTCTCTTTTCCTTTCTCCTTATCTCAGTAGAGATGGAAAAGTTACCATACAATTAATGGCCTTTGTTTTCATGGAGTCTGTAGTGTCATTGCTTAACTATTTCTTTAAAAGACAGAATCCTGCCAAGATTGTAACCATTTAAAAAAAAAAAAAAGATATTTATATATTTATTTTGAGAGAAAGAGAGAGCACGCACCTGCAAGCAGGGGAGGGGTAAAGAGAGGGAAAGAGAATACCAAGCAGACTCTGTGCCGTCAGCACAGAGCCCAACATGGGGCTCAATCTCACCCACCGTGAAATCACGACCTGAACCAAAGTCAAGAGTCGGACGCTTAACCGACTGAGCCATCCAGGCACCCCAACTTTAACCATTTTTCAAAATCATGCCTGTAGGGGCACCTGGGTGGCTCAGTCGGTTGAGCATCCGACTTCAGCTCAGGTCATGATCTCATGGTCCTTGAGTTCGAGCCCTGCGTCGGGCTCTGTGCTGACCGCTCAGAGCCTGGAGCCTGTTTCAGATTCTGTGTCTCCTTCTCTCTCTGACCCTCCCCCGTTCATGCTCTGTCTCTCTCTGTCTCAAAAATGAAAAAAAAAAACGTTAAAATAAATAAATAAATAAATAAATACATAAAATAAAAAAATAAAATAAAATCATGCCTGTAGATATGTACTATGCTGCCTCCAATCTCCACAGCTGATTTTCTCCCGGACCCTGAGCTCTGCAACTATGAAATGTGGTCTCATCCTAACACGGTACTTCTTGGTTCCCACTTGCAATCCCCTTGGCCTTCATGTACTAACTGACAGAGCATCAGGTCTTTATCTGCTGCAACATGTCGATCTTTTCCTGCCTTTACTCTATGTAACTGTTTTGTCTTGTATTTGTGCCTTTTTCTCTCTGTTTGGTGTAACTTTCTTAGTTTAAGCTGTCAGTTCACCAAACGCATATTACATTCCTATATTCCAGTAGTCCAAGGTCTCTGTCCTGCCTTAGTGTTAACTGCCAAACTAATGAAGGCTATTGTCATTCCATCATCTAGGGGTTATGCAGTGTAGGGGCCAGACCCGGTGCCCTGGAACAGCAGTCACTGTGCTATTTTGAAGTTGGTATTGCTATTTAGAAAATACCCCTTATGTAAATGAATTTCTCATGGTGTGTATAGTCACAGAATAGCTATGTAACTTAGCTCATGTAGTCCTAGTACTTTAGTATAGCACATAGTCCAGAATAACGGTTTGAATGAAGCTAAGATAACTGTGGCCTCCCCTGGTCTCCCTGGCTGATTTTTGTCAGGGAAGAGGACTTGATTGGCCTGACCAACTTTGTGCTTCATAAAGCTGTGTGGGTGGCCGACCAGGACTTTGGTCCTCTTGAAGGCAATTTAGAAATGAGTCTTTCTGGGACAAAAGTCAAATAGTTACTATTTACCAAACAGAGCAGATTCAACACTGACTCTTCAGGGCTCGGAACGCTTTGCTTTGTGTTGATCCTTTGCTCCCTTTCAGAAAAAAAGGAGAATGACTCAGGCAGAAATAGGCATCTCCTGAGAACTGGTACCTTCAAGCAGTGGGCTGGTAACTGCAGTTAGTTCCCTGTGATGAGAGCAGGAGAAACGCATCCTTTCTCCATTTCCTCCCCAAGCTCTACCTCCTACAGTCTTGTTAACAGATGAAATAAACTTTGACTTATTAATGTAGCGAAAGCCACATGGTGTGAATGAAATGAAGAAAAATGGTTTTGGTTAGCGCAGGGGAAACATTTTGAATCAGCCGCTGGCTCAGTACGTCAGCTTTCCACTGGGGTAACTGATGCTTTTTACAGACGTCCAAATGGGCTTGACAAAGAATAGCGGAGGTAACAGTATAGCTTATTTGGAAAGAACTGCTACCTGACATGAGATTTCCCACTCAGGCCTCAGTTCTTGACCTCACACTTTGAAGCACACAAAAAGCGTGAGAATCCCCGCACTGAAGTCTATAGTCACCATCGAAGTCAAGACGCAGAAAAATTGGAGGCTTGGAAAAGGAGGTGTAATAAAAGCCCCACTTTCCCAAATTTTGGTGACTCCTATGTCATTCGTTTATTTTTCTCCTTCAGTGAAGCTTCTTGCAACCGGCGCCAAAGTCCTCAATATATCCAGAGAAGCACACTTTCCCCCATTACTACAATTTATTTCCTCCGGGCTGACCGACTCTTTTTCAAAAGGAACACACAAAATCACATTTTTCCTTCATATTCAACATTCATTTGAAGCACCAGTGCAGTCCACAGCATTGAGACCAGAGCTTCTTACTGAAATGCACCAGAATTGTATTTTTCACACAGGGCATTACATGTATGAAGCAGCTCTCAGGAAAGAAGCAATTTCTATAAAGTGATCTCTCACGGCGTCGCTCAGAGGTTCAATGAGATAAATGTTACTCGGGAGGCTGAAAAGGAGCATTCTCTTTGGCGAGCGAATACGTTGGGACATGGAAAAGGGAAAAGCGACTTGGCTTAAATTCAACCTATCCAATAACTAGTGAACATTTAATGTGTACGAAGTGATAGGGGGATTACAAAGAAGCTATGTGACACATCCTCTTCTCTCCTGGGCTTGCATTTATGTTGAAGGTAGCACGACTACGGTGCATGAATAACAAGAAAAAGACGTAGAGTCCCAGTACCGAATTCCAGGGCAGAGAATGAAAGTGACGTTAAACATAAGGAAAAGTTGGTTGTTACGCACCCGACGAAGGGAGAGGGGGATTTAAATGATCTCTCTGATTCTGTAATTCCAGAAAAGGAACAAGTCACAAGAGGCCAGATCCTATGGGTAGAGCCTGAGACAACGCTCAGGTATTCCTGGTCCTAGATTTAATGCCTCTCTGCCCATTCCTAAAAACTTCCAGGACCTCCGATTCTGTGCAGCCGAGTCCATACTTAGTAACTGGACCTTAAGGAAGGAATTGTGGGAATCACAACCTCAAGGGTCAGGGAAGCCAAACATGTGACCCATGGGTCCATGCCTGTCTGAAGGAGGTAGTGTCTTCTTTCCTTCAGTTGAGGGAGACCAGGCTGCCTAATGCTACCAGAATTCTCCATTTTTCAAGAGAAGTGACAAGCAAAAACTTTGTATGAGATCTTATGATTTTGAGTATTAACTACCGTTTTGTGACTTTGTGCCTTGTGCTTTGAGTAGCTCCAGTATTTTATGGGGACATATGTTAGACCGAGCTCTCAGGCAGTGAACATCTGTGGTTTAGCGATAAAGGATGTATCAGGCTGTAAACTGTTATCCCCTGGACCATTATATTGATATGAACTTGTGAGTAAGTGATTGTAAAGGGGTTGTCTACCTGACTCAGCCTGCCCTCAAGTACCCTGAGGGGTTTCTGCGGTGCAGAAACCGTGGAGTTTAAGAACATTCTAAATAACCAAACTGCTGCTTGGCCAACAACTATAATTCATTATAATGGACAGAACCATCTAATATGTGAATGACCTCAAGTTTAGAGATATTTACCTTCTTAAACTCAAGCACAAGCCAAATCACATTGCGTTAATAATAATGGAAGAGTGATTTCTATTCCCCGAAGAGTAGAAGATACTCAGGCGAGAAATCTGAGCTTGGAAATAGTCTATGTGGAATGAAGCAAGCCACTTGGAGAATAGTTATCACTGGGCTGCAACACCAAACATAACTGACTGAAGTCTTTGGTAAGGAATAGTCCCTTGCCCTCACATACACATGTCTGCATGGGCTGTTGCATGAGCGCTTGGAGAGATGATCAAGGACTGATACCAAAGGTGCTGAGCTATCTGTCCTGGGGAGCCACCTTCCCAACACATGTGCTATATAAAAGCGTATCTGACATGAGCAAGCTGTGAGATGACTGCCAGAGGTCGGCTGTGAGTGGCAGTCTAGGACTCTGCTCTCTTGCTGCTTGTTCACATCTAGATCCAGAAGTTGACCTTCTATAGCTAATTGGAAATGCATATAGCATATGATTTATGTTAGAGGGAGAAGGGTTGGGGGAAAGGTCCATTAAAGAAAAGAATAATGGAACCCAAGTGCTTTAAGATTGGCGGAGACGTCAATTATCTCATTTAGTTCCTTTCTTCTGGAAGGGCCTATTACTACCATGTAATTTATAGGCCTGGGGAGAGCCATAAAACCATGGAGAAGAGGAAACAGATGAATTTAGGCTATTAACAACATGAGGTAGGGCTTACAGATCTTTATCCTTCATTTTTGAAAGAGCTCACTAAAACCCAAATACAGGGTACAAGGAAACAAGGATGGTGAATTTTAAAGATTTTCTATCTCCTTCATATGATTTTTTACTTATAAAAAATACACCTCCATCGCCCAAGCCTCTTTGTAATTGAACTTTTTGTTCTCAATGTTCTTATGTTGTTGCTGATTAAATTATAACAGCCTAACATATGTACTTTTTGATCTCTGGGCCCGGAATAGGATGTTAATTTCGCAGACGTGAAAAAAATAAGCAAAAGATGAACTAGTGTCAATTTTCCTACATCGAAGCTGGGGGGTTATTAAAAGTCTTTTGTCTACACATATCCCCCCTTCCAATCCATCTTCCCATGAAGCATACGTGGATAGGAGGGAAAGCAGACAGGTACCGTGAGGGGCAGCCACAGTGCATGGAGACAGGAAACAAACACTAAATCACGTCCAAGGGAGGATACCCACAGCCAGTGCTGGAGCAGCGCCCACAAATGAGACTCAGAGAAATAAGAGCCTGGATTGGTTTGGGGAGACTAGAGTACAGGGTCATGTAGTTGGCGATACATGGAGGACCAGACAAAGACCAGTGGATTAAACACAGGAGAATGGAGGAGACAGTTGAACAATGCTTGAGATGGCTCATATGGCTCTTAGCACAAGTCATCCACGGGGTGAAGTCGTGGAAAGGCAATAAGATGGAAGAAACACTGTATTTGGAATGCTTTTCGGGGTGCCTGGGTGGCTCAGTCGGTTAGGAGTCAGACTTCAGCTCAGGTCATGATCTCACGGCTCGTGGGTTCCAGCCCTGCGTCAGGCTCTGTGCTGATGGCTCAGAGTCTGGAGCCTGCTTCAGATTCTATGTCTCCTCCCTTCTCTCTCTGCCCCTCCTCTGCTTGTGCTCTCCCTCTCTCTCAAAAATAAATAAATAGTGACGCCTGGGTGGTTCAGTCGGTTAAGCATCTGACTTCGGCTTAGGTCATCATCTTGTAGTTTGTGGGTTTGAGCCCCGCGTTGGGCTCTGTGCTGATGGCTCAGAGCCTGGAGCCTGCTTCAGATTCTGTGTCTTCCTCTCTCTCTGCCCCTCCCCTGCTCATGCTCTGTCTATCTCAAAAATAAACATTAAAAAAAATTAAAAAAAAAAAAAAAAAGGAATGTTTTGCTTCTTTTACTGATCCTGGAGCATGCTTCTCTCCAAGAAAGACATTCTCTCCAGGAGTGTTTTTCTCACCAGCTCACTTCTATTTAGGTCAATACCAAGTTTATCTGAGCAAACTTGAGTTAGCTACTGATATTCTTAGTACAAATACTCTAGCTTTATCCATATTGTCGTACCTTTAGCCAAAAATAAACATTTGTAAAAAATTTACTCTTGGTAAAAGCATAGTAAAATGAAAATTAAATAAAAGCACATTGGTTTTTTTGTTTGTTTGTTTCTAAAAAGTATTTCATTTCAATCTCTGGTTTTACCTACTTCATGCTTTTATTTTTTTTTTTAATTTTTTTTTCAACGTTTTTATTTATTTTTGGGACAGAGAGAGACAGAGCATGAACGGGGGAGGGACAGAGAGAGAGGGAGACACAGAATCGGAAACAGGCTCCAGGCTCTGAGCCATCAGCCCAGAGCCCGACGCGGGGCTCGAACTCACGGACCGCGAGATCGTGACCTGGCTGAAGTCGGACGCTTAACCGACTGCGCCACCCAGGCGCCCCTACTTCATGCTTTTAAAATTTATTATTGTTTTCCAAGTATCAGACTGTCTCATGTAAGCTAAGTACTGAATTTCTTCCCTTTTCCCTTCCACAGTTAAGTGAATATTTATTTTGCTTGAGTCTGGAGATTTGCCGTGTGGGCCTATATGAATATATATAATGAATTTTCTTCAAACGTCATTAAAATGTAGTTTGTCTTTAAGAAAGTTTCTGAGTAGCATGAAGTTACCTTTTAAATAAGCAAATATATATTTCTCTACTAGACTATAAGCTCCCTAAGGACAATTAAAGGAACATTTTGCACATTTTGTATTGACAGAATCTAATATAGTAAGATTCCAGTCAGAAATATGAATTATTTAAAAATTTTTAATGTTTATTTAATCTTGAGAGAGAGAGTAATCTTGAATGTGAGTAAGGGAGGGGCAGAGAGAGAGGGTGACACAGGATCCAAAGGGGACTCTCAGCTGTCAGCACAGACCCCGATGTGGGGCTCAAACCCACAAACCGTGAGATGATGACCTGAGCCGAAGTTGGATGCTCAACCGACTGAGCCACCCAGAAGCCCCTCGTATACTTCTGTCTTTTAATTGAAGCAGGCAGTCCATTTAAATTTAAGGCAATTACTATTTGTTTTTTTTTATCTGTCCTACCTTTTTTTTTTTTTTCTGTTCTCATCTTCTTTCTTATCTACTTTTGGATTGATTATTTTTATTCTATCTCATTTTTCTACTCCATCTCATTATTCTACTCCTCATGTGGTGGTTACCTAGGCATGGGAACTCCCTTCCTTGACTTGTTAAATCAAAGTCGATACATTTCCCACTTTCTGGACAATGTAAGGGTCCTAGCATTCTTCAACATCTTTTACCCCATTTCATCTTACATACTACTGTTTTCTGTGCTGACAGCTCAGAGCCTGGAGCCTGCTTCAGATTTCTGTGCCTCCTTCTCTCTCTGCCCCTCCCTCCCTCTCTCTCTCTCCCTCTCTCTCTCAAAAATAAGTAAACATTAAAAAAAGACAGAACTATTCAAGAGAGATTAAAAAAATTATATTCTTCTTATAGGAGACACATCTCAATTATAAGGACCTGAGAGGTTGAAAGTGAAAGGATAGAGGGAGGTAATTTACCAGCATTTTCCAAAATTGACTATTTCTTGTGGCAGTCTCAGCAAATTATAATGCACTGACATACAGATGATGCCCTCTGACCACTACAAAATGTCAATAACAGAGTAGAAAATCTCAACATACTTGAAAATTAAGCAATAACTTCTAAGTAGTGCATTGGTCAACTAAGGAATCACACTGGAAATTAGAAAATATTTTACACAAAATGATAAAAAGACTATTACATGTCAGAACTTGTAGCATGCAACTAACCCATGTGGGCAGGGTAATTTATGGCTTAATAGAAAAGAAGAAAGGCTAACCGCAAACAATTTAGTCATCGATCTCAAGAAGTTAGAGAAACTCAAAGAACATGTAAAAAAGAAAATAAAAAGGTAAAGGGAGATTTTAAAAAAAGAAAAGAGAAGAACACAAAATAGAATCAGCAAATCAAAGTTTGGTTCTTTGGGAAAAATAACAAAATATAAAAAATCTGAGTCAAAATACAGATAAAAGACTAAAGGAGGACACAAATAACCGTTATCAGGGCAAAACTACTTATATCACAGGTAATGAAATGATCACAGGAGAATAAAATGAACAAGCATATGCTAATGTGTTTGACAATTTAGTCGAATTGTACGCATTCCTAGAAATATACAAGCTACCAAAATTGACACAAAAAGAAAAAAATTGTTAAAAGACCTTCTCAAAACAAAAACAGCCCACCCAGGTGACCTCACTAGTGAAATCTTCAAATGTCAACAGAAAAGTAACACCTACTATATACAAATCCCTATCAAGAACAGAAAGAGAGGGAATGTGTCCACATCTTTTAATGAGATCAGTCTACAGCAAGATATATAACCATGAGGGTTGCCTGGGTGGCTCGGTCAGGTAAGTGTCCGAATTCGGCTTGGGTCATGATTTTATGATTCATGAGTTTGAGCCCCGTGTCAGGGTCTGTGCTGACAGCTCAGGGCCTGGAGCCTGCTTCGAATTCTGTGTCTCTTTCTCTGCTCATCCCTCAACTTATGCTCTGTCTCTCAAAAATAAATAAACGTTAAAAAAAATTTTTTAAAGATATGTAACCATGATACCAAGAGTATATAAAAAAGTCCCAGCGCAAATATCTTACGTGATAGTGAAGTGTTAAAAGCTTTCCCCCAGAGATCAAGAAGGAGACAAAGATGCCCACTATCAGCATTTCTGTTCAATCTGTTCCTGAAGGTTCTAGCCAGAGAAATAAAACAAAGAAGAGAAAAGACACAAAAACTGAAAAATAAAAAGCAAAACGCATTATTCAGAGGTAAAAAGACCGTTACATGGAAAATCCAAAAGGATCTACAGATAAAGTGTTGGAATCAATAAATGGATTTATCAAAGATCTTAATTAATTTCACTCGTAAAAATTGTTTTGCATATATCAACAAGAAGTAGAAAATGAAACTTACAAAATGATACCGTTTATATTAGCATTAAAAACTACCAAACACCTAGTAATATATATGAAGGAAGGGCAAGACTTCTACACAGAAACCATAAAACTTGATTGAGAGGAATTAAATGAGACCTGACCAGAGGCAGAAATATACCATGTGCATAAGGGGCTCGGGGTCTTCCGAGGGGTTGGTAATGTTCTGTTTCTTGATGCGGGTGGTAGATACCCAGGTATATGAAATTATAATTCAAGCTATAAATGTGCGATTTTTTGCACTTTTCTGCTTGTATGTTGTACTTACAAAATTTACAAGAAGTAAATAGAGGAGGAACAGTTCTTTGTCCTATGTTATTAATATAAAGTTGTAAAATCACATATTTGTATTTCCTCTTCTTGACTCTTTGTAATCAAGTTTGGTGTATTTGCGTTACGAAATGTGTTTCTAAGAACAGAGCTACGATGATAACATTGCACATAGAGGAAAGGAGATTTGGCTTGTGACCCCCCCCAGCCAGAAAATAGTTACCTTGAGCTTGATAGGAATGGCATACGTATTTCAGTCTAGTTTGTGCCTTTAGATTGCACGGAAGGGGCACGAAGTATGATTTAGTCTAGATTTAGTCTAGACCTCCATATTGCCAATTCAGCTACCATATTGTCAAGCTGCTTTCCGGTTGTGATACTGATAAGGGAAAGATGGGCAAGTGACTTTTTACTCCTCTAGGAATCTCTTCAAATGTTAGAAACATTATTTTTGAGTGAGCCAGGAAGCAATCGAGAAAGGAGGAGCAGAAGTTTATTGTGATTACCAGTTGGGTCCATTTTCCATCAGCTGGCAACCTTCACGCATTTTCACTTAGTCTATATTTACCCATAAAGCCAATACATTCAGCGTTTAAAAAGAAAAAGTGATGCAAATTAGATCAAAACATCTGGATATTTAGTAAATTGGCCAGATGTTTCGGTGGTGTATATATAAAAGCCAAAAAGAAAAAAGACGGAAAAAAGTGGGCAAGGACTTAAATCTAGCTACCCACTCATACCCTCAGAATAAGCAATGATGAAACAGTATGAATCATATTGAGAAGGTGGAACTAAAGGGATAATAAATGCTGAAATTTAGCCATGAACAAACAGGAGTGACCTTTGTTGTACTGAGAAGAAATGGGAAGTTGCCTTAGCCTTTTTTGTACCTAGAAATTATTTCTCAATTGCTCATAATTTTTGAATTACATTTATATGGTTTCTCAGATCCAAGCCAAGATATCAATCCTCTAAGAGAGTTAGATGCTTTGCCAAATTGAAAATAGATTTGTTTTCCATGTCGGAATTACTGATGAAAACTGCAGGCATAAGTTTTTCCCCCTCCTTTTCTCTTTTAAAGGTGAAACACATCTTGTTTTGTTCTATTTATTTCTTTCTCAACACAATATGCGTCACTGAATCATTTTCAAACAGTTTCGGGAAGAACTCTGGTTTGAGAATAAGTTTGTGCTGAACTTCGCGCCTTTGGCTTTTTCGCTTTGTAACTTTGGGCCACTTAACCTTTTGAGGCTTTAGTTTCTACCTTTCTAAGATGGAAATAATAACCTTGTAAAGTTATTTTGAGGGAAAAGAAATGACTTCAACGCAAAACCCCTCCCACTTTCCCAAGTTGAGCCTCTCTTCCACTGTGTGTGATTTGGAGGTGGACAGGTCAGTTGGGGGTAACTCTCTCTTAGCCCACACCTAAGTACAACGTTTTTTCAAAAGGCTAGCTGTCACAAATTTCAGCCAAGAGCAGTGGGATCAGGGTGGAAAATTATCCTGAATATCTCTGGGCAAGGTAATATGATACACTGAAATAGAAAATATTCCACATGTATTTTTATTTACTCATTGAACAAATATTCACTGAGTACCTATTATAGCCAGAAATGGTTCTAGGTGTTGAGAACACAGACCTTAATCCTTGTTCTCTTAGAACTTACATTCCAGTGGAGAGATTGGTAAAAGCATAGAAAATAAGTAAACTCTACAAAAGCTAAGTGATGATAAGCCTATGAAACAGCACAGTTAAGGGATGGGGAGGGCTGAATGAATGAATGAATGAGGGTTAAATATGTCAGTAACTGGCAAATATTTCTGAGCTTTATGAAAGATGTTGCCTCCATCGGGTATTGGTAATAAGAATAATAAAGTCTCAATGTGTGTTCTTGCCAAGGCAGCCCAGGGTAGGCTGGGATTTTCACTTAGCTCTGCATTATTAGACCATGGTAGATGAGCTTCCATTTGGGCTTAGATGTTATCCTCCTGCAAAAAAGAAACTGAAACACTGTAATGTGGGAGTAAAATTTACAGAGGGATCCCCACCCAGAGCTGTACGTCAAACACAGTATTCTTTCCCGGGGTAACTGGCATTGCAAGGGGCTTGCCCCAACAGTCTTGCATTTCCAGACATCATGTTCTGATTCTGAATTCTACGTGTTCTGGAATGATTGCCCCATAAAATGCTATAGAAAGAAAATCTACTTCTGATGATGGTTAAATCTTTGTGGAAATACTGCCAGTTTCCAAGTCTTTCTTTGATATAAAGAAATAATTAGTTGGAAAAGAAATTAATACCACAACGAAAGGGTCTATCAAAATACCAGAATAGGTTGCTTGAGAGGAGCAGTTGGTAAAGGACTTTGAAGTGTCTGCAGGGAAGGAACTATATAAATCAAAGGAAGTTTTTTATGACTAGGCAAGAATTTCAGTATTTATCCTGAGAGAATGGCCCCCTCTCTCACTTCGTACAGAAGATAAAAGAAGAGGGGCATGAAATGCTTAAGTTCCCACCTCCCAAATCCCTTCTCCAAAATGGAAGCATGTCCCTGAGAATGTATCCACATTCACCATTCACCCCCATTCTTACTCCCCTCCCCCATATACACTTTCCCTTTCCTTCCAAAATGAGTAGCTTCCCCAGGGCTCTGAACACCGTGCCTTTCAAATCTTCAGGAATGTTCTCATCTCATCTTTCGTCTTTCTCTATCTCCTCTTCTTTTTCCTCTCTTTTCTCTTCCTCCAACTTTTTACTCTGTACTACTGACTCCTTTTCTGGCACACACACTTAAGTCTCTCCCACCTCATAAACAAACAGAAACCCCACCGCCACCTCTCAGAGTTCAAGATCTCCCTCCAGGCGCTGCCTTCTTTTCAACCCTTCTTCCCACACTGGTCACCCAGGTCTTTGGAAGCGTCTCCACTACTTTACCTACTTGTCCATTCTCAGCACGATTGGCATCTGGCTGTGCCTCTTTCGTTAATGAAGTTTGCTTTCTTTCTTTCTTTCTTTCTTTCTTTCTTTCTTTCTTCTTTCTTTCTTTGTTTTAAAATCAGGTCAGTGATGACCTCTTGGCTATAAAATGCCAAGGGTGCTTTTGAGTCCTTCCATCCCCTGGTCTTTGATAACATTAGACAAGGGACTACATCATTCAGTTGCTGGGTGCTTATTCTCTGCCAGTCTACTGGAAGGACCAGGATGTACAAGAAGGTTCACGTGGTTTGTTTTCAAGTATGTCTTCTCTTGGCTTCTGAGATACGATTTTCCCCTCGTTCTTTTTCTACCTCGCTGCTCTCCCCATGTCAATGTCCGCTGACTTCTCTTTTACCTTCCCTTTAAAACTAGGGTTGGTTTCCCGGGGAATTCTGTAATCAACGCTCATGTTCACCCTCTCTCCTTCCTGCAGTCGCTTCATGGGCACGTGACCCGGGCAGTTGCAAAAGCCAGATGTTTCGAAGGGCCCTGCGCTCAGATCAAGGCGCCTTGAAACTCCTCAGTTTTGAAAAGAGGTCCCTGCCTTCTCATTTGGCACTGGATCCCCCAAATTATGTAGCCTGTCCTGCTCCAGGTGATGTCACCCACAACCAAGAATGCCACTACCACCCACGACCGATGAACGTCTTAGGTGTCCTACCTAGGACGGAGTACTAACCTCTTGCTCTGAGAAATGCATCATCAAGTTCCAATTTCTCTAAACGTCTTATCAACCGTGGTATACACGATCTCTTCTGGCCTTCTGGTTTTCTGCCCCAAATGGCCTTTACTCTTTTCTTCCTGCGGGTAAAGCCACGGTTTTCCTCAGGAGGCAGTCTTGGGTCTGTTGCAGCAAATGAAAAAGAGCTTGATTATGTCCCTGCATAAAACTAACAGAATTCTCAAAATCTCTCCTGAATAACGATCTTCTAAAAGGATGGTTGGTTCCAAGCCATCTTGATGACACCATTACTTACCAGAATTGGATGTCTTCTGAAATTGCTTTTGGTTAACCTTGAGCATAGAGGAAGATACTGCTTCTAGGTCTCTACAGCAGTGAGTGCATGTCTAGCTCGTCTGAGGGTAATTTCACATAATTCAAAAAGAAGTCAAATAGAAGGGAGTGGAGCATAGCCTTGTTTTATGCCAATGATGATTGTTACCGGAGATCAGAAGTCTGTTCTCGCCAATTCTTGCTTTTGCAATGGCATTAAAATTCAGGATCTGTATTAGCATGAAAAAAAAAAATGATACCCACCCCTTTCCTGGTATCAGAGCCAAAGGGTGAGGAAAAGCCATTACAGACTGCATTACCTTGTATCACTCTTCATATTTCTCTAAATATTGATAGAAAATGTAATAATGGCTGATGGTAAGATAGTTATTCTTGAAACCTTCTTGTCCCTCCAATACAACGTGAGAAGTCTAAACCTATGGAGGTTTTGTTGTTGTTTTGTTTTATTTTTTGAGAGGCAAGTTAGCATAATCATTTGAAGAAAAGTAATGGACTGTTAGTGTTGAAGGAATTGTACATTAACGAATCCCAGTAACCATTCTTTTTCTCTTTGTCCCTGGAATGTCACCCCAGAAAAGCAGCCTCTTGGTCTCGATCCCAAATGCGCTTTTTTGTTGTGAGCAGTCTGAAATTGTGATAATATTTAAGAAAGAAAAAAACAATCACTTCCAGATCGCTTCCTCAAAGCCTGTGTCTCCCACAGGCTCCAAAGCCTGTCTCCAAAGCCTGTCACTGTCCCACACCCACCTTTGCTCCAAAGACCTTTCTGTACTGGTACCAATCTCCCTTCTGTTCAGTGGTCCTGACCTCTGTGGTCTCGGGGACAACTTAAGGGACACTATAGGAATCTTAAGTTTTATCTTCAAGTAGGGCCAGGTAATAATGGAAGCGCAGAGGTTGCACCAGCTCCGCCCACGTGAAGAATGGAAACTTTGACACAGATTTTACAGGTGGCATCCTCGCCCACATTAGAATAGTATCTGCAATTCTCCCCTAATCCTGATTCTTCCTCAATGACACGTCTCATACCCAGTCACAGAGTTGCGGCCACTATCAAGAGGCAAAAGATGGGGACTTGGATATTCATTTTAGGGGCTCCCCTCTGGTGTTTTCACTGTCTTCTCTCTTCTCTTGGGCCACTGGCGTCTAGAGATCCAGAACAACCACCTGTCGGGATTAAAGGCGCTGATATTGCCAGCACTCTGACACCTAGGTTCAGACATCAAGTTCACATCCGTCCTTCCCTGATGTGTGGTATCCATACGACAAAATGCAAAGAGTATGTCAGGTCACCTAAATCCTATACAGCAGGTGTGGAAAAGGAGGTGCTGTCTCTGTCTGTGCCCTAATCATATGCAAAGTCAACGCCAAGTTCACCAGAGAGCTCTCCGTTGAGATGAGGAAAACTCAGGATGTGAGAGACGTGATCTTCCATCAAGAAAGCTTTTTCTGGGGCGCCTGGGTGGCGCAGTCGGTTAAGCGTCTGACTTCAGCCAGGTCGCGATCTCGCGGTCCGTGAGTTCGAGCCCCGCGTCGGGCTCTGGGCTGATGGCTCAGAGCCTGGAGCCTGTTTCCGATTCTGTGTCTCCCTCTCTCTCTGCCCCTCCCCCGTTCATGCTCTGTCTCTCTCTGTCCCCAAAATAAATAAACGTTGAAAAAAAAAAAATTTAAAAAAAAAAAAAAGAAAGCTTTTTCTTACATCTTTTATGAATAAACGTGACATAGAAAAGGGTTTACTTATCATCAAAGCTTATACTCAGAGACTGTAAGGGGCAGAGGAGGCCCCAGCCGAGGCTGGTTTTAAAACCATCTATACCCCAAGCGACATGCCCCCGTGAAGCTCCCCATCACTGTGGTTTTGTCTCAGGCCTTGCCCACACTTGACTCTTCACGTCTGTGATGCCCTCTGCTTAGAATGCCCTCCTCCACCTGGTCAAATCCTACGCCCTGGAAGGAGTCAGCTCCCACCGGGGCCGGCCGGGAAGCCTTCTCTCACACCCGAGACTGAAATAGACGTTCTGATAAATTCTCCATCGTGCTTAGCGAGCGGCGGCCTCTATCAATCCTTACCTGCAGGTCACTGTCCCTGGGCCCTCACAGTCTGGCACACGGGAGGCACGGAAAGAGTGGAAGGAGAAAGAACAAGGAGGAAGGGAGGAAAGAAAGGAGGGAGAAAGGAAGTCAGGAGAGAAAATGTAAATAAAAGGAAAGAAGGGCTTGCGGGGCACAGACTCGTGGTCTCTGGACAGGTTTCATTTTGAAGTCCTGTACTAACGAGGCCCAGAATTTCGGCCCAGTGAACAGCCAGTGGGGGTTGGGAATGGATGGGCACGTCCAGCAAATCTGTGTTCTACGTGCACGCTTCATCGAGAGAACTGTCCCCCCACCCCCACCCTTCGGCTGCTGTGTTTCCTCTACTAAAAATATAACCCTTCATTAAGATCACAACACAGTTTTAACTAAACGCTAATTGCCACCTTTGTGTAACAACCCATAAAGAAATACACATTTTAGAATTAGTCTGGAGCAAGGTACTCAGGAGGCTTAACCCTGTCCCCTGAACCCACGGCCGCTGGCCGAAGTCCTCGCTCAGAACCCTGAGAATGTTCCCTGCCTGAGATGGAACGCCACCTTTCTCCAGTCTGTGATGCTTTGATCCATCCACTAACTTGAACTTCCTGAAATTCAGGCGCCAGGGCAAAGCAAGCCCTGACTCTCCGTGCCCCTCTAGGTGCTACAGAGCAGACTGGCCACCTCAGAGGCCAGTCCCATGGCTGAAATGACCCTGCAATCAAGGTGGTAACCTGGTCCTTTCTCCCTTAGTGTCTCCACTTCAGAGGCCTTAGAGATATTATCCTGAAGCAGAGCTGAGATTGCTCAAGCTATGAAAATACCTTAGAAATGACATAATGGGTTATTAGGCACATGGTTTGTCAACATTTATAAAATTGTGTGTTCTTATCACAGCACTGTCCTCCCGCTGGTTCAGAAATAAGATCCAAAAGAGTAAGGAGGTGGGAAGGTCTCTCTCTGCCTGATTAGAAAATGAAATAGAATGAAATTGAATGAGGGGCGCCTGGGTGGCTCAGTCGGTTGAGCGTCAGACTTTGGTTCAGGTCACGATCTCATGGTTCGTGGGTTCGCGCCCTATGTAGGCCTCTGTGCTGACAGCTTGAAGTCTGGAGCCTGCTTCGGATTCTGTGTCTCCCTCTCTCTCTGCCCCTCCCCTCTTGCGCTCTGTCTCTCTCTCAAGAATAATCATTAAAAAACATTAAAAAAAAAAAAAAAGAATGAAACTGAATGAGAACGTAGGCAGAATGCTGTGAAGAGCTAGACACAACAATTAAGAACTTAGTAAAATGTTAGGTCACTCATAATCTCTCATTATGTATATCTCACATATATATCACACACACATACATACACACATAATACATATATGGTTTGTTTCGCAGAATGGTTAGCGTGAAAATGCTTAACACAATACATATGCAAAATCAGTTTATATAGTACTTAGTGCCGTGAGAGAAGTTACAAATGCCCGAAAGTGCCCAGAGGCCCGGCCAAGATGTGAATCCAGCCTCCACGCCCGGGACTCTGGGTTCGCCTTCTGTCCAGAACAGAGCTCCCTCCTTCCTCCCCAACATCCTCAGAAGGTGGGGTCACCCGCCAGCTCCCCTGAGACTGACACGGTGGGTCAGTGGGGGACGCAGGAACACGGGGTAAGCCCGGAAGCCCCCCTGCCAACTCTCTCCCTCGCTCTTCACGAACCCTGGAAAAGCCCTGCGGGGACTGGACCGTTCGCTTTTCTGTTAACACAGGCTGTTTTAAGAGGACAAGCCCTTTCCTCCCAACACCGTCAAACACATTTGGACAAACAGAACGGTTTTTCAACAAAGTTACAGCAAGGTCTCCTCGCACCTTGGAAAAGCTGTTTGGCCTTTGGGTGAGTCATTTCGCCCACTGTGAAGAGGGCGGTTACGATAAACAGCACCTGCGTCCAGAGGCCCCCGCGAGGCTTTGCCGGCTGCCAGGTTGGTTTTGCTGCCACAGCCTGTGTGTGTCTTTTGCTTCCCAAAAGAGCAGATCCACAAATCTGAGTCACCAGTACGCGGGGGAGAAAAATATATGCAAACCATGTCTTCCTAGCTTGGCAATTAACTAATTAATTGAGATCCAGGGTAAACAGTTGAGTCTAACGTCTAAACTGCATTAATTACTGTTTATAGAGCTCCAGGAAAAGCCTATGGGGAAAGGTACAGTCTAAGTGGAGGGCGGTGTGATTACAGCCGTGACTCTGACTGTCATTGTTGGGGAGGGTAGATGGCGGTGGGGGGGGAGGGGGGAGGGCTCAGGAAGCTCCGTCCGGGCTTCCGGCTTCCTGGGTTCCTGGCTCTGCCAGGCACTTGTGTTGATATTTTAAAGGGAGTCACTTCATTTGTGGATTGAATTCGACAAGCAAAATCATTAAAATACTTCAGATTCTTTGAAATAAGCAGGGGTAATTAGAAGTGCATTAATTAGCACTCATGGTCTACAGACGAGGAGATGAGGATTTTCTTTTTAATGTTTATTTTTGAGAGAGAGAGAGCGCGCGAGCATGAGCATGCATGGGTGAGGGAGGGGCAGAGAGACAGAGACAAAGGATCTGAAGTGGGCTCAGCACCGACAGCAGACAGCCCGACGTGGCGCTTGAACTCGTGAACGGTGAGATCATCACCCGCGCTGAAGTCAGACGCTCAACCAACTGAGCCAGCCAGGCGCCCCCAGATGAGGAGGATGGTGTTAAAGAAACTTCACGTGAATTAATGTTCGGTCAAGGGTTGTCCTTTAAAGTAGTCGCTCCAGGGGCGCCTGGGTGGCGCAGTCGGTTAAGCGTCCGACTTCAGCCAGGTCACGATCTCGCGGTCCGTGAGTTCGAGCCCCGCGTCAGGCTCTGGGCTGATGGCTCAGAGCCTGGAGCCTGTTTCCGATTCTGTGTCTCCCTCTCTCTCTGCCCCTCCCCCCTTCATGCTCTGTCTCTCTCTGTCCCCAAAATAAATAAACGTTGAAAAAAAAAATAATTTAAAGTAGTCGCTCCGGAAGGCATTGTGATTGTTCTGTTCACTGCAATAAATATTTATTGAACACCAAGTGCTGGGCACTTCTGGGAATAAAAAGATGAAAAACAGACTCGTTTGCCGGGAAGCCGTAACCTAGCTGTGGCTCTGAGATGTGAATACAAACAGCTAAGACCCTGAGACAAGCACTAGGAAGAGCTAGAATCAAAGGTTCAGAAAAGATACTAAAATTGCCAAGCAAGAAGGTTAGTAAAAAGTTTGGCTGGACATCAGGGAAGGTGTACTGCAAGACTTGTCCTTTGGTAAAAAGCTCTGGAAGCTGGGAATGTTGTTTGGGGAGGAGGCATGGGGTGGGGTGGGGTGAGCATACAAAACACGCTCAAAGCAGAGGAAACAGTAGATACCAAGAAGGCCCATCAGGGACCCCCCAGAAAGTTTCCCCTGCTTTTCCTCCCCCCTCCCCTTCCCGCCTCATCTAAATCTTACCCATCTTGCGGTGATGACTGAAATGTCACCACCTCCTTTGGATGAAGACTGTCAGTTTATCCAGGGTGTGGACAGCAATCTATAGGCAATCTGCAATCTACAAGGCAAGGCGAATCATTGGAACCGGGACTGGAAGTACTGATACGTAGGTGGGTTGGCAAAAGTTACAAGTGCAGGCAGGCAAAGGGTCAAGTCTCTAGAACTAATTCATCCGCTATATTTTCACTCAACACCCACGTATTTAGGGTCTACTTTTAGCATTATGCTAGCTCTTGGAGGGTATATAGAAAAGTAATAAACGGTCTCTGTCCTCAAGGACCCTATAGATAGACAGAAACGGGCAAACGTATACAAGAGCATGACAGGAGACGAGGTAGGAATGACTAGGTCACAGCAGGGACACACGGGTGGAAGGGGAGAGGTTCGTGGACAGGCAGATCCACAGGCTTTAAGTAGGTGAAAGAACGGCATGGTGGGACAGAGCTGAGCTCTGCAGCCCTGTCAGAGGTGGTGTTTCCAGCGTGCATGTGTGAGCAGTCTTGGCCCATGGCTGTGGATTATGGGAGGAGGTGGGTGTGCTGAGACTCCAGTGAGGACGTGTGGTTTTGGAGACTGATGTTCTTAAAATTTATGTTCAGCATTCATTAATGAGCGGCAGGAAGAAACTTATTTTCCCTCAGTAAAAATTTCGTTACAGAAACATGTTAATTTACCAACCGATACACTCTGAGTGACTAGAACAGAATCAACAATCTCAGAACAGTTGGCGAGACTTTCCCCACTTTCCTGAAAATCGATCCTCAGATTTATTTTGATCTCAGTCCTTCTTAGTAGGCTCATTGAATAATTGAACATATACACATGATTGCCAACAGCAGTACTCAGAACCAACCGACGTTTCAGCATCTAGATAAGAAGCTGGGTAAGATAACCTGAGTTAATAAGCACCGTCATCTAAATTCATCTCATTGCTATTCTCAAATTTGCCTCTGGGGAGTGGTCCAGCTGGCCCTGCCTAAGAACCATTCCCATCTCTGAAGAAAGCGGAAACAGATGTGTGAGAGTTGTCCCTTCACCCTGTGCATTTTCTTTTAAGGTTTATATATTTATTTGGGGAGAGAGGGATGGGAGGAGGGGCACAGAGAGAAAGGAAGAGAGGGAGTCCCAAGCAGGCTCTGCACTGTCATCCCAGAGCCTGATGCAGGGCTCAAATTCATGAACCAGGAGATCACGACCTGAGCCGAAGTCAGACACTTAACTGACTGAGCCATGCAGGTGCCCCTAAATCTTCAACCCATGTGTCTAGTTCATATCCTCCCTATGGAGCATGTTTGACAGGGAAAGTTGGAGAAAGCTTAAGCACCCTGGGGTCCCACAGGTAGCACAGAAGGAACAGGATGGCACAGGTTGGGCAGGAAAGATAGAGTTTTGGCCCCCTTCCCAAAGATAATAAGGACCTTAGGTATGAGGACTTCCTTTTATTCAGACAAACATACCAACAACTTCCATATCCAGATAAATTCTGGGCCTTACCAAGGAGACACCTTAAGTAGTTCTCCAGTTAACTTCAACGTGCTGGCCTTTTCAAAAACTTAATTGGAAACTCCTCCTGTGGAATGGACATTAAAACCCATGTTATATGCTTTTGACCATTGGTAATAAAGGTAGACGCCGACCTTAGGTGAAAGATGTGCAAAGTAATGTAGGTGGTAAACATGGGCCCTGGTGCTGCTTATCCAGCACGGGGCACCCGAGTTACAGCAGGAGGAGCTAAGACACTGTGGTCAGTGCTGGAATGGGTAGTAACCAAAGGTTAAAAAAAAATACTAAAATGGCATAGCGGGAAGTTGGCAATCCATCCTGCCTGGAGTCATCTGAGATTTGGGGAGTTTTCGAAACACGCAAAAATGCTTTGAATGTTAGCAATGATTTTCTTTTTCTTTTTCTTTGAGGGAGTGGGTTTTGCAAAGCACAAATGGGATTCTTGGGCACATGGGGATGGGAAGAAAATAGTTAAGGAGAAAATCAAGGAGGGTAAATGGTTTTTCCCTTTACTTTCAGGGGGAATCAATTTACCAAAGAATAGCAGGTGGCTGCCTCAGCACCGTGATGAAAATCATTTCTGCAGTTCTAGGGACACGTCTCAATGCCAAAGGCACCTAGAGAATTGGGCCTCAGTGTGGGCAGGAGGCTCCTGTCATCGCGGAGATAAGTTCAATCAAAATTTTATAAATCAATGTAATTCACTGCTGAAGTTTCTTACCAATGTTAGAGGAATTCTATGTGTTTTACTCAAGAAAATACCTAACAATCTGCAGCCCCATGGAGTCCAGCCCTCCTCTTCCAGAGCCTTCTTTCCTTCTATTTTTTGTTTTTTCCTATTTTCTAGCTCTGCTCTTGGAGAGCTTACCTCAGTTCTACACTTGGGGGGGGGTGGTCAATGGCTGGGCTGAGAAGAGTTGCCCTTTCTCCTGCTGTGACAAGTCACACAAGTCACACACATAAGGGTCCCCAGGGAGGCAGGCACCAGTGACTTCTGTCTAGCGTACCATTTTCCGTAGAAGACCTCAGTGACCAGCTAGCCCGGCGAGTCTTGACATCTGTGGGCGGTGTTTGGGGAATATACAACCTATACACCCTACTTTTGCAAGGAAGAACATAGAAAACTCATCTTTTTTCTACTTCTTTGAAACTAAGGTATGAGTGTGAGACGCAGGCTTCGCCGATCAGACCCACTTGCCCAAGACTTTATTTGGACGGTAGAGAAGGGATGCATTCTAGATCCATCTTGTTACTGCATACAGAGGCAGAGTCGTCCCCTCTTGAGGGTGGGGTTGCTTGTGAGGTCATGACGCTTGGGCGGGAGTAGTATCGGTGGTATCAGCGAATCAAGTTAATTCATTGCTAAAGTTTCTCACCAAGTATCAAAGGAGATTTCATTCATTTTACTAATTCTATCTCACACAGATTGGAAGGCCAACTGAAAAGCTGTCTTTCCTCTCTCAAAGTGCTGTCCCCAATTCTCTTTCCATCCATCCAGTTAGCACTGACTTTTCTTCTTATACCCGCCACACTCCATGAGACTCTATTCCATTTTCTTCCACCATAGCTCTGCCATTTTCAATGTGAGTCAAGTCAAGCCTGTCTGGGTTCCTTTCCATTCTCCCCTCCCCTAATGACCCAAGTCTATGATAAACATGTACAGAAAAAGCATCCTATATAATTTTAGTGAGACCGTGAACCCAAATTAAGAGGGTCTGATCTAATCCGACCAAGGGGCATAGAGGTTCGTAAATTTCCCAAATTTATGACAAGTTGGTCAAAAACTGGTCCGGAGTTGAGGGGTTTGGACGGTCAGTCTGGCACCCTCTTCCATGTCACACTGCTCTGCAGCAGCCCCGGGTGGCCTGGGTGCCTTGGAGTTCTCCAAGCAACCATGGACCAGACCTAGGTGTGCTTGGCTTTCAGAGGCAGATCGGGTTGGAAACTCTCAGGGTGGTAGGGCCATGCGCAATTGTGTGTGTAATCTAAAGAATTATATATATTGTAGTTTGGCAAACACCGTGAGTGCTGAGTACCATCCATTGAATAACTACAATGAACTTTTCTCTGGTAGAGTCCAATTTACCGCGACCTGAAAGTACTTGCAGAGGAAAAGTCCTCAAAAGTCTCAATAAAATCGTCCAGGAGTCTCCAGCACCTGCTCCTTCTCTTCAGTTCCCACATTTTAGACTCTTATTGCCTCTCCATGGACTATTGGAATGCCCCCCCAACACGTCTGTTGCTTTCCAGTTTCCCCACACATTGTACACACAGCCACCAGAATAATCTTTGTAAAGGTTGGATCACGTCACTGCTCACCTAGAAATCTTTTAGTCCACTAAAGGACGCTTATGGTTTTTAACCCCCTTGAACACTTGTCCCAACCTAGATGACCGGACATTTCTTCCCCTTCCCCCTATTATACATTCTGTGAAATTGCTAAAATTTTCAGAGTTAACATTCTGAACCCACAACTACTTTACAAAAAAGGATGTGATTTCTAGGTGTTTATTGTATGCATATAAATATATTCAGAAAGAGGGGCGCCTGGGTGGCTCAGTCAGTTAAGTGTCCAACTCTCGATTTCAGCTCAGGTCATGATCTCATGGTTCATGAGTTTGAGCCCCTCATTGGGCTCTGCACTGACAGTGAGGAGCCTGCTTAGGATTCTCTCCCTCCCTCTCTCTCTCTCTCTCTCTCTGCCCCTCCCCCTTCTCAAAATAAATAAACAAATGATTTTTTTTTAATTCAGAAAGAACAGAAGATAACTTCCATGTTTTTCTCATTGACATATTCCATGTGTCTAAAACAGGACCGGGCACTTAGGAGATGTTTAATAAATATTTATCATAGAATGAAATATGGGCAGGGCTGGTTGTGTAAAAGGGATTACTGAATGGTTGTAGCAACTGGAGGCTGTATGGAAATATACAGATAAAGTATCCAGTTCTACGTGCATATGTCTGGTTGGCTGACCTCAAAGGTAATACAACTTTACTTTGGAAGCCTCAATCATTTCTTTTTATTTATTTTTATTTTTTTATTTATTTATTTTTTTTATTTAAAAAAAATTTTTTTTCAACATTTATTTTTGGGACAGAGAGAGACAGAGCATGAACGGGCGAGGGGCAGAGAGAGAGGGAGACACAGAATCGGAAACAGGCTCCAGGCTCTGAGCCATCAGCCCAGAGCCCAATGCGGGGCTCGAACTCACGGACCGCGAGATCGTGACCTGGCTGAAGTCGGACGCTTAAACGACTGTGCCACCCAGGCTCCCCAATCATTTCTTTTTAAAGACCCAGAGAAGTCAGAAGGCAGTATTCATTCATCCACTCATTCATTCATTCAACGTATTCAGCACTGGCTACAGAAATGGTACGAAATTTTATGCCTCTCCATTTGAGAAAAAAATCAGGGTAAGCCCTGTTTTTGGTACAGAAAAGGCCATGCAAATACCTTTAAAATAATTGGTAAAAGTATTTAGACTGCATACTAAATTAAGTGGCTTCAGTGAAAGGAACCGAAGACCCAGGGGTTAATGTCATACCCCAGATGTCCAGTGAGCCCCGACATCAGATATAGTCAAATTAACAGCATCCATAATTTTCAAAATTTTTACCTAAAGCTCTGTCCTATTTGCCATTAAGAGATAGACCTCAGACAGTCTGAAAACTAGTGAGGGGCATAGAATGCTCTCAGAATCAGAGCTGGGACACGAGTTGCTTCCACTGATTATGTAAGACTTGCATCCAAGTGGGGAAAACTGGATAACCACATGCAAAAGAATGAAACTGGGCCCTTACCTTATACCACACACAAATATTAACTCAATATGGATTAAAAACTTAAATGTAAGACCCGCAACTATACAGTTTCTAGAGGAAAACAGGGAAAAATCTTTATGGCATTGGCCTTGGCAATGATTTCCTGGGTATCATGCCAAAACCACAGGCAACCAAAACAAAAACAAGCAAGTGGGACTACATCAAACTGAAAAGCTTCCGCACAGCCAAGGAAACAGTCGCAGAGTGAAAAGGCAACCAAGGAGTGGGAGAAAATATTTGCAAACTGTGTATCTGATAAGGAGTTAATATCCAAAATATACGAAAAGTCGTACAACTGAATAGTAAAAAATCTAACACACCAATAAAAAAAAAATATGAGCTAAGGACTTGAATAGACATTTCTCCAAAGAAGACACCCAAGTGGCCAACAGGTATATGAACAAAAACAAAAACAAACACAAAAAACAAAGCTCAACGTCACTCATCCTTAGGGAAATGCAAATCAAGTTGAAACCACAATGAGATATCACCACACACCTATTAGGGCGGCTACTATCAGCAAAAGACAAGACCATAAGTACTGGTGAGGATGTGAAGAAATTAGAACCGTCATGCACTGTTGGTGGGAAAGCAAAATGGTGCAGCCACTGTGGAAAACAATACTGAAGTTCCTCAAAATGGTAGAAACAGAACTGCCATATGATGTAGCAATGTCACCTCTGGATGCTCCCCCAAAAGAATTGAAATCGGGGTCTCAAAGAGGTATTAGCACTCCCATGTTCATTGCAGTATCATTCACAGTAGCCAACAGGTGGAAACAACCAGAATGTTCATCGAAAGATGAATGGATAGGCAACATGTACTGGAATATCATTTAGCCATGAGAGAGAAGGTAATTCTGCCACAAGTGACAATGGGGATGGGGCTTGAGGACGTGATGCTAAGTGGAATAAGCCAGTCTCAGAAAGACAAATATTGTGTGATTCCACTTATATGATGTATTTCAAAATTTTTTTTTCAACGTTTATTTATTTTTGGGACAGAGAGAGACAGAGCATGAACGGGCGAGGGGCAGAGAGAGAGGGAGACACAGAATCGGAAACAGGCTCCAGGCTCTGAGCCATCAGCCCAGAGCCCGACGCGGGGCTCGAACTCACGGACCGCGAGATCGTGACCTGGCTGAAGTCGGACGCTTAACCGACTGCGCCACCCAGGCGCCCCTATATGATGTATTTCAATAGTTGACTTCACAGAATCAAAGAATGGAATGGTGATTGCCAGGAGGCAATCCTTCCTTTTCTGGAAGGAAAGACAATGGAGGGCACAAAGTTTTGAACTCTAGAGCCAATACTAGTAATATTCATTTAAAATTTGTTAGGAGGGTACATCTCATGTAAAAAAAATAAACAGTTTTAAAAATTAGCTAATGCTTTTAAAGCTCCTCTTAAAATATTAATTAATTAATTAATTAATTAATTATTTTTAAATTTACATCCAAGTTAATTAGCATATAGTGCAACAATGATTTCAGGAGTAGATTCCTTAATGCCCCTTACCCATTTAGCCCATTCCCCCTCCCACAACCCCTCTAGTAACCCTCTGTTTGTTCTATACCTATTAAAATAATTGTTAAAAAAGGGGGGGCACCTGGGTGGCCCAGTTGGTTGAGCATCTGACTCTTGATTTTGGCTCAGGTCATGATTTCATGGTTCGTAGGCTCCTGGGGTTGAACTCCTGCTTGGGATTCTATCTCTCTCTCTCTGCCCCTTCCCCGCTCATTCTCCCCCAACCCAAATAAATAAATAAACATTTTTAAAAATTAAAAAAAAAAATCAAACTCTTCTTCCCTATTCTTCTCTTGGCTGCCAGGAAGTTCAGAGTCAATGCCTACACTGGTTGCCTCCTCTTAGCTCTAGGTTTCTGGGATTCCCATTCATTCTCCCCACCCCGTTACTCAGAGCTGAACCCACACACGTCACTTAAATCGTTTTATTGTACTTGCGCTTTTAACGGTTTTGGAAATGGGCAGGGCATAACCGGAAAATAAATGACTTCTTCCAGAAGCCTAACAGCAAGGACGGCGTTAGAGCACAGGCTCCCTGTTTACCAAATCTGTAGCTCTGCAGGAACATACGACAAATGAACAGACATGAAACATTTCTTCTGAGCTTTGGCCCGGGGTCACGGACAGAAAGGCGATGGTGTTAATTACAAGAGAGAAGCTCAGGGAAAGAGCAGGTTGAAGGACAATGGAGAATTTAGTTCAGGAAGTGTTGAGCTTGAGGGGCAGGCCGTCCAGGGTGAGATGTCTACCAGCGTGTAGAAATTGCATATGAGCTCTGTGTGCCTCAGTGTTCTCATGTTCTCATCCGTAAAACGGGACCCTAATAGGACCTCTCTCATGGGGTTATTGAGAAGGCCAGCTAAGACAATGTAAGCAAAGTGTTTGTCACGGTGCTCGGTTCATTGGAAGTACTAAGCATAAGGGAACAGAAATCACTGCCGGGCTAGAGTGGATCCCTTTCTCCCGTCTATTTCCTACTCAGTGGGTCTTGTTAATTTCCCCATAATGTATCTTTCTGTGTCTCCTTCTCCCTTTCCACTCATCTCCCGCTTACTCAGACCCTCTTTTCCAACTTCAGAAAACGTATCTTGGTCCCTCCACCTCCCCCAGACCCGGCGCTGCCAGATGCCCTTCCTAGAGCGCAGTGACGACCCCTCCTCTCCACTGGCGCTCGTGACCTTCAGTAGCTCCCACTCGCCACTGTAGAAAGTCAGAGCCACCCTGGTGCTCTAGGCCTACCTTTATCTGCTTTTGCAAACTGATAGTCGAATGCCCATGATCTCTACCCTCACCCAGACCAGGCTTTGCTGGCAACAGCTACAGCAGTCTATTGTTCACCCATAACTCATTCATTCATTCATTCATTCATGGTCTGTGAAGCCACCCTGAGCTCTGGAGCCCCACAGGCTCTGCTCTTTTCTAGCTCCATGACCCCGTGCAGGTTACTCAGGCCCTCAAGCATCAGTTTTCTTACCTTTATTTTTATTTATTTTTTTTATTTTTTTTTCAACGTTTATTTATTTTTGGGACAGAGAGAGACAGAGCATGAACGGGGGAGGGGCAGAGAGAGAGGGAGACACAGAATCAGAAACAGGCTCCAGGCTCTGAGCCATCAGCCCAGAGCCCGACGCGGGGCTCGAACTCCCGGACCGCGAGATCGTGACCTGGCTGAAGTCGGACGCTCAACTGACTGAGCCACCCAGGCGCCCCATAGTTTTCTTACCTTTAAAGATGAGGGAAGTAATGCCCTACGAGTATTTTGACGTGAATATAAATAAGCTAAGTGAAGGGATCTGGCACACAAAAAAGAGCTTACTAAACAAGTCTTTCCCTTCCTAAGTAGCTTGCCCGTCACATGTCCCGTCCCACACCTGCTGGGAACCCGCGAGCCTTCCCCCTCCATCCCACATGAAGGAGAGGGCAGCGTCACATCCAGACAGCTGAGGTGACATGACACTCTGGTCCCAGTGTTGCCCCAGGGGGCTGGCCTTTCTCCTGCGGGGGTGGGTGATAGAGCCCCGAGTTGGCAACTGCCTCCCCAAGGAGCACGGGTAGGTGTGACGAGCTCAGAGGGTCTGAACTTGATGGCCCGATGAAGTTGGGGTCCAGTCCCCTCATTTTGAAAAAGGAAAAAGCACGTAGTTTATCCTGGTCATGCAGTGAACAAGGGCCGTACTTCTCGCGTGCCAAATCCAGCCCTCGTCTGTATCTGCCTTTCTCCTGATAAAGGGTTTGCTCACGTAAGCTGCTTCAAGAAAGACTATGACCTGTGGATGTTTGAGTCCCTGCCACCCAGAGCAGTGGCCGGGCATACAGCAGGTGCTAGATAAATGTGCGGTGAATGAAGGCATGAAGGAATGGGATGCCCGTCCCAGTGGACTAGGCCCTCCAGGGCTTCCTAAGGGCCCCTTCTGAGGAATTTCCTGTTGTGCCAGTAACAGAGTGCTCGGAAGCCTTCTATCAGTTCCATGAACTGGGATGAACGGGCCGCCACGGCGTGTCATCAGACCTCCACGCAAGGTCGTCCGAGCTCCACTGAAACCCGCCACTGGGAACACCCGCCGGGTAGCCCCCAAATCGGACACTCTTCTCGTGGTGCCTGATGGGCAGCTTACTTGGAAAAGGGCTTCTGACAGGAGATGTTCGACAAGAGAGAAAGCTTCTTCTTGGCAGAGACCCGCCTCTGATCGCAGGGCACGGCTAGCCACTGTCGGCTGCCTCTTCCAGGACCCCACGGTGGCAGCCAGATGTCCCAGCCATATGCTGATTTTCCTGGCTTTCCTTTATTAACGAACCTCAGAGACACGAAGTATCTGGGTGGCCTTGTTGCTTAGACTGCTTGATGATAATGTCTCTTAGCTGGGACAGGACTGAAACGCATTTCTAAATGGGATACAAGCCGTCAGGAAAAGCTGACCCCAGAGACACGGAACATTGCTCTTGGCTGGCAAGCCCAGTGCGGGCTCTGGGGGCCCGTGTCCTGTTCTGATCCCGACTTCCTTCCTTAGGAAGCCTGATGTTGCCATTTGATAACCTGTCCCGGGGAGCGTCATTAGAACCTGGGCTTACTGACGATGTTCTGTTCTCCCTGAACACACACACTCAGTCAAAGTCACCTCAACTAAGGCAGAACAAAGAGGAAACTGCAGCTCGGAGGTCTCAGGCTCCCCTGGGCGGGGGTGGGGGGGCACCGTCCCTGAGTCAGCGCTGGCTGGAAGGTCTGCTGTGACGCTGGTCCTCGTCAGCCCCACGCTTCGTTCAGGGCTGTGACTCAGCTCGGTAGCAGCAGCAATGACTCAAAGACAACATTAGCTGAACTCTGATTATCACCAACTTCCCCTGCCCATGTCCAGAGCCCCATGCACTCGGCACTAATATGCTGAGTGCTGCGGGGGGCCAGCGTCTGTCTCTTTGAGGGGCACTAGGAACGTCTTTCCTCCCTGTCGGATGTCATAAGCCCAAAAGTCCTTTATTACAACTCCCTCTTTCGATTCTTCTCTGCCCTCTTGTCAGACTAAATATCAATAGAAGGTTATCCTGTGGAGTGACTAGTATTTTAGGTGGGGTCCATCGTTCATAATTTTCCTACACGGCTGTCTGGATGGTTCTACCAGGCCTCCCATCCTTAATTTCCCTCAGGACCAGCCCTTCGTGTCCTTAAAAATAGCATTCCATTTTTGAAATGATTCAGAATCCACGTGTCAAGGTCATTCACTGCACGACAGGGACAGCTTCTTCCGGAGAAGACTCACTTGGGAGCAGGCATTTGGGGTTGCTTGGCTCATAATAGGAGAGGCCTGACCTCTGAGAGGGTCGTCCCCTCCGCAGAGACTGGGTTCTGCTCTGTCATTTCACCGTTTTCACTCAGAGGCATATCCAGATTGTCCCTAGAGCAGGGGGGGACTGAGCCCAGTGTGTTACTCACTGATCCCTGAACGCACAGGCGGTCTCCAGGCCTTCGGCCTTTCCTCTCCTCACTCTGCCTCCGCCCTGTCGCTTCCCCGTGGCACCTTGAAGGTGCCATAGAGGCGGGGAGGAATACAGCCAGGTCCTTAAAGTCAAGACCAAACCAGGAACTCCAAGCAAGCCATCAGAATTATGCCAGGCTGTCTTCTCTCTTTGTCCACTCAGCTTGTTACGTGCTCGTCCCCTGCGCCTCATCGGTCCCGAGCAGCTTGTAGTTTGGGATCCGGTTCCGCGATTCCAAGTTTGTTACCTCCCTCCCCAGCTCTCTTTTTTTCCATTTCGGTGCCTGAGGATTGTCACCGGAGCCCCCTTTGTCTGCCGGGCCGGTTTGGTCAGTCACGAGTGATGTCCTGCTTCTAACCCCAGTCCTAGGCTAGAGGCCGGTAAAACAACAGCTTCTTCCTTCGTATCTTAAAATTCCACCCAACGTTCAAAGACGAACTCAGCTTCCACAGGTGAAATAATCTCTCTGTTCTCCATACCAGTAATCCATTTGTATTTCTCTTGTGTTATTTACTCACCCCCCCCCAACAAAACAGCATAAGTGCTTCCATATAATTTATTTCTCGATTTGGTTCTCTTCAAGAGCAAACTTTGATCTCTTTGTTTTTCCCTCCAGCAGCCCTTACTATGCATGAGATTGAGAGGCTGCCTAGGAAAGCGCCCATCAAGTTGCAGCAAAGTGATCCAATGAGCAGGAAATTAAGAGACATACTCTAATTGTCTTACTTTACGGAAGTCTCTAACTTGTGGTGAGCTGACTGTAAGTGAAAAAGCTCTCCTTTCAGTGCAATGGGATTCAGAAGTACTGAGCTTCATACCCCAACTCTTCCTGTTCCAGTGGGAAGCATATCTGGGTTTTGCTTTTCTCATCTTCATCAGAGCCTGGAACACTGTGTAAGCATGCACAGGTTACCTGTGTTCACTGTTTTGCAATATATACTGGTGATCTAAGTGTCTCTAAATCTTTGGGCAAGAGCACCCAAATGCATATCATCTTGGAGGTTTACAGTCTTTTGTTAAAATGTTTTTAATATTTTATTTATTTGAGAGAGAGAGAGAGAGAGAGAGAGAGAGAGAGACAGAGCACAAGTCGGGGAGAGGCAGAGAGAGAGGGAGACATAAAATCTAAAGCAAGCTTCAGGCTCTGAGCTGTCAGCACAGAGCCCGACAAGGGGCTCGACCTCACGCACTGCAAGATCATGACCTGAGCCAAAGTCAGATGCTTAACCGACTGAGCCGCGCAGGCGTCCTGCTGGAGGCTTCTAGTCTTGAGTCAGGAATCTGTATCATCCTGCATTTCTGGAAATGAATGTTAATCAATGTAATGCAAATTATTATTTTGGATTTCAGGCTATCATGTGTCTCTATAGGCTGAGATCGACGGAGAAAAACTATTGCTCTGGGGTGGGGTCCTACGCATCCCATCCACAGACCAGACCCTAAAAGAGTTGTTTTTATGTGTTGTTTCTATATCTTCTACCAGAAATCATGCAGGTTTTATGTTCCATTGGCTCCCAGAAGTGGCAGTTAATTTTGCTAGAAGTAGCGATGAGTTTTTGTCTCCCACAGAGTTGAAGGCAAAAGATTCTAGAATGTTAGTAAACGTATTATGATTTTAAGTAGCTCCCATGCATTAACCGTCATCACTAGACTGATGAGTAACTTTTGTGCAAAATTTCCCAACTTGCGAAAAGACCCCGTGGTCAAGTAAGTTCAGGAAATGCTACATAGCGATTCCTCGCCCTTGAAAAATCACAGTGAAGGAAGCTTAACTATGTGTGTTAAGTTTAGATAAAAGACTGAAAATTCCCAAGGAAAAGAAACTGAGTTTATTTCATTTAATCTGGTATTTTTCCAAGCTTGGTTAGCACAGATAATGCATGATGATCTCAGGGAACTGGTTCCTCTTAGTACATATGTTGGATATGTTGCCCAAGTGAATATCCTCTTGGTAATTTACAGAACTCCATACCTCTCTCTTCAGTAGGCAAGGCGTGTTTGTTACTTCAGTATAAGATAATAGCTCATGACAGATAAGCCTCCTAAGAGCGGACAAATCCATTGGTTCGTAGTTGGTCTTTTTCTCAACTTCAAAAGGCCCAAGCCATAAGCAGCACTTACTCAATCTGCTTCCAATTTGCACATTCTAAACACAATCTGGCTCTCAGGTAAAGGGATGATTAAAAAAAAAAAAAAATCTTTTTTTTCCATAGAAATCTGCCTTTTATAAATGTCTTCAATTCTCTGGCTCCAGATAAATCAGAAATACCCCAAGAATAACCGTCTTTCGAGAAGTTTGGCTGTTTCATTACGGTCTCTAAGAAAACATCCTAAGATTTGACTCCCGAGTTGACGGAGATTCAAGTTGGTTTCATTCCATCTATTCAGTCCTAATTCCAACACGGAAAAAGAATATTAGGGAGAATGGAGGTATTCTGAATAACATCTGGGGAGCAGAGAAAGAAAGAAAGGATTGGATTTAACTGTGCCGTCGAGGAATTGATGACCTAGCAAAAGTGAATCATGACTGTTGGTCATGTCTACTCAGGGTCAAATGGGACAGGACAGGAGAACAGCCCAAGTCCGGCCGGGTCTGTGCCTCGAAGCACCATGGGGGAATGGGAGGAGCTTATTCGCAGCCCGCCTTTTCTTCTGCCAGCCCTTTACATCTGGTAACTTGCAGTTCCTCCCGTGATATCACCCCCATCCAATTACCCTCATCCTCTCTCATTTCTCTTCCCCTTTTTAATCAAGACCAGCTCTCAGGAAAAGTGCTTTCAAACTACGGTTCACATACCTGCTGAAACGGAGGACTTTATCCTTCCCAGGAGTCTTTGTGAATCGGTGTGAAATAGTATCTCCCAAGACTTCCTGGCTGGCCCAGCGTAGCCCCTATCTCAGCTGTTTACAGTGAGCATCCAGATATCTTCCGATGACCCGCCTCCCCTTCAGTGGTAGCTTTTCATATGATTTATCCTGTCCTACATTTTTCCTATGTGGCAGGCACCGTATTGAGTGTCCCGTTTTTGAATTCTGCCAATAACCTATGAGGTCGAGCAGTAGGTCCATTTTAAAACGGGGGACAGTCAGAGTTAATTCCCAACTGTCGGAGGGCACAGCTGGCGTCTGCACTGAGGGAGGTTCCGTCAAAGTCCAAACATGTGCTTTCGACGGCTCTGTAGACACTCGAAAGGAGCCCAGCCCCTCAAGGCTGTCAGTACTTCTGACCTAGCAGCTGGAGCAGGTGGTGGGTGCACCCTGGGGCTTACCGAACCCGCTCAGCCACCCACATAGGTCAGCCTCTCGGACCCTCTTCTCCGGGGTCCTCTAAGTATATGGGATCGCTGTCAACCCCTGCCATCGGGTCTCTGGAACCTGGGGCGAGGGATCATAGCTTGGCACTCCACTCTGGAATCTTCTTCCTGGTGTCCTCTCCTGGGATGCTACCCTGGCTCTCAAGCACCTGTTTCCTGACACTGTTAGCCCTTCTCTTCCTCCTGAGCCCTGCTTTTCCTCATGTTCACCCTTGGCTAGGGGGAGGTAACAGGAAAATCTAGTTTTCATAGAGGCTGTCTCCGTATTTCCTCAAATCACATTATACAGGGGTATACGTGTGAGTGTATATACGTACATAAATTTATATTCACACGTATAGATCTCTCTATGTGAATGCCCATGCATGTGTGCACATTCACATACACACACACACAAAATATATAGACCACCCAATGGTTGATGAACAAAACTGTCCTGGCCATTCTATTACCCTGAGCAGTGTTCAAGTGATACTCCCTGGAGCCTGGGGAGTTGCCGGCTAATGTTAACACTGTGATAGTCACATTTTTCTTTGTCGTCAACAATGTGCAACAGACTTCTTAAATTTTTGTAAATATTTATTTCCTTTTGAGAGAGAAAGAGAGAGACAGAGACAGAGACAAAGAGACAGAGTGTGAACAGGGGAGGGTCAGAGAGAGAGGGAGACAAAGAATCCGAAACAGGCTCCAGGCTCTGAGCTGTCAGCACAGAGCCCGACGCGGGGCTCAGACTCACAGACCCCGAGATCATGACCTGAGCCGAAGTCGGACGCTTAACCGACTGAGCCACCCAGGCGCCCCAGCAATGTGCAACAGACTTCTGAATGGTTAAGTAACCGGATGAAAACTTTTACAAAACTTTTGGTGACTACATTCAATGTGAAGAAGTGGATCCCACCCCAGCAGCACTCCACAAATTCAGCATCCAATAGATACTTCTGGAACACCGAGCACATAACAGTCACCAGGACAGGCACTGGGGATGCAAAGTTGAAAAGACGTGGTTCCTAGCCTCGGCGGGCTGACCTCCATAAGAAGACAGACGAGCACAACATTGCCATGTAATCAGAATATTGGTCCCATGTCTGAGGGTCCCAGTGAGGGCAGTGGGCACAGAGAGGACTATTCATTTACTCATGAGGTGAAATTGTTTTTGTTTTTGTTTTTGTTTTTTGTCTTTTTATAATTTGCAAATGTTTGGTTTCCCAAACTAGATTTGAAGCCCTGGAAGAGAAAAAAAATTCAGCATTCCGTGTTCTCCTGCTCTCTGCGTTAGCATTCACACGGTCACCTACCTAGAGCCAAGCACTAAGTCCTAAGGCAGGCTACTTCCGTGTTGCATAAGGAACAATATTGAGTCGCCTCCCAAAGGTGCTTTAAGGACAAGCTAGTAGAAATGAGGCCAAAGTGTTTTGTCAGTAAAAGTTTAAGACGGCTGCAGAAATACTTCGCCACACACTAGTGGAGGAGAAAAGGGCAAGGTTTCTAGAACAACTTTCAGATCACAGTGACACTCTTGGGTTTGAGAAAGTAGGAAAACCCACCGTCAGGCACTGGCCACAGCACCCAGGGACCAAGGAGCCACGAAGCGAATCCTAGAGAAACCAGGACCGCGGAAGGACGCCCTGCCCCTGACCGGAGAAGGTTGGGGAAACACTGGCTCTCACTGCAGACATTTTGGAGAACGAATCGAGGGGTCAGGACGCCTGGACAGAGCTTTGCTTACAGCACCCTTAGGTGGGGAGGGGAGTTCTTTTGTCTAGCCAGCACTCACCTGGCTCCCAAAAGGCAAATGTAGACTCAAAGATATGACCATCCAAGGTGGTTTGGGGTGCGTGGCCAGTCCCGCTTGGCAGTCACCCTCCCCAAATGAAGGTTCCACTTCCGCTAATCCCCACACAAGCCCAGAGCACGCTGTTCCAGAACCCTGATTGAAGCCGCCTGCCTTGGGCGGATTGTTGAATAGTGTCGACTAACAGGGAGTTGATGTCACTGGCATAAAACAGACCACGACTCTGAACCCCGAAAACCCATTCCGGCATCTGCTCTTAAAACACCATTTCATTGTTTTCATGAATATCTTAATGAATGCATAAGTAATAATCCATGAAACGTAGAGACCTGTACGTCATATTTGTGAAAGGGTATCATTTAACCTCGTGGATTCTATGAACATGCTCAGAATTCTTTAAATTATACAACAGAAGGGGCGCCTGGGTGGCGCAGTCGGTTGAGCGTCCGACTTCAGCCAGGTCACGATCTCGCGGTCCGTGAGTTCGAGCCCCGCGTCAGGCTCTGGGCTGATGGCTCGGAGCCTGGAGCCTGTTTCTGATTCTGTGTCTCCCTCTCTCTCTGCCCCTCCCCCGTTCATGCTCTGTCTCCCTCTGTCCCAAAAATAAAATAAAACGTTGAAAAAAAAAATTAAAAAAAAATTATACAACAGAAGAGTTGTGTCATTTCCTGTGACTCAGAATTGCTGTCCTTTCTTTGACGGCCCATCATTTGCTTTTAACCTCACTATCTTGCAATTTTCTTTTTTTTTTTTTTTTTAATTTTTTTTCCCACGTTTTTATTTATTTTTGGGACAGAGAGAGACAGAGCATGAACGGGGGAGGGGCAGAGAGAGAGGGAGACACAGAATCGGAAACAGGCTCCAGGCTCCGAGCCATCAGCCCAGAGCCTGACGCGGGGCGCGAACTCACGGACAGCGAGATCGTGACCTGGCTGAAGTCGGACGCTTAACCGACTGCGCCACCCAGGCGCCCCAATCTTGCAATTTTCTATTCGCCTGCATTTATCTTCCATGAGATTGAATTTCTTGAAGGCAGAAAATGTCTCTTGTTCAGTACCTTGTTCTCAGCTTGGCACACACAAGTGGGTGCTGAAGTGTCGGTCGAATGCATGAGTAAATGTTTAGTCTGCTTACACGATAGGGTAGGGTCTTGGGCTTGTAATAGGATTCTCAGCCAAGCCAGGACGGCTTTTGGCTGCAACTGTTTTTCACGCGAGGGAGCTCTTGCCCTCCTGTGCTGTGCTCACGATCACGGAGCCATGGAGGTTCCCGAGAACAGAAGTGCTTCCCATGCATGGCTTCTCTTCGTACGCTGGACGATGAATTTGTGAACTGATGTAGATTCCAGTCTTCTCATCTCCTTCTTCTCTTCTCCTCTTATCTCCTCATAAAGGATAAGGGAAGCTGTGGTCCCATCTTGCAGAATGAGAGGAGAAAAGCAAACTGCTTCCTCCCCTCCCCCCCCCCCCCGCCCCCCAGCCTTGCGCCATCAACTTTGGACTAAGTCCAGTGCCGCCTAGCTGGGTCCCAAGCTCCTTCTTCTGGAAACTCAGCTAAGGAAGCCTGGGGCTCACATGAAGCTTCTAAGAGTCCTGCACACGTGCTACGTTATTTGCAGTTAGGTCCTGGCTCTCCAAGCTGGGACACGAAGAGACAGAGCTCCTGTTCCTTATGGCACGAGAGCACTTTGGAGAGCAGAAAGCCAGGCGTGCAAAGGACAAGCCTTGCATGCGTGAGTGCCGTGGACCTCCGAGAGCTGAACGCAAACTATTTTGTGTGTCCGTTTCCGGTTTCCCAAAGGTTCTCCTTCCCTCTTTTCTAAGTGGATGGAATCCCCCAAAGCCCTCCCTCTGCTCACGGCTTCACCTTTGGAAAGTGTCTAGCTTGCCGTTTCAAATGAGAAAGGAGACTGGGCTTCCTCTCCCCCCGGCGCCCCCCCCCCCCCGAAAATGAAGCACATCGTTTTTCAGCCTCAAAATACTTCTGTCAAGTGAGAATGACATGGGAATGGCTTGAACAAGATCCAGAGACAGGTTTTCGCACACTGCCACCCGCTAAGAACTATGGTACCTTGAAGGATCATAAGTTCAAAATAGCTTTACAGGCTCATTCCATCACTAAATCTGAGCGGGGAAACAATAGAACTAGTCACATTAGAGCTATGCCCAACACGTTTTTTTTTCCAGACGTTTTTTAGTTGGTGGTGGTGCGATTAGGGGGGAAGTTTGGAGCTATGGGAGGAAGGGAAGAAAGCCTTTGGTGATTCAGCAAATGTTTCATGTTTCTTACTTAGAACCTATATTAGTCAGGCTAGGATTGTGCAGGCTGCTGTAATGACTAATCCCCAGATCTCAGGGGTTTAAAGCCACAGAAGTCGATTTCTACTTCTACTACATGTCCAGCACCGAACAGCAGGGGCTTCTGCTCTTCGTAATTGCTAAGGGACCCAGGCTGATGGGGGCTCCATCATTTCATGACCACCAGCGTCACACAGAGTTTCAGAGTTGACTGGGGCAAGGTCACTTCTGCTCATATGCCTTCAGCCACAGCAAGTCACACGGCCACAGCCAGCTTCGAGGGAGGTGGGGTTATGCACCCAGAGGCGAGCCCTGGGTGGGACTTGATCCCCAAATCCTGTCTCAGGCATCTTTTTCTATCCTGAGCCAAATTTAAAAGAGTCATGTGGCGCAGAAAGAATTGAAAACAAGTGTAGCCTTGTTTAACTCTGATCTGGAATTGAATGACCATGTCTATAATAGACAGTTAAAAATGCCTCTACAGAGGACTCAGGTCTTGGATCTGCAGAAAGAATATGTTTGGGAAGAATCTATTGACACGGTGCCTCCAATCAATCAGGAATATACTCTATGAGAAGGCACATGGGTGATAGGCCAGCTTATACGGGGCCGGTAAAAATGAAAATGTTCCAGCTTGAGTTGTCTCGGGAAGCTGTGCGTGCAAGGTTCACGCCGCTGGATGCAGAGTCTCTGAAGAAGATTTTTTTTGGTGTGAGAAAGTGGTGTTAGGTTTCCTTTGTTAACCTTAGTTCGTAAGATTGCTACCTGCACACATGTTGGTCACTTTCAGACCACCAGCGAATCCCTTGAAAACGTCACGCTGTGGCGCTCCCTCGGGCAGCACGTCCTTTGAAAACGGTACAGAGAAAGTTAGCATGGCCCCTGCGTAAGGATGGCAGGACGACTCCAGAAGCTTTTTTCCGGTGGGGGAAGATGAAGAACAGTCTACGGGCTGGAGAGTTGTGTTGGTTGCACAACACCGGGGATGTACTCGATGCCATTGCTGTAATAGTTAACAGGGTAAATTTTATGTATGTGTTAGCCCACTAAAAATATCATGTTACACTATAATATTTTGGACATAGTAGGTTAAATAAAATGTATTATTAGCATTTGAAAAAAATTAGGGGGCTCATTAAACACAGCTGGGGCAGACATCTGCACTACAAAAGGCCATTAATAACTGGCCATTAATTACAACACTTCATTTTGAGCATCTAATGCATGACAAGTACAGGTCTAATAATTGCAGATGTAGTAGCTCACTGATACCTTACGAGGACACGGATGGCGTTATTCTTCTCTCCAGTTTTACAGATGAAGAAACAAACCCTTAAAGAAGATGACTGGTCCAAGGTCGCGTGGCTGACAGGGACAGGGCCAGGATCAAACCCAGGCTGGCTGGCTGGCCCCAGGTCTTTGTTGTCACCCAGTCCCCAGCGGGGACTGCCCGCGGAAGCAGCAAGTTGAAGCAACCATGAGTCCATAGCCCCGGGCTAGCACAGGGGGGCTGGTGCCCTAAGCCCTGCGTCTCCCTGAGCCCTGCTTGGTGGCCAGGGCAGGCATCGCAGCCACGTCCTCGGGAATGGGGGACAGACAGTGCTCAAGCCCAGGCCAAAAAGACGTAAAAATTCTGTTTCATTGTTCGCTTCTTCGCTGGAGGAATTGGTCCATCCACAGCTACACGTCAGTGAACGCAGACCGCCCTTCTGCAGGGGAGCTCCTGGTACACCCAAAGGTGGGGGCTTTAGGACCCACTCCTCACACCCAGGGGTGGAGTTGGCAAGCAGCCTGTGGGGCAAGAGTCCCATCATGGGCTAGGGAGTGAGTCTAGCCAGGGTACAAGAGCCATTGGGTTGCTCAGTTTGCTGATGGTCACGAGCTACACCTTGACCCTAGGCTGACAGCGGTGATGGAAGTGAAGGCTTTGGTTAGCCCAAGTCCCATCAGGAGGGTTGGGGCTGAGAGGACTCACATCCACCCTCACCTGTTCCCTCCCTCACCCAGCCCCTCCCTCCCTGTGCCCATCCACACCCCTTCCCTCATCCAGACCCTTCCTTCCTATGCCCACCCACACCCCTTCCCTCATCCAGACCCTTCCTTCCTATGCCCACCCCCCCAGCAAACCCCTCCCTCCCTGTGCCTACCCACGCCCCCTTCCTTGCCCACCCTCTCCCCATGCCAACTTATACTCCTCAAGTCCCTGAGTTTAGAGTTCTGAGCCAGCTCAGGTGGACAGTTGGATGCCATCTGATGAACACTCACCCTTTCTTGGACAGCCACCTCTGCTGCTGCCTCTCCCCTACCTGCCCATGTGCAGACCCCTTCCCCCCCACCCCCAGCAAATATCTTCACTTCATCTCATAGAAGCGTGGAGGCACGGGAACTGCGACACACTTCTGCAGGTGCGAAGATGAGGTCACAAACCTTTAAACTAAGTTGCAGCAATAATGGAAGAGATAGAAGGCGTTTATGTACAAATACTATTCCTTTTCACAGCACAGACATGCTTCTTTCTGTTATCGCTTCTAATTTAAAAGTGTTCAGGGAGCTTCTGAAGGCCACAGACTATAAGGAAAAGCCAGACTGGTTTTATTTTCCTTCAGAAATTGTCTGTCCTCTTGTCTGTGAGCCTAGCTGACTGTCAGCTCCGTGAGGACCAAAGCAGTGGCTTTTATCTTTGATTTTCGTCGCTGTTCCTTGACTTACCCAGGCACGCTCCTCTGTGAGCCGTTCCCCGGGTCACTCTTGCTTTCAGAACTTTGCCTTTCAAGGCTGACTTCCCCAACCACTGAGGCCACATTTGCTCCCCTACCCCCAACCCCCATCCCTGTCTCTGTCGTTCCTGCTCTTTTTCCTGACACATATTGTAATCATGTATTTGTTTGTTATCCTTCTTTTCCTGCTAGAACATTAGCACCTTGAGGGCACAGACTTCCATTTTGTTCACTGCTATAACCCCAGTGCCTAGAATAGGGACTGTTGAATGAATGAATGAATGAATGGAGAATGAATGAATGAATGGTTATAGGAATTACCCATCCCGAACAATCCATGTACTTAGACATTTCCATTCCTATCTTCTCCACTGAACTGCTGACCTGATACATCACCTCACTTGGCTGTCTAAGAAGGATGACCAAAGAGCATGGCCCCAGAAACTGACCTTGGCATTTCTCTCCCCCACAGATGTAACTCAGTAAAAGGTGCCATCAGGCACCCAGACACTCAAGAAAAATCTGGGCATCATCCTTAATTACATTCCCTCCCTTACACTCACATCCAATCCGTTGGCACAACCTGCTAGCTTTACCTCCAAGACAAATCTCTGCTGTGTTAGCTTCTCTCCATGTCCCTGTACTTTCTAACCCAAGCCACACTACCAGAATTTCTCACTTAGATTAGACGTAAGGCTTCTAACTGTTCTCTCTACACTGATGTCCTTCTATGACCCCTACCTTCTAAGGCAGACCAAATGATCTTTTAAAAATGCAGAGCAAATCGTGTCACTTCCCTGCAGAAAATCCTTCCATGGCATGATCTACCACAGCATGTAGACCAGGATTCAGGCTCCTTACCACACCAGGTCCCACACCATAGGCTCTGCCTCTCACCTCGCCTGCTATCACATTCCTATTGAATACCTTCCTGTCCCTACGTTCCACCCACGTCTTTCTAGAGCAACTTAAGCTCATTCCTGCCTGTGGACCCTTGCTCCTCTCTCTCCCTTCGGGTGTTCCCAAAGCTGGCTTCCTTCCCACAGTGTCTCACTGTGACCACGGCCTCCTTGGTGGTACCCGATCTGACCTCCCCTGTCGCCGATCTCAACCACAATATCCCCACCCCAGTTACTCTCTCTCGAATCGTCCTATCCTACATTTCTTTGTTTCCTAACACTTGTCGCTATCTGAAATCATCCCACGTAAATTTGTTTGCTTGTTTATTTTCTGTCTCCCATACTGTACCATCCTGCCCTAGATAGTGTGTAAATTCACCTCCATGCCAGCATGAACCTTGGCCCTATAGTTTATAGTTCACCACTGTATTCCTAGTGCCTAGAACAATGCCAGGCTCCAAGCAGATGGTCAAGAATGTGAATATACAGCCAAGAGTGACAGAGAGATCTGGAGTTCATGGGAGAGAAACCCAGGGGCTGGCAGAATACCTTCACTTGGGAAGACTGAAGTAGACATCAGGAGACTCCATCATGAAGGAGCTGGGGTTTAGACAGGTGCCCAGACAGGTACCAGGCTAGAGTTTCAGGGACACAGTGACCGGACAGGAAAACCCGACCTTGAGGGAGTGGGGAACCAAAGTAGAGGTAGGATGAGCCAGACATCTAACTGACTAATGGCCAGCAAAGCCCATCCCCCTTCCAGGAATCCTTACCTACAACCTTACCTAGGCCCAGTGGCTGCAGATGCGATGACAAGTAAGCATCAATAAAGCGGCCACCAGCGTCCAAAGAACGGAGATGTAAAAATCCTTTACATTCCCGAACGACTGATGAACACCTTGTATCTCCCCGGCTGGCTTTATGGTTTCTCATTTTCTTCTCCTGAACTGAAAGATGTCCTGTTCTCATCCTCCCAGGCCATTTGTGCTCAGCTAAGTTCCCAGTCCCGTGTCTTCCATTGCCACCCATGTCTTGGCATAACGCACAGAAGAGTCACCATGTACTAACATAGCCTTATGAGTAGACAGTTCGCTCCTTAAAGAGGCCCGATGAAATCGGGACTAAATAGTACCATCTATCCACTTAGTGAAAGAGTGTGACTACATAATCTCATATGAGGAGCAAACAGATTAATTTAAAGGAGTCTTGTGTGACCTGTCCATGGTGACCAAACGTTTTTTTTTGGGGGGGGGGGGGCGCGTGTAAAGAGTCCTGTTGCTGGGTTCAAGTCTCCAAAATAGTCAGCAGGCAAAAGGTTCTCGTCCATTTAATAACAGTCCTGGATCTGTCAGTTCGGCTGCCAACCCCAATTTGTAAGGTCTCTTCTGTAAAGATTGCACAATTGTACTTGTTTTCTGACGACTGTGGGCTGGCTAATGGCTGCTAATATATCAGCTGCCCAGTGACTCAGCAAGGCTTTAACAGAGCGGATTCCTTCCTCCCTGCATCTGCTGCAGGAAAATGGTAACTTTCTTTGTCAGTTTGTTCCTTTGGGCCCCTGCTGAGAACTCACAAAAGAATGCATCCTATGTAGCATCCTGTCCTCTAAGGACCCACTCCTGCCTTTTGAAACAATTCAGTTGGACCTTGAGGGCATTACGCTAAGTAAAATAAGTTGGGAAGAGAAAGGCAAATAGTGTACGATCTCGCTTATATTTAGATCTAGATCTAGATATAGTGGAAATCTAGAAAAGTTGAGCTCATAGAGATGTAGAGTAGAATGGTGGCTGCCAGGGGTTTGGGGTGTGGGGGGGAGTGGGGAGATGTTGGTCCAAAGGCACAAACTTCTACCTAGAAAATAAACAAATTCTGGGAATCTAACATTTAACATAGTGACTGTAATTAACAATACGGGGGTCACGTGGGTGGCTCAGTCCATTAAGCGGCCGACTTCGGCTCAGGTCATGATCTCTTGGTCCGAGCCCACTGTTGGGCTCTGTGCTGACAGCTCGGAGCCTGGACCCTGCTTCGGATTCTGTGTCTCCCTCTCTCTCTCTGCCCCTCCCTGCTCGCACTCTGTCTCTCTGTTTCATAAATAAACACTAAAAAAAAATTTTTTTAAAGGATACTGTATTATGTACTTGAAAGTTGTCAAGGTCTTAAATGCTCTCACCACACAGGCAAAATGATAATTATATGAGAAGATAGAGATGGTAATTAACATTATTGTGGTAATCATCTTGCAATATCTACACATGTATCAAAATCATCATGTCCGCTTTAAACTTAGATATGTTTCTATGTGTATATAAACTGCACTCCACTTTGTCAACTATTTGAGATCAAGAGGAAAAGTAAAAGATTTTTTTAAATTTTTCCTCACTTTAGAATGTTCACACTTGGATTTGGGCTGGTGAACTTGAAAGTCTCCTCTTTCTTCTGTGTAAAATGTGCTATCATTTAGCGGAGTCTACAGGTAAGAGACAGAGAAGCTGGCCAGGCGTGGGTGAGTCAGGGTTGAGGGTTTACCACGGAGGCACAGTAGGCCGGCAGTGATTAGAAAATCAGGAACAACTAAACAATCAGCTGGCCCTGTGGAACCTTCACGATGTGACGGCCACTTGGCAAGGCACGTGTGTTCCTCTCAAAGAGAAGAACTCAGCTTTGCATGTATGACTATAGACTGGCAAAAGGTTACTCACATGGGCTTTCCTATCACTCATGAGATGCTTCACCTAATAAAAGGTCCCTTGAAACAACGTCTCATCATTTGAAGGGGTGATTCACCTCTTATGTTTCTCAGGATCTGGCTGGAACAGAGGGCGTGAGGCAGGGATCAAGGTCGGCCTGCAGAACCGGAGGACGGGAAGCAGGAAGGGAAGCTGAAAACCCAACCAATCTCAGGTGCACAAGCTTCAGAATCACAGACCCGGAGCTGCACAAACCAAATGTGGCATCACAGGTGCCAGCCAAGCCCGCCAGCCAAGTCAGAGGTCCTGGGACAGGCTGCTTTGGAACCAGCAAGGGCCTCCTGTTTCTTCCTCCTTCTCCATTACCCTTATTTTTATGTGGCCCAATATTCCGAATACAGACCGCATATTTGTTTTCCAAGGGCAAGGGTGTGTCTTTAGATTTTTTTACCTTCATAGATACAGTCCAGACCTGGACATATTAATGCTTTTCATTAAGGGGAGCCTTGAAATATTGAACCATAGCTTTAGGTTCTGGGAAGAAAATCTCACCATTGTCCCTCCTCCATTTGGGACGACGCTGTGGGTGCTGTTATTTGGGTGCCCACCTCTCAATGAGGGTACGGATGCCCTCCCAGTTATCCCAGTACTAACCATCACCCCATCCCTTTTCTTGCCACGCAAGAAATATTGGAACAAGTGATTTCTAATGAAATAAGAGTATTTCCAACCTTCAGACTTGCCCAGGGGTAACAAGTTCCTCGTGTTACATTCTGATGTGCTGTTACTCTGAAGAAGCTCAGAGATGTTTTGTGGGCTGTCAGTGGGTGGCACGGAAACCCACTAACTCTGACTCCAGTGGCTCGTCTCGGAGCTCCATGGATTGTACGTCGTGCAAATGGGCGTGTGTCGCTAGATGAGAGCCAGCAGGGTGTGCGTTCCATTGTATGAGGATCACGGACTCTGGAAAGCTGTCTCCCTGTCTTGCTTTTCACCTTGCTGACTTCCTCCCGAACACCCTCTCCCTCCTTCTGTGTTCGCAACTTTGCTCATCATCTCCCCTAGCCCCGAAGGCTCTCTTCACCCTTCTTCATTGACTTCAAGGCTTACGTTGAGCGCCCGCAGCTCTCCAAAACCTTTCCTGGCTTCCCCGGCCCCGGAGGACCTCGCTCACCTCCACCCTGGCCACCTGCCATCTCCCCCACTTATCCAGGGCTTTTAAAATGTCCCTGGTGCTGTTAGATGCCTTCCAAAGGATTTTTGTGTCTTCCCATTGTGACATACACCGCTTACAAGCAGGGATTGTGCCTTAAACGGTGGATTAATGAATTGCACTTGTTTTATTAATTATTTATTTCTTAAGTAATTTATTGCTCCCAATCTACAAAAGATTTGGGATAGCTCACAGAAATGAGTATTATCGAGGAAGGTAAAATTTACAGATTAAGTAGTTCAAGTGAGGGAGAAAAACCACAAGAAGGGGGACATTTCACATCCCACCCACCCCATGCAGTATCGAACCCTGGACCCTCACAAATACTCTGTTGCTACTAAGGATCCGTGAAAGACAAGGCATCATAAAACTATTGGTCTGTCCCATTTGCATATCATTTTATAAGTTTTAAAGGTGCTCCCATTTATTATGTCATTGGGGTTAATGCATTCTCAGGAATATATTTTTGAACTTTGCTCTACGGACAAGGAAATCAAGACTCAGAGATGTGAAGTGACTTGGCCAGATTCACTAGCTGGCAAGTGGCAAGCTGGCATTTGAAACCAAATTTTCCTGATTCAAAATTCAGTGCCTCATCTGCCGGAAGAGCAAACCTGATATACAGAGGATGAGATGTGGAGAATGAGAGCATTACTGGAAACTGAGGGGATACCGACAAGCCAGGAAGGAAGGAAAGAAGGAAGGAAGGAAGAAGGGAGGGAAGGAGGGAGGGAGGGAGGGAGAGAGAGAGAGGGAGAGAGGAATCAGTTGTAGGCAAGGAACAAATGGAGATACCTTATAATCTTCCAGAATCAAGTGTTTACATAAGAATGTAATGACCCTTAGAGGGGATGGCGTTATGGAACAGAATCACAGGGAAACCGACTCAGAGTGAGATTGAGGGAGCTGTTTGGTGCCCTCTGGGGAGCTCTGGATTCACAGATTCAGGAATTTATTATTATCATTATTATTTATTATTATTTATTATTTATGTTATATATATATTATTATTTATTATAATAAATCAGGAATTTATTATCACAAGTCTGTTACCAGTTGTCACTATTGGTGTTTACCTTCAATCAGAATGTGATCCGAACGTTCTAGAGTAGAAGAAAGCCAAGGAAAGACTGTTGACCCAATTCCTTACCCATCTGCTCTGAATGATAAAGATGGAAAGCAGAATAAGTAAACTGAATCGATGATCCATCAACGTGACATCCTGTTGAAAGAACTCTTGGTAGTACCATAAAAGAGATAAAGAGGTTTCCTTCAGTGTCTAAAAGGAGATGTAACCGCCAATATTGGGGACAAGAGTTTTCATGGTTTGATTAAAACTTTATCTTTTTCTAGGCATTCTCTCCCCCCCAAAGTCCTATCAGCTGAAAGGAGGCATCTACTATCCAGGGCTTCCGGTACCTGTACCCTGGGAACCAGTTGTGCGGCTGGTGATCATGTACCTAGTACCCCAGACCAGTGCTGAGTTCTCCAACATTCTCAAGTCTTGTCTTCCCGGAGAGAAATGGACCCCGGGTGCTTTCCATGGGACCACAGCGATCATTCTAAAATACAGCTCCTCAGGAAGCCCACAAGCATCTTGAGAAATAGGATAAACATTTAAAAAAGTAGTCAGTTTACTTGAAATTTGAGTGAGCATGAAATTCATTTAAACTTAAAGTGGTAGGGCAATTGGAATCATAATAACAAATCAAGTATGGAAATATTACTTGTACACATTTTTGCTCAGTATTGGGCTAGGTCCTACAGTAACGGGCTTCCTTGCCTTTGAGGGGATTAGAGCTTTGCTAGACAGTCACCTCTTCCCAGCCTGCTCCTTCTTTGGGTTTGGACCAGCTAATGTGCCGTGTGGACAAGGGCATCTAACTTAACTCCTGGTTAGGTCCTCAAACTCTGCCCACGTTGACCTCTTGTGGGAAGAATGCGTTAACCGAAGCAAAACAAGAGAAAAAAAGCCAAAGACCGCAGAGCAACAGAAGCTGCATTGGGTGGCATGGGACACGCGTGCTCCGGGGAATCAGAGAACCGAGAGCTCATGCAGAGGGACATCGCTAGGAAAGGCGGCTGGAAGACGTAGGGGCGGAGGTCAACAGGCAGGTGCCAGAACTGTAGCCCCCCACCCCGTTCCCTGCTGTCTGTGTGACCTTGGAAACATTGCTTGACCGCTTATGACAGGTTCTTCATTAAATACAAACCAAGGTTTCACGGCAGCTTCTGAAGCGATGGCAGAGGGCAGCGTAAATTTAGAAAATGTTACTGGGCAGGAAATTAACCATATGGGAATTTGCTGCTAGTGACAACTCCGTGCTGGGGAAGCATTTATTTTTAGACATGCTAAACCTTTACAGTTCACGTCGGAGGATTCAGGGAAGGAGTATGGATTTTTCCTGGCGGGATGAAGAGAGTTCCAGAGTGGGCGTCATCACTTGACCTGTGTGATCTACTTTAGCTGATTGTTCAGTGAACTGTTCCACAGGGCATTTGCCTACTTCCTGGCCAAATTCACAGCTGGAGGGGTGAGAGAAACATCAGAGACCTCTTCTGAGAAGACTGTTGAGTAACCATGATCAGGGGCGTGCCAGGCGACAGAGGCCCCCAGGGGAACAGCCATCCGTGCTGCTGTGGGAGGGTGGGAGGGAATAGGGGCTTCCAGAGAAGTAGGGCTGGGGGGCTGGGGTGGGGGGTGGGGAGCAGTCGAGGGAGCCTGCAACCCTCCCTGGAAGGAGCGCAAGGGGCACGTCGCGAAACTGAGAAATGATTACTCTCGGCTCATCAGAGATGGCTACTCCAGGCTCTTCATGGAAGTTTCTGCACCCCCAGCCTAACTGTGTGCCTGATTTCTGGGGCTCTGGGGCTGAAACGGAATCTGCTGGTGCAGATTCCTAATGTCCCATCCAGTGCTCACTCAGCTGGTTCGACAGGGGAGCCCAGAGACCTGAACAGATGCTCGTGAACCCATCAGGGCTTTAAATGTCGTAATAAAACAGTGGTTTAGACCAGATTAATAGCGGCCTTATGTAATTCGTAGCAGGGACTAAGTCCCTATTAGTACAATATGAATTTTTTATTGCCTCAAATGACCACATATTTCTGTTCCTAGATTCTGTATACCACAGAGAAAAGCCAAAGCACTCCAACAGAAGAACAAAAGGCAGTAACACAAACCACTTTCCCTACATGCTTTGTCTCCCTTAGGCCACTGACGCTTTCTTTTTCCTCATTGGAATGCTCACTGTTTATCGAATTACTCTCTCTCTCTCTCTATGTACACAGATGGAGATGATGTAGATATAGATTCCCTCTTTATATTACATTTCTTTTTTTTTTTTTAATTTTTTAACGTTTATTTATTTTTGACACAGAGAGAGACAGAGCATGAATGGGGGAGGGTCAGAGAGAGGGAGACGCAGAATCCGAAACAGGCTCCAGGCTCTGAGCTGTCAGCACAGAGCCCGACGCGGGGCTCGAACTCACGGACCGCGAGATCGTGACCTGAGCCAAAGTCAGCCGCTTAACTGACGGAGCCACTCAGGCGCCCCTATATTACGTTTCTTAAATTGAAGTGCAGCAGACACACAGTGGTACCTGAGTTTCAGTCACACGCCATGGTGACTGGGTAAGTCGACGGATCATGCTAGACTCACAAACATAGCTACCACTTGTCACCACACAACGTTATCACAATACCAGCGACTACGTTCCCTACGCTGTACCTCTTATTCCTGAGACGTAACCATTCTGTAAGTGGAACCCTGTACCCCTCTCTCCCCTTCACCCATTTCGTCCATCCCTCCACCCCCTCCCCTCTGGCAGCCGTCAGTCTGTTCTCTGTATCTACAGATCTGATTCCACTCTTCGTTTGTTCGTTTATTATTATTTTTTTCTTTTTTAGCTTCCACACGTAAGTGAAATCATACGCCGTTTGTCTTTCTCTCTCCAACCTATTGCCCTGAGCGCAGTACCCTCGAGGTCCATCCGTGTCGTCACAAATGGCAAGATCTCGTCCTTTTTTGTGGCTGCATCATATTCCATTGTGTATATACACCACATCTTCTTTACCATTCACCTGTCGGCGGACAGTTGGGCTGCCTCCACATCGTGGCCATCGTAAGTGATGTTGCAAGAAAGACGAGGGTGCGTGGGTCTTTCTGAATACGTGATTTTATTTTCTTTGGGTAAATATTCAGTCGTGGATTTACCGGCTCTCACGGTACTTCTCTTTTAATATTTTGAGGAACCTCCATACTGTGTTCCTCGGTGGCTGCACCAATTCACATTCCTACCAAGACTGCATGAGGGCTCCTTTTCCTCCGCCTCCTCACCGACACTGGCTATTTCTCATCTTTTTGATGCGAGCCATTTCCAATTCATTTCTGAATTGTCACCGTTCTCTAAGCTGATGGCTACAGTGGCCATGACCTTCAGTAATAGCTCTGTAACTTTAATTATCCTCTAGCGCCACGGGACAGTGGTGCTTGGATTTTTGAACCTATCTGCATTCCTTCCTTGAAGTGTTCACATCCACTGCCTTTATTATTTGTTGTTCCAAAGAGGCCTTTGCTAAGGAATTGTCAGATACCTTTTTCTAATCTGGCACCTACCTGGGAAATGTCCTGGTATTTTCAGCAAATCTAACAACCTTGGAGCCATGTTCTGCCACCGTCCTTTGAGTCCTTCTGTTTGCAAGACCACCTCTGTCACCCCAAACCCGAACAGCTCTTGGGCAAACAAATATTTTCCCAGGTTTCCAGGGACTTCCCTTCCGTCCTGTTATGGGGTTACGTTTTCTTCCGTTTTGAAGTTTGTCATCTAGACTTCCCAGTGGTTAATCTTTTCCCTTTTTTTATCTTCAGTTTTTACCATTTTAATGGTCTTCTCTGAAAGCCACATCTCACTTTTTATTTAAGTAAAAAGCGGTGAAAATATGTTTTCTGGGGGCGCCTCGGTGGCTCAGTGGGTTAAGCGGTCAGCTCTTGATTTAGGCTCAGGTCATGATCTCACAGTTCCTCGGATCAAGCCCCAGGTAGGGCTCTGTGCTGACAGTGTGGAGCCTGCTTGGGATTCTCTCCTCCCTCACTCTCTCTGTTACTGCCCCCCGCCCCCCGCTCTTGTGTGCACATGCTCTTTCGCTCTCTCTCTCTCTCTCTCTCAAAATAAGTAAACATTAATAAAAAGAAAAGATTTTTTCCAAAAACAACTCAAATATGAATTAAAACTCTCTATTGTAACAAAAATCCCGAAGTAACATCAAAATGACAAGCACCCACTTACAGCTTGTTTCTTTCAAGCAAAACTCAGCACGTGCAAATTTTAAGGTATGGATGGCAGCGATCCGTTGTGAAGGGACTTGGTGGGGTCACATCGCCTGTTGACACTTCGTGGGAGTGCATATCAACCTGCACAAACAAGGAAACCGAACCCTCCCTTTGGCTCTTTCCCGAAACTGGTTCCGTAAGTTGGCTCAGCGGCCTTAGGTCCCAGGGCTCTTATGCTCATTCGAGTTCTCTCTCGTTCTCAACTCCACTTCCTCTTTGGGTTTTAGGCGTTGGCTTTCTCCCTCCTTTGTTCAGTGCAAACCCAGTTCTGGAAAAGACCAGTTTGATTTCACAGAACGCGCGTGCATTCTTTCTCATGCTCTTTCCCTTGAAATCTACAACACGGTTAGGGAGCTAAGAACGCATCGCTGTGTGGCTACCCTCCTGGTTCTAAACGTATGAGAGTATCCGTCAAACCAGCTTGCTCGTGATGTATAGACCGTGACATCCTATTTAATTGCGCTCCTCTCTTCCCTAGTAGATGGTTCGTTTCTTGAGTCTGCAGCCCATTCCTCTTCATAAGCACCTTCCCGCACAGAGCCTGGCACGTGCTTTATCGTTAAAGACTCATTATGTCTTCGTTGACTGCAAAAAATATCCCAGTGAGCTACAACGGTTTCCTCCAAATCCAAGTGGAAACTTTCCAGTTTCAGACCTTTATTTTATGTACTCTTTAGTCCATAGACTTTGCCAATTATCTCCTTATAAAATAGTGATAAGTCAATGTTTGTTCTGCCAGGGTTTCATTGGAAAACAGGATGTTCACAATGACTGGTTAGCACCCTGTGTGGGTGTGGAACTCTATAGAATTGCCTGGCTGTCCTTATTTCAAACCCACTTTACCACTCTCCTGGAATATATCCTATATTACTTCACTGCTAAGGCTCCTTTTATTTTCTTCACTCTAGATGTTGGAATCATCTTGGATGGATTTAGGGTTGTAACTATGATTCATTATAGCAAGCTCACGATTTCATCTCATTGTAATTAAATTTTAATGTTTTTATCAAAGTAATCCAGAAGCAGTCAAACAGTGTTCTAAGGCCTATCATAAAAGAATGGTCCCCACATCATTCTTGTCTTTCCTAATTTTCACTCGCCAAGTGGAATGACTTTAACTCTCTCAGCTGTTTCTTCTGGTTTATAACTTGCTATCTTAAAATAACATCTCACGGGGGTGCCTGGGTGGCTCAGTCACTTGAGCATCCAACTCTTGACTTTGACTCAGGACCTGATCTCGTCACTCATGAGATCAAGCCCCCGGTAGGGCTCTGTGCTGACAGCACAGAGCCTGCTTAGCATTCTCTCTCTCCCTCTCTCCTTCCCAAAATAAATAAATAAACATTTATTTAAAAATAATAAATAAAATAACACCCCATAAAAAAGCTTTTCATTTTTCAAATTCAAACATTGTCTGTTACCTTTCTATTATAAGAGACGGAATTTCATTACCCCTCATGCCCCCAACTCATGCGTGTGCGCGCACACACACACACACACCCTACTATCCTTGCACCCAATTACATTGTCATTTTGTTCAGATCAATATTGGAGGTTTTCATCTGATTATGTCATTATTATTTATAGCTCAATTATGTAAAGCACTATTATTTCACTTACTTTCCTTAATGCAATGAACTAAATTAATTATTGTTTTCCTTTTTCTTTTTTCTTTTCTTTTCTTTTGTTTTTCTTATTTTTCTATATTATATGACGCCGTGGGACTTTCCTTAACAACCGTCCTGTGGATTCCCTTTGCCCCTCTCCTGTGTTGGATCTTTGATTCCTAAATGATAAACCTTCCTCTTGGTTTGGTTTACACTCTCAGTGTGTTGGAACTAATTTTTAGCTTCTTGAGCAACATGGAAGCAAAAGGAGATAACTTTTTTGAAAGCTTGAATGTTGGAAAATATTTTTATTCTGTTTTCTTGATTGATGGTTTGGGTGGCTATAGGATTATCAATTAGAAAGTACTTTCTCTTGGAATTCTGAGGACATTGTTTGTCTTCAAGTCTCCTGTGTTCTTTTGAAGAAATCCATGCCATTCTGATTCTTAATAATTTATATGTGACCAGAGTTTGGTGTTTTCTTTTGTCTTGGGAAGATTTTAAGATGTCTTTCATCCCTAAATTCTACACTGGTATGTCATGGAGTGACCCTTTTATATTCTATTCATTATCCCGTATAATTACCTTTTGATCTAGAAACTCACATGCTTCTATGAGAACTTGTATTATTTCTACAATATTTCCTTCTCCACTTTCCAGTTTTCTCCTTTTGGAATGTCTGCTACTCAGATATTAGATCGCCTGGATGAAGCCTTTATTTTACTTCTCTTCTTATTTTTAATTTTTCAGAGAGAGGAATCAAAAAGCTAATGCAAGCCTTATGTGCATAGGGAGGGTCTGTTGACAAATGAGTTTTACTCTCAGAGGATAAAGCAGAAAGCCAAAGTTTTCACCAGAAAACACCAAAATGCCCATGTATGTTGGTTGTTTCCTAGTTGACCAATCTGTCTGGCTCTTTAATTCTTTCTTGCCTTCTTTGGATCAACGGAGTACATTTTATCATTATCCATAATGATTACTCCACTATTGGTTGGTTCATTAAATGTAATTTTATTTTACTTTCTTTAAGTTTCTTTAGGTTTTTCAATATCATCTTTATTATGGTTTATCTTCAAATAATATTAAACTTCTTCCTAAGCATAAACAAGATTGAATTCTGTTCTGTCCTTTACCTTTAATATTATTACTATTATTATTATTTTCATTTCCTTGTTCTGGCATTCTTTTTTTAAACTCCTGAGTTGAAAGTTGGGTTCACTTGCTTTTACTATTTTTTTTTCTGATAAACATATTAAAATGATAAAATTTTACCTAGCTATGCTTTTATCACACCCCCCCCTAGATTTGACAAGTAAATAACTCCTTTTTCAATTTCTAGGTATTATAGCATATAGAGAGAGAGCACAAGTGAGTGAGGGGCAGAGAGAAAGGGAGAAAGAGAGAATCCCACAAGGGACAGAGCAGTGGTGGGGGGTGGGAGAGCCTGATGGGGGGCTCGAACTCAGGAACCATGAGATCACGACCTGAGCTGAAGTCAGATGCTTAACCGACTAAGCCACCCAGGGGCTCCTGTGTGTTATTGTTGTCAATGACTATTCAGTACCTATTATTTACTAGACACTGTTCTAGACAGAAGATACAATAATAAGCAAAACGAAATTCCTGCCTTTCATGGATCTTATATTCTGGTGGGGTTGAAAATAAATAAGTAAACCATAACATACGGCATGTTGCACAAACACAGATATAGTAGTGATAAATGCTTGGGAGAAAAATAAAGCAGAATAAGGGTGGTAGAGAATTTAGGGCACATGTGACAAGAGTTAATTCATAAAAGATGGGTCAGGAAGACCTCTCTGAGGAAGTGATATATAAACATATCTTAATATGATGTACTTTTCTTTGTTTGATCTATTAGTTGGAAGTGGGCATGTTGAAAACCACCAAATACAATTGTTTTTCTTTTCACCAGCATCCGATGCACGTTTTTGACCAGTATATATTTTTTTTTTGTCTTGAATTCTGTTTTGTCAGATGTTAACATTTGGACACCTGCTTTCTTTCGATTCATATTTGTATATCTTTCTCAATGTGGGTTCTACCACCTGGGTTCAAATCCCAGCTGTGACAGTTACTAGTTGTTTGAGCTTCGATTGATTACTTGACCTCGTTCCTTCAATCTCCTCATCCATTAAATGCGGATACCTATAGTCATTGCTTCATAACGTTGCTATAAGGATTAAATGAGTAAATGATGGTGAAGTGCTTAGAATAGCGTCTGACACATGGTAAGTCACGTAGAAATAAGAAGCTACAGAAAAAAAAAAATCTTTGCTTCAAATATTTCTTTTGCTTTTCATTCAAGAGTTTTTCTCTTGCTAACAACACAATGACATCTATATGTTCATATTTTGAAAAACCCAGTCAGTCTTTTTGGGTGTTTTAAATTCATTTATATTCACCCTAAGTGCTTTAATCACATTAGAACATGTTTCTGCCATCTTATTTAATATTTTTCCATTTACTACACTGTTTAAATCTCCCCCTTTGTTTTCTACTTTACATTGGATGTATGGTGTTTTCTCCCCAGTTACTACATCAGCAAGTGACTGCACCTGCCTTTTGAAGAAAACATTCCCTCCCCTTCCTCAATATTTCTACTGTTTTTCATTTATTCTCTTTTATACATATTCTGTTATCACGTATAAGTGGTTATGTACACTTTAACTTCCATCATGCAGTTTTCACATGACACATCTTTTTTTTTAAGGTTATTTATTTATTTTGAGAGAGAGAGAGAGTGCAGAGGAGAGGCAGAGAGGAACTCAAGCAGGCTCTGCACTGTCAGCACAGAACCCCATGTGGGGCTAGAACCCACAAACCTTGAGATCATGACCTGAGCCGAAATCAAGAGCCCAGACGCTTAGCCAACTGAGCCACCCAGAGGCCCCATCACACACTTTTTTTGTTGTCTCTATCATCTACACTTTTACCTGGTGTTTTTATGCACCCATGGCTACCACCTTCCTCTGTAGGCTGACAACTTCCACATCTACGTCTCTGGCTCTAATCTCTGCCCCGCTAGCAAACGTGTGCATTCAACTGACCCAGACATGTCGTTTGCACGCCCTTCAGGCGTTTCAAACTCAGCATTTCCAAAATTGAACACATTCCTTTGTGTTCCTTTCCTCCGGGAACGGTGTCCCCCCCCCTTCGCAGTTGCCCAAGCCATTGCTCTGATGCCCCTGTCTCCTTCCTCGACGACTTCCACGTGTCTTGTCAATTCTTATTCCTAAATGTGACACGAGCGTCAGTGCTGTTTTCTCTCCATCATTGCACCGTTGTATGACGTTTCTATATCTGGGCTCCTCCTCCCCTGCTCGCACCCCAACACTCTACTACCCTACAACCCAAGAATTCTTCACAAAGTGGAAATCTGATGCCATCTCTGCCTACTTAAAACTCTTTGATAGCATCTTATCACACTTTGGATTAAGTGTTAATGACCTAAGATGGCTTATGAGTCCATGTGTAATCTAGTTTCTGTCCACTCTTAGCTGCGCTCCTCCCAAACACTTTGGAGGAGTTTCTTCTAGCTCCTCAAACACACCAGACTTTCTCTGGCCTTCGTAGCTTTTCACAAGTTGTTTATTTGCCCTAGAACACATTTACCTTCCTCTTGGCCTGGAGAGATTTGACTCAACATTGAGACCTCAGATCAATGTCATTTTCTCCAAGAAGCCTACATTGTTCAGGATGCTCAAGCCCTCTCACAGCTCCCTGTATCTGCCCCTCAATCCAGTGCTTTATGGATGTTTGGTTTTTTGTCTTTGATTTCAATATGTTCAGCAAAGACAGGGGGCAATCCTTGTATCCTGTGTTGAGGACGTGCCCAATACATGGTAAGTCCTCAGTGAAATGTCTTGACTTGAAATGTATGTCGGTGTCATCCATCAGGTTCTTGGGATTCTTTTAATTCTATAAATGTCTTTCAAATTCCTCATTCATTGGCTTCTTAGAGACAACCTGAGCATCCCCCACTTTTTAGACTTTATTACTGGCATCTTACATAAACGTAATCCTATATTGTTTACAAAGTAATTTTCCATGAACTCATTTAACTCTCTCAGTGTTCCTGGGATGCAAGAAATAAATTGGTCTTCCCACTATACAGCAAGACAATTCCATCTCTAAAAAGTTAGTGATAGGCACAATAAGACCGGAGTCAGGATATTTACTGACGTCTTTTGATCCAATTTTTCATCGTAACCATTTTGAAGCGCACAGTTCAGTTGTGTTAAGTGCATGCCCATTGTTGTGCAACCGACCTCCAGAACTCTGTTCACCTTGCACAACTGAAACTCTACCAATTACGCTACTTCTCACTGCCCTCTTCCTCCCGCCCCTGACCACCATCACTCTGCTTTCTATCTCTGTGACTTCAATTACTCTGGATACCTCATGTGAGTGGACTCATAAAGTACATTCCTTCATGTGATTGGGTAATTTCACTCAGCATAATGTCTCCCAAGTACCACGTTGTAGCATGTGTTGGAATGTTATTCCCTTTTAAGGCTGAATACTACTCAATCGTATGTATGTGCCGCATGTCATTTATCCATTCATCTGTCAGTGGACCCTTGGGTGGCTTCCGCCTTTTGGCCAGTGTGAATGATGATGCTATGAACTTGGGTGTACACATTTCTCTTTGAGTCTCACTAACTGTGAGATCACGACTTCAGCCCAGATCGAGAGTCGGATGTTTAACTCTCAATTTTGGTGCCCCAAAAGTCTAGCCTCTTAATAAAAGGAATCTTGGAACTCAGGCGAGGTATTGCCCACGTGACTGAGGTTTGAACTTATTTTTTGCACACGAGGAAGAAGGCAGGAAGTGTGCATATCCATATCAGATTATCAGTAGAGGATTGGTAGCTTTCAGATACAGGTTAAAGCCACCTGAACCAGGTTAGAAATAAAACCCAGGTTACTAATGAGCCAGCTCTGGCAGAGGCAAGTTGGTTTAAAGGAGACTTTAGGGGAGGATTGGTTTGTTACCTGAAGTCCTTAGTTGCTATTTTTCCAACTGGTTATATTGAAAAGAATCTGTCTCCTAGAGGGACCAGACAGCCATAGGTAGCATTGCCTGGATATTCCCTTTAGCAATATAGATTAATATAGAATCATCTCTCTTTACGAGTCTTCAACCAACACATTTCTACAGACATAGGAAAGCTTTCTTCCAGAATGAATTATTTCAGATCCCACCTGCCACCAACAGATGACATTAGTGGCCTGCATACGCATGTTATCTTATGTTTTTAGTTTGCTTAAAAATTTTCTTTTATTGAACCATAATTGACATACAATATCCTTTTCATTTCGGGGATCCATTATTATGATTCTGCGAACTCAGCCATTACGTTCTTCACTGGTCTGTGTTTCTGCTCGAGCTGCTTAACAACATCATTAGGCCCATAATGTTTGAAAAGAACCACGGAGAAAATATCGAAAGTGTTCCTACCAAAGACTCACAATTTCAAGGAGAAGAGAGGAAGTGACTTTTACAAATTTCAAGTGGTAGGAAAACGGGATAAGTGGCACATGCCCCCGAGAGGAATCGTTCGACAGGAGGAATTATCCTTTTGGATAAAATGTGAGCCACCAATGAATGAGAAGGTCCAGGCCTACACCGTCCTCAATAATAGGCAAGGTGAGGAGCGAGATTTATGCGGTTGCAAGCTCAACCTTAGTATCAGGTGGTATTAGTCTGCTCTGTAAACTCTTTAGACCTCAGTCAATTAGACTAAGTGATCTAAATCTAGGCGTTAGAGAATGTGCAGAGGAAGCAAGGTAACGTTCCTGCCAAGGAAACTTCGGTCACAATCCATGAACGGCTGAATGGCTTGACAATCCTTTGAATCTGCCCAAGATCAAAGTGCGAAGGGGCAGAGCGTGTGAGGGGTTGCATGGCATCTAAGGAGTTAACAGAAACGCTTTCCAAGACCACGAGGGGTTGGGAAGGGGATTAATTGCCTCTGAAACTTCAGATGCCAGCAGAACAAGTATCAGCCAGGAAAAATACATGCCTCATTTTAATGCTTCAAAGTCATGACCCGTGCCCATTTTGGTGGGAATGTATCCAGGGATTTTAAACTTAAAACAGCCTCCCTACTTTGGATTTATGAGCAAATGGCCTTTTAGAACTGAATTGGTACATAGGAAGAGGAACTTCTATAAATCTATTGAATTTGTTTTCCATTTTGGTCTATATCAGCTGCAAACTTGATCGAAATGGTTTCTCTGTCTTCACAGATACCATTGCTACACTATTTTAGACATGACCAATGACAGTGCCTAAGGACATGCAACTCGAAGAGCATTTCCCAGAGTGTGAGCCAGGGGTTCTGTAGGGAAAAAAAAAAGGGGGGGGGGTTCTGTGCTCTGATAGGTTCAGAAAAATGCTAAAAACACTCAGTACTTTTTGAAGGAGGCACATGGAAGCGATTGTCATCAGAATACACTTAGTTGGCCCCCAACTAGAGGGAGCATCATTGACCCTGAGCACCGGCCACTTGCCTCCAAGACCCATCATCACCTCTGCGGTGAGGCCAGGTTTCTCAGAGGCTGTTCCCAGGCAAAGGCCGAGAGAACAGGGTACCCAGGTAGGCGGTTATTGGAAGACACAGTCTGTCCTCTGACAGACAACTTTGGCTCAAGGGTTTCCTGGAGGCTTGTTGAACTTGCTGAACTTTTCACTAGACTGCAGGGCAGACGAGGCCACTTCAACTCAACTTTGTTTCCCTCTCTCTTTTACTTGGGGTCTGGTGCCTCTTCCAGCCCTCCCAGAGAATGCTCCCTCTGCATTCTCCCCCACGGGCCTCTCTTCTGATATAATGCGGCCCTATTTAATCCTAGCTGGGTGCCTGATGCTCAGACAACCCAGACAAACAGAAGGACTCATAAACCCCTATGCATGCAAAAAAAAAAGAAAAAGAAAAAAAAATAGCAGCAAAATACGTGAAGCAAAACCTATTAGAAGGAGAGGAATTATATCAAAAGGTAATATTAGTGGGAGATTGTAATACAAACCTTTCAGAATCAGTCATATGCAACAGACAAAAATTGAAAACATAAAGGCATTTATGAATCCATCACCCCTCATATAGATAATAAAAATTATTTCCTAAGTTGATGAAACAAAGAAAGGGGAGATTCTAAAGTCTGTGTTTCTATCCATCATCGAATAGAATTAGACAAAATATAGAAAGTGATAAAATTAGGACTTAGAAATTAAGAAATACAACCGCAGACAAACTTGGGAACAAAGAGGCGATCAAAACTGAAAGTGTAAATTGTACTCAGGGGAAAACCTGGAAACTTACATGTTTTTATCTAAAGAGAAAGATTAAAACTAATGAAATTCAGTCTTATCATAGAAAAATTAGAGAAACAACAATCAAATAAGCCAAAAGAAAATATGAATAGGCAATTAGCAAAAATATAGGCGAAAACAGTAATAAGAAAGAAACAGCAACAAAAAATAGGAGAAAAGATAAATACATCTAAGGGCTAGTTTTGTGAGAATACCCTTATACTAAACAAATCTTTTATGAGTTCAACGATGATTGAAAAAAACCCATTAAAATGCAAGTTGAAACACAAAAAGAGTGAAAAATACGTCTGATTGGGAATAGGGCAGGAGACATAACCGTAGATATGGAAGATCACACAGACAGAAGAAATGTAAAAGAACTAGAATATAATACCTCCAACAACTTCTTGGTAATGAACGTGAAGATCAAGAGGAAACGCGTAACATTCTAACAAAACAGAAATTGGCAAAATTGACCCAAGCGGGAGTTGAGAACATACACACATTACCACAGAAGGCTCAGAAAGGTACGTAAAGTGCTTTTCATATAAGAGTTTCCATGTCTAGATGGCTTCACACCTGAGCCTAATCTCATCTTTAGGATCCAGATTTCATTGTTCTTTAAACTGTCAACTCTAGGGGGCGCCGGGGTGGCTCAGTTGGTTAAGCGTCTCACCTGGGTTCTAGCCGCGCGTCGAGCCTGGCGTCTGTGCTGACAGCTTGGAGCCTGAAGCCTGCTTCGGATTCTGTGTCTTCTTCTCTCTCTTCCCCTCCCCTGCTCATGCTCACGCTCTGTCTCTCAAAAATAATAAATTGGGGCGCCTGGGTGGCTCAGTCGGTTAAGCAGCCGACTTCGGCTCAGGTCATGATCTCGCGGTCCATGAGTTCGAGCCCCGCGTCGAGCTCTGTGCTGACAGCTCAGAGACTGGAGCCTGTTTCAGATTCTGTGTCTCCCTCTCTCTGACCCTCCCCTGTTCATTCTCTGTCTCTCCCTGTCTCAAAAATAAATAAAACGTTAAAAAAATATATAAATAAATAAACATGAAACAATATTTAAAAAACATCTTAAACTGTCAACTCTAAACCATATAAAAACATGGAAAGGCCCCCATGACTAAGGTTATGAAGCTAGCATACTTTTAATACCAATTTCCGGTAAAAATGATGATGTTTTAAACATCTCAACCAATATTACATATGGCTAAAAATTATAAGCTAAAATATAAAAAATACAACTCAATACTTTTGAGATTTCCCAAGATAAATATGCTATGGCCAATTTGGATTTACTTGTGTATTTCAAAGATGCTTCAATACCACAAAATCTACCAATGTAATTGATAACATCAATAAATCAAGAGGAAAAATGTGAAATGTAGAGATCCTAAATAGAGTATAAAAATCATATTGAAGGAGATAAAATAAATGCTGACCAACGAGAAGACAAATTTTTTGGATTAGAAAATTTACTTTCATGAGATGTGCGTCTTTCCAATTTTATACTATATGGTCAATGCAATTCCATCTAGAATCCTATGGTAGAGAATGTTTTATCCTCCAATGTCCATTCTCCTTTTCTTCATGAGAATGTCACTATTTATAATCAAACTATATTTGCCAGTTTCTTAGAAAAACCTACAGGTGTCCTCCTGCGTCATTCTCTTTTCTCTTTCACACAGAACACTTCACTTCTGTCACCTGTGGTCTTCAAATGGGTGGGGTTTTCCCCACACCAAGCAATTCTGTGCCACCAGCTGGCTGTTTTACAGCATAACTCGATTCTGACATTATCCACCTGCAGATGCCAATTGGAAGTAGTAGTTACCTGAATTACCCACAACTTCTGCCCAACTTGGCTACGAATTGGAGGTTCCCTTGATCTCCTCCCTCTTGAATTCAATTATTTGCTAGAACAGCTCACAGAACCCAGGGGAGGACTGACTTACATTCGCCAACGTATTAAAGGATATAGATGAAGAGATACATGGGGAGAGGCCTGGGCGGGGGGTCCTAAGTGCGAGAGTTTGGTTCCTGTGGAGTTGGGGGTACATCCATGGGGGTGTATCACCCGCCCAGTACGTGGGTGTGTTCACCAACCCGGAAGCACTCCAAACCCCATACTGTTGGGATTTATAGAGGCTTCCTCGCGTAGGCACGAACGATGATTAACTCCATTTCCAGTCCCTTTTTTCTCTCTAGAGAAGCAGGGGTTGGGGCTGAAAATTCCAAGCTTCTCATTGTGGCTTGGTCTTTTTGGTGCCCAGTCCCCAACCAGGAGCCATCCAGCAGCCCACCCAGAATGGCCTCAATAGAACAAAAGATGCTCCTATCACTTAGGAATTTATAAGGAGTTTAGGAGCCTGTGTCAAGGACTGGGGACAAAGGCAAAATACGTAGTTCTTATAAATCAGGACATCACAGCCACCTTCCTTTTTGTCCCTTACAACTGGGTGCTGTGTCGCATGATCAAGCTCAGGCCAACGAGGGGCAGACAGAAGTTGCATGTGCAACTTCCACTCTTAAGGGGGCAGAGGCAAGTTTGACCTTTCCTTGTTCATTTTCCCTTCCCTGCTCCCCCACCACCCCCACACACCCCAGAATGCAGATGAGCAGCACACCATCGAGGCAGATGGCAGAACAAAAGATGGAAAGATCTTGGCTCTGTTACCATGAAACTGACACATCAGTCCCAGACTGATTATATTTGCCATTTTTTGGTAAGTAAAACACAAACAAAATCAAAACTCTTATCTGTTTAAGTCACTATCACTTTGGCTCTTTATTACAGCATCCAAAACTATATCTTAAGCTATGCAAATCCCAACAGTGGTTTTTAAAATTATGACCCAAAATACATAAACGTTTAAATGGGAAAATAAATACCAGCAGACATGTAGAAAAGTTTTGTTGTTTTTGTTTTTTAGGGAAGGGAAGGAATTGCAGAACTATATTAACTGATCAAATAAATATGGCAATGCCTCTGGGATAGAAACATAGATCAGTGAAACAATACGGTTAAGCTAGAAAGACAGCCAAGGATATCTAAGAATGTAAGATACAAGAACTGTGATTTTTTTTAATTCTGTGGGAAAATGGTTTGGCTAATTAATATGGGGTCACAAATGCCTATCTGTGAAAGAAAGCAAAATTGTGCCCTGTTTCAAATCATATGAAAGTCTAAATGCCACACAGACCAAAGAATTGAATTGTAAACATATAACCATAAAAATCTTAGGAAAAAACCAGGGGTGCCTGGGTGGCTCAGTCGGTTGAGCGTCCGACTTTTGGCTCAAGTCGTGATCTCATGGCTCATGAGTTTGAGCCCTGCACCAGGCTCACTGTTATCAGTGTGGAGCCAACTTCAGATCCTCTGTCCTCCTCCCTCTCTGCCCCTCCCCAACTAGTGCTCTCTCTCAAAAATAAATAAACATTAACAATATTTAATAATAATTAAAAAAAAACCTTGGGGAAAAAGTCTAAAAGATCACATGCAAAACTGAGAGACCATCTTAATCAAGGCAGGAAATCCAGAATCTGTGAAGGAAAAATAGGTATGTTTACACAAAAGCTTAAAACTTTTATGTAGGAAAAGGTAATATAGGTAGGAATATAGGTAGGAATATAGGTAAACAGAAATTATACTTGAAATCTGCCAAAGTAAAAATTATACCATACAGAAAACCTATAAATTGATGAGGAAAAGACCCACAACCCAATAGAAAAGTGGACCAGGGTATAACAAGTAATTCGCAGGGAAGCAACTCCAAACGCTTGGTATATATACATGAAAGGACATTCAAGTTCACCAGTAGTGGGGAAACTGGAAGTTAAATTAACAGTGATATATGACTTACATCCATAATGCCAGGTTCAGGGCCTTCTGCCGGCAGGCAAGAAAAGAGCTTACTGCCCCATTTGCTGGTGGAAATGGGAGCATATTTATAGCCTTTGGGGGAAAGCAATCTGGCAAAATCGACTCAAAAGTAAAATAAATTGCGATCCTACTCATGGGAATATTTGCCATAGAAATAAAAGTATCAACATTATAAGGCCAGATGTAGAAAATGTTTGTCTAAGACGCTGCTTTTGTCTGTAGAGTTAAAAATTGTAAACACAGTATATAACTATGAATAGCGAAATTGTTGAATTATTTATGACACGGCCACTCCATGGAATTTTAGAAAGCCATCACAGAGAATGAATTAGTGCTTTTACTGAGCAAGAAAAAGAAATGCAAAGGAATTGTCGTAATATGATCCCATTTTCGTGAAACAATGCGAAAGACTGTGCGTGTGTGTGTGTGTGTGTGTGTGTGTGTGTGTGTGTTTATATTTTATGAACCTGGAGGAAAGTAAGGAAGAATTCATATCACATTCGTAAGAAAAGCTAAATTTGGGGCTAGCGGCTGAGTCAGCAGTTTGGCAAGCAAAGGAAGTAGAAGAGAAAGGAGAAAAGAAAAGCAAGCTATAAAAGACCCCCAACATGTGGGATTTGGGCCCTTTAATGTAAAATTATATGTGAGTATAACAGCAGTTAGAAATTTTAAGAAATGACTATAAAGCTATATCGGAAGATTTTATATCATCATCTATTGTGACATCAAATAAACAATAAATGGTCACAAAGTCAAACACAACCTATGGTCATCTCTGAATATAACGTGCAGAGACATAGACAAAGGTGGGTATGTGTTAATGTGAAAATTGTAGAGTGTATTAGGTGGGATTTGGGGTTACTTCCCATTTTATTTTCTAAATTTATTTGATATTACTAGGTGATTTTTTTTAATGCTTATTTATTTTGAGAAGGACACTGTGAGCATGAGCGGGGGAGGGGCAGAGAGAGAGAGAGAGAGAGAGGGAGGGAGAGAGAATCCCAAGCAGGCTCCACACTGTCAGTGGGAAACCCGACGCGGGGCTCGATCTCACGAACTTCAAGATCATGACCTGAGCCAAAATTAAGAGTCAGATGCTCAACCTACTGAGCCACCCAGGTGCCCCTATTTTTTAAACATTTAACAAAGTAAGTAAAAATAACGACTAGAGATCAGAGACCGTATGTCATACATTTCTTGGAATTTGTATAGACCCTACCTATAATGGCTTTGAAGTATTGCATGAACTAGTCAAGCATGAGTAAGGTGCAGGGGGCCAATTCTGGGATTATCCCTTTTCTCTCATTTTACGGTCATTTTCCAATTCCTTACCTTGTGTCACTGGGCAAAAATAAGATGATAAGATGACAGTCTGATCTGCAAAATAAATTTTTTAAAAATGCTTACAATAAATGTATGTATTCGCTGAAATCCTCTTGAGAAATCAAAGAGAACTTTGGAAGATTCCTGAAGAAATTAGCAGCTTCATAGCTTTTATCTATCCCCTTTCTCCCACCCAGCCTGCCCGGTTCACAGCTGACTGGGCCTGAGAAGGGGTCAGAGAAATCAGGTCTCAGGCAACGGTCACAGGGCCCGGGTGACAGCATCTGGGAAATGAAGAAAGACCCCAGAGCGGAGTTCTGGGGTCTGAGGAGGAAGCCAGTTATATGACCATTTAGGCAGCAAAACGGGAGGGCATCCCGGATAACCGAGCGCACACTGGCGCCTGCAAGATTCCCAGCGCGTGACTCCTCCGAAAGTCATCCGTCCTTTGAGGCAAATGATCAGAATGCTTGTGACAAGCGTGCTTCGCTGTCCTGAGTAGTTTTCCCATCCTGAATGTTTGGAAGGCCCACGGAGTACAACCTGGTCCCTGCCTCCCTCCAACCTCCAGGGTGGGTTTCTCGAATTTCAAAATGGCAGGGCTACGGAACCTGGGCGTTGTGCGGAAGAAGGGAGCGCCGTCCAAGCTCGGGTTAACTACTTCCGCAGGACCCCGTGGTCACTCACCTTGCCTCATTTGGCCACGTGCTGCCTGGCACCTGGTGCAATGTCTAGTCCCTGATGGACTCTCCAAGTTGGTCTCTTGAATGTGTGCATGAAACGGGGAGCTTTACACAAGCCTTGAGGAAGAGCTAACGTCAACAGGTATTGTCTGGGGAGACTTAAAAAATTCTCTATTTTCTCTCCCTCACTGACAGCACAGTGATTCTAGATTCTAGGAAGGGTTGTACAGCCTCTTACTGTGCCTGACTTCCCAGGCAGCCAAAAGGAGAGCTGTCACTATTTCTCAGGTGCGTAGGGGAGACCGTGACCCCAGATCGGCAGATGACCAGAGCGGTTTTTTCTCACACTTCCATACTCAGTTGGTCTCGCCTTTAAACCTCTTCAGTCCTAAAGGTGACTCATAAATCCTCTGTGGCCAAATTCCTAGGCTGGGGCCACCTTCCTCACAGGGAAGCGATGGTCTCCCCGGAGGCATTCCCATTACAGAGACACTTGAGAATGGACATCGCGCGTGTCTTATTACACATCACCTGGGGAAGCCATCGCCTTGCAATTTGCAGGTGTGTGTTTCATAATTGCTCCCTGGGCAGTTCTAAATGACAAAGCACATGTGTTGGCCGCACCCTCCACTTCTTCCCAGCTCCTCCAGGCCCCCCCCCCCCCCCCGCAAACACATTCCACTGCTGTGCTCACAGGAACTACCTCCTTCAAGAGTCACGGACCTGGCCTGTGTTCTGAGCAAGGGGTCTCGATAGAGCAGTAAAATAAAACATTGCTTGGTTTTTCCATTGGAAACCTCTTTTTCCCCATCCATTTTAACAGCCCCGGGCATTGCCTATTGTAGCTTCTCTTTTCACCCTTACTTCGTCTTGCTATCTTTCCTGTCTCCAAAACCCTAGGTGGATCCCTCAAGCAAGGTCTTCCGAAATTCCCTGAACCAGAGAGGGAAGGGCTGTTTTCAGTACGTATTTAACCTAAAGAACTTGGCATGAGAAAGACCCTCCAGGTTCATTTCGCTAATGGAACCGAGTTAACAAAGATCTCCCTGCATCAGTGTTATTCATGGAGGTCAGGCTGGGTGATTGTTACGCACCCTTACCGTAGATACCACAGATAATCCAACTTCACGTTGTCTGAGGAAGTGAAATGCAGAATCCCATTTCCACCTGGGCCTGAGCTTCCCTTTTCTCATTTATTAAAGGCAACATGAACCATGTAAGAAAGTTAACGAGCTCTCTTGAAGAGTAGAAATGATCCCGTTCTGCATTTTACGCCTACGTAGTAGTCTCTCCTAAGGGAAGGTGAGCACATCTATGCAACTTTGCAGAAATCCAGGTAATGTGTGTTGTAGTTCTGTGTGGTCCTTGAAGGACTGAGAAACTACTAGGAATATGCACAATATTTCTAGGTAACTTGAGCCTTTCTAGAATGCCCTTTCCTTGGGAATGTACGGGAAGAGTCGTGAGCAGGTTTAACTGGTATGTCTCCAATCAGAGAGTTTGGAATGACTCAACCACCAAAGGCCACTCTTACCTCATTGGTACTGTCTGTAAAAGGCTTTCAGAACTAATCCTTAAAAAGAATTCACTTTCCTGTTTTGGCATAAGATCACAGGTTTCCTGGCATCTCTTGGTGAGAAGGAAATAAAATTCTGGCCGTTGGTCAGATAAAGAAGGCTTGGGGAGCTTCATACCCCATCTTACAGCATCTCAATAAAAACCCTCTTTGTTCTGCATTGCAGCCTCCTTCACCTTGACTTGTATTTTATATCTTGGTTCATCCCTTGATGCTCAGGACTGCCCTTCCGATTGCCGAGCCCAGCACATGATTGTTGGCAGGAAACCACTGAAGCCCTTTCAGCCTCACTCTGGACGTTGCCAGCAACATTTCCTAGGCTTTTGCTGCCTCTGTGCAACGGAGTCCTGGCAAGTACATCACTTAGGACAAATTGTTGTCAGATTGAAAGAGATCCTATTGGGAGCAAGAGAATTCACTCAAAGCCAAACCTAAATCTCTGCCAAATGGATGTCTTCCTTATACACGACTGATGCCCAGGTCCTCTGTAAGTACCACGGAGCTCACCTGCTCTGTTCCCACTTCCTTCGTGCTCCTAAGGACCTTGAGGTTTTTAGTAAAGAGAAAAGAGGATTGAGTTTGCTTCTTTCCAAACTATCTTCAATTGGGGTATCCACGATGAAGACCTCTCCTGATGATCTTTGAGCTCCTGGAACAGCTCCATGTGAACTGACCTTGTGATTCAGTCCACGTCCAGAATATGCTCGAAGATGATGCGTGGAAGATGCTGTTTATCCTCAGACTGCCTCATTTGCTCGTGTTCATTAAAGCACATCTTATGTCACCTCCCAGACCCAAGAATCCTGGTCAGGAATCCACCGACCCACAGACTGGATCCACGAATAGCAGAGATTCTTTAAACTCCTTGAAATTGTATGTGAATTGTTCCATATGTAATTTTTATTTTCCAAAGGCGAGGATCCAGTGTCCGTCATGTAGTCAAAGCGTGCTGCAATACTAAAAAGATTAAAAACAGATGTTTACTTGGACTACGTTGCTTGTTCTGACAGTCTATAAGACCCTGATCATGTTTGCAGCTTTATCACCAAACCCAAATGTAAAAAATAGTTCTCTGAGGGTGTGACAGTGTCACAGCAGGATTAATGGTCTACATCTCTGCATGCTGAAGAAACGCACTAGCCATTCTGAAGAGGGCACAACGCTCCCTCACCTTGCTGTGAGCGTGAGTTCCAGGAATTTTTGAGGCTTACTGGATGGTACCATAGGTCATTTTCTACTTCTCACAATAAGTGCCTTGATAAGAGTCCCCCCTAAGAAAGGCAGAAGATTCGCTTGGTTTCTGGAGACCATCCAAAGACCTCAGTAACCTGTCTCAATCCTGGTCTTCCCCTGGCCCACCCTTGTCTTGAAAGATCAGGACGTCCAGGACGGCAGAAGGATGACTCCATCCTAGGAAAGCTTCCTCAGCAAGTTGAGGGTGGCAAAACCCAACAGATGGGCAGTCTGCACTCTAGTGTGAATCGAAGTTGGTCTTAGTTGGTCACAACCTAAGATCCTCAGTATGGTGCATCTTGTCAATTCAGCGGGCTTCTAACTCCAGTTGGCTCTCTCCCTACAATCCACCCAGCTTTTCAATACTTCCTACTCTGATCAGCATTAGAAGATAGTACCTTCTGCTCTATGCAAATGTCTGATCATGACACTCCTTTACTCCCAACCTGTATTTTAACTTCTATTCGCTAGCACCACGTGGATGTCACTTGAATATCTAATCAGCCTCTCAAACTTCGTATGTATGCAACTTGACTGTTGGTCTGCTGCCTCTTTCCTTGTGTTCTTCATCTAGTTATGGGCACACCCCCTCTTTCTGGTTGATTGTGCCACGCAGCCTGGGAGTTACCCTTGAAATCCTCCTCCCTGCTCCTCCATAACCAATAAATACATCAACAAACCCTGTAAATTCCACCTCTGAAATATATCTTGTATCTGCCTCCTTCTCTCCATTGCCATAACCTCTATCAGTTACCATTCTGTCTAGTGAGAAAATTACACTCCTACCACGATTCCCATGCTTGCCCCAGTTTTGTCCCTGCTACTTAATGCAGTCACAGTGAATTTTTAACAATGCAAGTCTGGTCCCTGCACTTGCTGGCTTCACACCCCAACAATGGCGTCTCGTGGGGATAAAGTCCAAACGTCTCACCTACAGGTCATGGTTTGCATGAGATTGGACTCCTGTCTCCTACCACAGTCTCTTCTCCTGCCCTCCAGCTACTCTGATCTGGCAGGACCTTCAAAGTAGTCAGCTTATTCCTTTACAACGGTAGACCTTCATTCTCTCTCTCTCTCTCCCCACACTGAAGTAGTGAGAAGACATCTAGAGATCCTCTCTCCTCTACCACACAGTGGAAGTCATTGATGTTATGGCACTTGCTACAAAATGCTAGAATACTTCTTCCCCTTAGTGGCCTAAGGATGGCGCTTTTGCCATTTTGTACCCCCCAGGCGTGAGCCTCAGAGCAAGGGGCTTTAAGGTGCCACTTGTTTAAAAGGCTATCTTTGCAGATCCAAGTCAGCACCAACCTGTCTTTTCCTTTAGTATCTCATCCATGGCTTCACAGGAGTCGCTGAGACATCAGTTCCATTGTTTTAATCATTAAAGAGGCTAGGGAGGTGTTATCAAATTCTCCATGATAATATTTGGAATTGATAAAATGACCTTAGACAATGGGGCAGAAACACGAGCAACATAATGGGCATGTTCTTTTAACTTCTGCTAATATAGAAATGAAATGTAAAAAACAAAAATTAATTATTTAAACAATGGTAGGCTTTAGAGATTTTTTTTTTTAATTTATTTTTGAGAGCGAGACAGAACGTGAGTGGGCGAGGGGCAGAGAGAGGGAGACACAGCATCCGAAGCAGGCTCCAAGTTCTGAGCTATCAGCACAGAGCCCGATGTGGGCTCGAACCCACAAACCGTGAGATCATGACCTCAGCAGATGTCGGATGCTTAACCAACTGAGCCACCCAGGAGCCTTGGGTTTTACAGATTTTTAAATTTTTACCTCTGTTATGAAATTATTAAACTCACACAAAGGAGAGAATCGTACAATAAACCTCTACGTATCTATCACTTAGCTTTAAAAACTATTAACTTATGGTAGCTGATCTTGTTGCATAAATACTTCTCCAACTCCTCTCTCTCAAACTAGATTATTTTCAAGAAAATCCTTGACAACATATCATGTCATCTGTAAATATTTTACCAGTCATTTGTAAAAGTTAAGGACTCCTTGAAAACATAATCACAACCTAAATATCACCTCTGAAAAATTAGTAATAGTTCCCTAACATCATAAAACAGTCATTATTCCACTTCCAAGAGTATCTCAACATGTCTTTATGGTTAGTTATTTCATATTTATGATTGATTAGTAGGTGCACACTGCATTTGGTTGGTATAACTTAAGTCTCTTTTAACCTATGGGTTTCCCATGTCTCCATTTTATTTTGTAATTTATTCACTGAAGAGGTTGAAGAAACCAAGTCCTTCCCCTCTAAATTTTGTTAATTGCATTCCTCATGGTGCCATTTAACAGGCTTTTCTGTCTTCCATATTTCTTTAAAACTGGCAACTAGATCTAGTCTTTACCAGATTAAGTTTCCATTTGGGAGGAAGAATAATTCATAGTTGTGTCCTTCCATCAGGAGACACAGAATGTCTAATTGTCTCCCTTTCTATGATGAAAAAATTGATTACTGGCTCAGGTATTGTCAGACTTTCCATTTTTTAAAATTTCCCTGTCAGTGTTCTACCGAAAGGTTTATCAGTCATTGGTGATCATGGCCTACATCCTTTATTTTACTAGGCACTGAGAAACAATGTTATTACATTAACCCTTCTCCATTTATCAGCCAGAGTTCTATAAGGAAAGACTTTCCTTCCTGAGCTATATGATTACCCGTAAGCACAGTTTGTACTGTGCAGGATAAATGTTAGGTTTTTTTCCAGTGTTTAGAATAGTGAGTTCCCTAGCACGTGTCAACAGCAACCCACGGGGGGTTTTCTTTTCAGCATCATTTTGAACTAAAAAATAATAAGATAGGTGAAGCCCTTACATTCATTAAAGTTCTTATTCTGTCTGAAAATCAAACTGTCCCATCTTTGGAGGCCTCTTCAGGTTGGATCCTAAGCCTTTTGACACAATCTCAATGGTCTTAAATACATTTTCTTTTTTTTGTTTAGGTTTATTGTATTTCTTTAGAGAATGCTAGTGGAGGAGGAACAGAGAGAGAGGGGGAGAGAGAGAGAGAGAGAGAGAGAATCCCAGGAAGGATCCACACCATTAGCACAGAGCCTGACGCGGGGCTCGAACTCACCAACCATGAGATCATGACCTGAGCTGAAGTCGGACGCTTCACTGACCGATCCTCCCAAGTGCCCCTTAAATAACTGTTCTTATTTTCCCCCACGGGAAGATGTGCCAGGATCATCTTGTCTATTTCCCGGCCCAGATCTGAAGCCTTCATCTCTCCAAAGAGTCTTGTAACAAAATATACTTTGAGATCACAATATGAACACAAGGGATGCTCATTGCCCCTGGGTGTGTTTCTGTGGCTCTTTTAGTCAACAGACCTAGAAACAAAGCATTTTTTAAAAGAAAAAGAAAATGGGGCGCCTCGGTGGCTCCGTCGGTTGAGCATCCAACTCTCGATTTTGGCTCAGGTCATGATCCCAGGGTGGTTAGATCAAGCTCCGTGTCGAGCTCTGTATTGAGCATGGAGCCTGCTTGGGCTTCTCTCTCCCTCTCCCTCTGCCCCTCACCCCTGCTCACGCTCTCTCTGCTTCTCTAAAAATAAAAAAGAGAAAAAAGAGAAAGAATAGCCTCCGAGCATAATGATGTAGCCAATTGAAATCAGAGTTAGAGTTTTTACCTCTTGATTTTATATTTGTAACTGTAATCACTTACTATGAAAATCTTGGCCGCAGTGATGTTAACAAAATTACCTATTTGTTTTATCTGATGGGCATTAGTTTCAGGAAAACAATACCAATATGATTAGTAACAAGATAAGTACTCAGTGTAGATAACAATTTCTTTGGAGTTTCTTTTCGTCATTAGGATCTATTACGATCAGGGACAATCAGTCAAATTACTGCATTTTAAAATCACTTGAAATAATTTATACCCTTATGTGGTTAGGTAGCTGTTTATTTTTCACGCTCCGAGAAGCATTTTTTTCCTGCTTACCATCCTCTGGGAATCGTCAATGAAGTATACTTTCCTTGTAGATACCCCAATAGAGGCGTCTCTGGACCTGTGTTTTCTAAGAGACGGCATTGGCTTTATATAAGAATTGCCAAAATATCCTCTGTGTAGCTTTTCACTAAAATGTTTCTCAATAGACAAATGTGGTAAGGCATTTGGATATTAAACACTAAGAATATATATACATATACATATATACACATACACACACACACATATATACACATATATATGTATACATGTATACATGTATACACGTATATATACGTATATATGTGTATATATATAAAGTACAGAGGCATTGCTCTGCCCAGCTTGATTTTGTCTCAAATTTCCGCTTTTCATCTCTCAGCAATAAAAACTTACAATAGTTGCAAGCCGCACAGAGACCCTGGGGGATAGGTACCGTGCATACATGGTCTCTGCATCTTGGTAGCACCACTCATGAAGCTGGTCATGTGCTTCGGGTCTGGAGAAAGCCCAGTCATCTGGTAGGTTCCTCCGAGAGCTGCAGCCTGACTCAATTAAATGATCAAAGCCCTGGAAGCTTTGGGGCCGTGAAGGCTAATCCGGGTCTCCTGCTAACTTACTGGGTTGTCTTGGGCAAGACCTTTCACCTCTTTGTGCCCACCTGACCGTTAAAAGGCACCGCCCCCTGGGTAGCCTACCTGGGTTTATACTGGTTTTGTATTTGCAACTCACACTTATTGTTTCTCTTCCTCTTAGATTCTGACCTGTGTGGAGGTCCTGCTCAAGAATCAATTCCCGACACTCCGCCCCTGAGTGTCACTACCAGCTGAAGGTGTATTTTTCTCCCTCCCCTTCACAATGAAGCCGCACAGACGTGCCGCGATTTATCTCACCCTGCGGAGGCCATTCAGGCGTCCTGTGTTCCGCGTCCTGCTGTGCCTGATGGCCGTCGCTTCCACGTGAGCAGGCAGGATCTCTCAAGACCTCGTCGTGGGCTTCCGTTGTCCATTTCGTGCTCGTTGTGGACTGAATCGGCACCGAGGAATTTGTTCGATGATCTCAATCTTTCCCAACAGTGCATCGCGTTTCCAGTGACCGCTAACCCTCGCTTCAATCAGCGAGGCCGAATAGTTATACGTGTTAAGTGTAATAATTATGGATTTACTAAGATCTCACGCATGTTAAAAGCTCCCTCAGGATCTCTAACGTGTGCTAAGGCCACACTGGGTTATTCAGCGGTGTGATTTCTTACCTTCTATTTCTATACTAATTGAAAACACTGGAAAGCAAAGAACTGCAGAATGTTATTTTTGACTAAAGACTTACCATATTGTTCTCTTTTTTATCAGCAGCGCAAACGAGATATTGGTTAAAGATATTGCCCACCACCCATTATGCCAGGACTGGTTTGATAAATTTTGTGTTGCAGGGTTTTTGTCCCTGCAAATGGATTTTTTAATGCATTTTAAATCATAAATGTAAAAATATTATATAAAATATCACTACATAATATAAAAATATATGCTTTTATTACAAATTCCATTTTACATATATACGTATGCATATATATATTTTTTCTGTTTTATATGAAAGAAAGCTTTATCTCCAGTTCATTACCAAATACCGTTTCCTTTAAAGAATGACAGGCGCGCCTGGATGGTATAGTCAGTTAAGTGTCCAACTCTTGACTTGGGCTCAGGTCATGATCTCACAATTCGTGAGTTCAAGCCCTGCATCGGGCTTTGCACTGATGGTGAGGAGGCTGCTTGGGACTGTGTCCCTCCTTCTCTCTGCTCCTCTCCCACTTGTACACACACACTTTTTTTCTCTCTCTCAATAAATAAAAAAACTTTAAAAAATGTAAAAAGTAAGGAATGATAGGGATATTTTAAGTATCTTAATTTTTTTTTAATCCGTACTTGTTTTAAATCCTTTTATAAACAACCACATCACACATACCGATTTAATTTTTTTTGCAGAACATGAGATCCAGGGACCCTCATAGAGCGGTCATGTTATAAATACCACACTAACACCCTACTCTCTTACTTCTTGATTGGCCATTAGATTTTAGCTGGGTGCAACCTTTCTTTCTCTCTTGTTTAAAAATTTTTTGTAGGTTTTTCAGCCTTAAATTTCTTCTCTATTTCTTCATAAAAGTGTCTAGTGTCATTGTTTCAATCCTTCTCAAAATAATGATGAAAACTCAGGGCGCCTGGGTGGCTCAGTCGGTTGAGCGTCCGACTTCGGCTCAGGTCATGATCTCACGGCTCGTGGGTTTGAGCCCCGCGTCGGGCTCTGTGCTGACAGCTCAGAGCCTGGAGCCTGCTTCATATTCTGGGTTTCCCTCTCTCTCTCTCTGCCCTCTCTCGCCCATGCTGTCTCTCTCTGTCTCTCAAAAATAAAATAAACATTAAAACATTTTTTTAAATAATGATGAAAACTAGGTGGAATAGGTGATTTAAAAAAAAAAAAAGACATATTTTTTTGTCTAAAATCCAGATGTCCAGGGCGCCTGGGTGGCTCAGCCGGTTAAACATCTGACTCTTGATCTCGGCTCAGATCATGATCTCACGGTTTGTGGGTTTGAGTCCCACGCCAGGTTCTGCACTCACGGTGCTGAGACTGCTTGGGATTCTGTCTCTCCTTCTCTCTGCCCCTGTTCCTTGTGCTCTCTCTCTCTCTCTCTCTCTCTCAAAATAAAAAAAAATAATAAAATCCAGATGTCCAAATTGTCCCAAATCCAATCTATGCCCATTTTCTTTTCTCTGGGTCATTTGACCAATACTTTTAATCATTAAACTATAATGAACTTTAATATTCTGCCTTTGTGTTTCGGATCTCCTGCACTTTAAACGAGCTTCATGTCCCACTTTTAGGGAGAAGTGGTGCAGTATTTGATATCCCATGTTTCCAGACTTGTCCAGAGAAGCAGCAACTGCTGCTCCCACTCAGTGTTTCCATTCCTTGAAGAGAGATGCTAGGTCTTATTCACAACGGTATCGCCCGCATCTAGCTCAGAGCCTGGTCATAGTAGGTATTCCCTAACTAGTTATTCAGTGAATGCACATTTAATACAGAAGTGAGCGATGCTGACAATGCAGAGCACAGCAGGCTTATGAAAAAAAAATTATGGAAGAGGAAACACCTGGTATTCATACGTCATTCATATATGATGGATGCCCGTATCCAGGGATGGTGTCTACCATGGCTTAACAGTGGGAGACACTCGTGCTAAACATATACATAACAGCTCATCTTAAAGGCTCTTAAGGGGACTTAAGAGGGGTGCCCGGGTGGCTCAGTCAGTTAAATGTCTGACTCTTGATTTCTATATAGGTCATAATCTCACTAATCGTGAGTTCGAGCCCCGTGTTGGGCTCTGTGTTGATAGTGCTCAGCCTGCTTGGGACTTTCTATCTCCTTTTCTCTGCCCTTCTCCTGCTTGCTCTCTCTCTCTCTCTCTCAAAATACGCAAACATTAAAAAAATTTTAATTAGGGACACCTGGGTGGCTCAGTCGTTTAAGGGTCCGACTTCGACTGAGGTCATGTTCTCACGATTCGCGGGTTCAAGCCCCGCTTTGGGCTCTGTGCTGCCAGCTCAGAGCCTGGAGCCTGTTTCAGATTCTGTGCCTTCCTCTCTATCTGTCTCTCCCCTGCTCACACTCTGTCTGTCTGTCTGTCTCTCTCTCTCTCTCAAAAATAAATAAAACATTTTTAAAAATTAAAAAAATTAAATTAAAAAAAGAGGGCTTCAGGAACCATAAGTCATTCATTCATGTGACTTTTGTGCGGTGGTCCAAAGAAGGCTCGGTGAATGGGAATGGTGCAACTCTCCCACCTGCTATATGAAAACCAGCCTTTTCTTGCTTTTTTGTTTTTTAGTAGATTTTATTTTTTAGAGCAGTTTTAGGTTCACAGAAAAATTGAGCAGAAGGCACAGAGAGTTTCCACACACTCCCTGCCCCACACATGCACAACCTCCTCTGTTATCAGCATTACCCATCAGAGTGCTGTATTTCTACGATCAGTGAGCCTACACTGCCACGTGACCATCGCCCAGAGACCACAGTTCATATTAGGGTTCAGTCTTTGTGCTGTCCATTCTGTGGGTTTGGACAATTTTATAATGACAGGTATCCGGCGTTACAACATAGGGCTTTTTAATTTTTGCTCATTTTATGAGAAGGAAATTACGGAGTACACAATAGCCCCTGGGGAGGGCAGGGAAAAAGTAAGAAATGGATAGTCTATTCCCTGTCCCTCCAGAAAGACTAGATCAGACTCACCAGATAGAGAGGGACTCTAACCGGAAGCTGAAGAAGCTGGTAGGGCAGCACCCAGGAGAGACCTGCTGGCACGGCGTGTTCAACAGAGTGACGTTAGGGAACAGGTGGGAAGCATGAGCGGAGTTTGGTCATTTTGACACAGGCCACTGCGGAGCGTTCATACCCAGAGGGCTCAGAGCAACTTGTCAGATAACTCCAGCCCCGGCAGAGGCTCAGGGAGCCCTGTCACCAAGGGCACCTTAACAGAGAGGTGCTGGGGCCCTTCTCTCAGACAGCACATCTCAGACAGCTGGTAGACCAGGACCCTGACTGGAGCCCGTGGGAGGTGACCGTGGCACAGAACAGGTGAGAGATCATGAACCGTGGACGTGTTGGAGACTTAAGGCAGACACAGATTCACGCGTAGTAGAGGTGGGGCGGGGAGGGGGGTCCGTGAGCATAGGAGTCATGGTGGCAGGAATGAAGGCCATACATGGGCCCAGTAGCCTGGACTCCCATTTACCAAGTCTGATTAAGATGCTGTGGGTGCCGAAAATGAGAGACCTACAGTGAGCCCTAGGTGGGTTTTGTGTCTGGCTCAGCCTATCAATAGCGATGCCATCAATGAGGAATGCCTCACCCACCTGGGCTGAACTACTGGTGGTGAGTCCCCAGAGACACTTCCCCAGCCACCGCCACCATTGTGGCTGGACTTGGCCTTGTGCCTCTTATTATGATTGCAAGACACATCTCAGCAACAACCCAGGGAACTCTGATAAAAACCACATAAATTATTCACAAGTCCTGGAGAGTACACAACGTGCCTGGGGCCACGCAGTGAGGTTGTGGGCAGAGATCAAGAAAGAAAAAGAGAGAGGGCGTGAGGGAGGGAGAGAACCTGGGGTTCTGCCTTTATGGGGGTCAAGGATGTGGGGCTTAGGGTTTCACGAGTTCACCGGTGGTGAATTTAAAACTTAAGAGCAAGGGGTTTAAAGCACAGGAAGGGAGAAGAAGCGTCACTCAAGTGGTCAGTCACCTAGGTCCCCTGGGACTTGGTAAAAGGGAAACTTTCTGGGCGAGCCGCCTGGCTATTTATCTACTCGTGTAGCTGGAGCGGTGTTTATTCCAGATGGGTGTCTTTGAAATGAATGCCTCGGTAATCAAAAGCTTAATGGCAGATACTTACATTACAATGAAAAAAAGCTAACTGCCAGGCACTTACGCTACAGTATAGCACTGTCCCTCAAGGGGTCTAACCAGTAGAACCAGATTAACTCCACGAGGTGCCTTCCACCTTGAGAGGGACAGTATTTTGTCTTACTCTCATATGTACCCCAGGCACCCGTTTGCTTTCCCGACCTGCTCTACTTCTTCCGGAACCATTAATTGAGGGTTTATAGAGTCATCTCCCAACATGGGAAATAACCCCATCTTTCACACTGGAGGAGGTTGGACAGTGAGCATGTCACTATGGGATCCATTGGTCCTATCGAAGACTGTATCACCCCAGAAGTCGTCAGCCTGATAGAACACCAGGATGGCTTCCAGGAGCCTCACCAAGGCACCAGTGGGGGATGACGTCCCATGGGGTTGGGCCACCCCCTTCCAAGATGTGGTATACTTTGAACCAATAGCAATTATATGGCACCATGTCCCCAGTAGCAAAACTACACTGAGGAAATTGAGGAGTAGAAGTGGGAAGGACCCCTATCATCACTAAGGAACTCACTTAGGGATTTGTGCACCTGTTCCTCAGGCTTTAAGGTCTATTATATTAGAAGTCATGGCCTCCGGGGATGGAATGCTTCCCCCGGGGGCGGGGCCCCGCGCGCGGATAGTAAGTCTTCCATTTAACCCAAAGCTGCCACTATAGGATGGTTAGTTTGGACCTTGATGCTGATAGACCAGCAGCAAGGAAAGCATTTGCTCTTCTGGTGTGAGTTACTGACCTTGGTTATCAGGAAAAGCTCGAGATGCTGATACATAAAGGGACAGGAATGAATGTGTCCACAATTCAAGAGGTAACACCGAGGTGTCTCTTGGTGTTTCCATGTCTGCTGATAACAGTGGCACCCAGGGCCCAGTACAGGGGTAATGTAAGCATGGCTCAGACCCCACAGGGATCAGGGTCTGGGTCCCAGTGGGCAAACCAGCTTAGACCAGCGGGAAGAATTCAATCGATGGATGGGAAGGATGAAATCCAACGGGTGACAGAAGAGGGAATTGATGAATAGGAATTACAACCTCAGGCCCTGCTGCATCAGGACCTTGGTTCATCCCCCTAAACTTTTGGTTTTAACCTTTTTTTTTTTTTTTTTAAGGGATTACAACTGGTTTGAAGCGTCAGGGACAGAACAGAGTGGAATTATTATGGGGGACAGTGGATCTTTCTGCACAGCGGGAAGATTTTGAAGCATGATCCACAGAGCCAAAGGGTCCCCGGCAAGACAGAGCCCAGATGGTCCGCAGCACAGCCACCTTCTAATACCTCCCTTACTGGCTTTCCCCTCTCCTCACCATTTGCCACTCCCCTGCAGTGACTCCTGGTATCACTTCCCAAATACGTGCCCTCATAGCCGGGTCTCGGGGTCAGCTCTGGGGGAAAGCCAAACTGTATCCGTTTCTAGCGGCTGCTGTAACAAAAACCACAACCTGGTGGCCAAAAAAAACCAGGAATCTACTCTCTCACAGTCCTGGAGCATTTGCAGTTGGTATCAGTGGGTCGAAACAGAGACATCAGCAGGGCCATGAAGGTGGCCTCCCCAGAGGATCTGTCCCTTGCCTCTTCCAGCTTGTGGGGGCTGCTGGCATTCCCTGGCTCTTAGCTACACCTCTCCCACCCCTGCTTCCGTCTTTGCGTACCCTCTCCTCCGTGTCAGTGCGTCATCCCCCTTGTCCTCTCTCTTCTGAGGACACTTGTGGTGCCACGTAAGCCAATCATACAGGGCCATCTCATTTAAAAGCCCTTAACATGGGGCGCCTGGGTGGCGCAGTCGGTTAAGCGTCCGACTTCAACCAGGTCACAATCTCGCAGTCCGGGAGTTCGAGCCCCGCGTCAGGCTCTGGCCTGATGGCTCAGAGCCTGGAGCCTGTTTCCGATTCTGTGTCTCCCTCTCTCTCTGCCCCTCCCCCGTTCATGCTCTGTCTCCCTCTGTCCCAAAAATAAATAAACGTTGAAAAAAATAAATAAATAAAAAATAAATAAATAAAAACCCTTAACACAATCACAACTGCAAAGACCCTTTGTCCTCATGAAGTCATATCTCCCAGTGATCAGATCTGATATCTTTGGAGGGCATTTTTCTCCCCACCACACAAAAGAAGACAGATGGATATGGCTGTAGGTACAAGAGTTATGCATGAGGGACTTGGCAGCCATGTTTTATTGTGAGAGGTTCTAGATACATTTGGTGCCAGACTGAACAGACCTTGAATACCAGGCCAAGAATACTGTCCTTATTCTTTGGACAAATGGTTGCAGACTGGACAGTTCCACAGTAAGTATTGTTTTCTTTAATTTAAACTTGAGTTAATAGGTGAAGAGAGGTTAAGTCCCTTGCCAAGTTTACCAAATTCATGTGTGGTGTTGTCGGAGTCCAAAGCAAAGTCTGTTTTGGATCCAAAGCCATGCTTCATTCATTTCACCACCTTGCTTCCCGCAGTGGGTTAGAATGGGACGGACACTGAAAATCCTGCTTTGTTAACATGACTCTGGGTGTCGACAACAGAAAGTTTAGAAGAGAGAGAAATTGCAAGCCAGCAACATACTGAACTGGCCCCTGGCTGGGCATAACCTCCACCTGTCTGGCTGCCTTTATTAAGCGGCTCTGAATGCACGTGCAAACTGCTACAATCATTACAAATTATTCTTGCATAGATTCTGTGGAAGGTAGTTAATATGTTGAAAGAAATAAAAACACTGTTAGGAGCACCTTCAAAATTTTTATTAGCATTATGCTCTTATGCTAGATGTTTAATGTTCCAGTTACTCATTTGTATTTTATGAGTAATAGAGATTTAAGTAGAGAGTCATACTAATATGTAGAAAATAATTTTTTTTCTCTGTGGGAGATTGCCTCGGCAAGAACCAAGCTGTTTTTTGTTTGTGAAGGATGTATTCATGTTTATGTATATAATATATTAATATATAATATATAATATACATTAATTATTATATATTATATATTAATATATTATATATAATATATTTATGTATATTATATATATTTATATATAAAATAATGTTATGTATTTATATTTTCCTTATATAGGTGATATATAATATATTTTATTTATTTGTAATAAAAATACATTAACATATAATAATATAATATATTTTATTTATTTACATATTTATAATAGATCAATATGAAATATAATATATAAAAATATAATAATTTAGGGGTGCCTGGGTGGCTCAGTCAGTCAAGCGTTTGACTTTGGCTCAGGTCATGATCTCACGGTTCGTGGGTTCGAGCCCCGCCTCGGGCTCTGTGCTGACAGCTTGAAGTCTGGAGCCTGCTTCGGATTCTGTGTCTCCCTCTCTCTCTGCCCCTCCCCCACTCACACTCTGTCTCTCTGTCTCTCTGTCTCTCTCTTTCTCAAAAATGAATAAACATTCAAAAAATTTCTAAAAGAATATAATATTTTATACAATATTTTATATGTTAATATGCTATATAATACTTTGTGTATTTGTACATGTAATATAGTGATAACCTTTTTTTTTTTAACGTTTTATTTTATTTTTGAGACAGAGAGAGACAGAGCATGAACGGGGGAGGGCCAGAGAGAGAGGGAGACACAGAATCTGAAACAGGCTCCAGGCTCTGAGCTGTCAGCACAGAGCCCGACACGGGGCTCGAACTCACGGACCGCGAGGTCATGACCTGAGCCGAAGTCGGACGCTTAACCGACTGAGCCACCCAGGCGCCCCAGCGATAACCTTTTTTTAATGACAAGGCTGTTAGCACAGAAACACCCCTGTTTGTAAGAATCCAACTTCCAGTTAAGGGGCTATCTACTTGGAGAAAAATCCTGGGCTAGAAGTAAGCGAAAAGTGACTGTATGCCCAAAACCATTTACAGAAAGCCACTTTGACAAGCCACATTCTCCTTCCCTGAGCCTTCATGTCAGTTATATACAGCATCACTTTTATAACATGCTTAGTTATGTGGTTTCCCCCGCCACAGAAAATTAGAAGTGGAAAGTTGAAAGAGAACAAAGGATGGTGTTAGAAGTCATAAAACTAAGAGCAGAAAACCACTTGATGTGGCCAAAGAAACAGAGGAACTGAAGGGCCATGGACACTCTATTCCCAGCCCAAAAGTAGAGCATGCCGTGAGCTGGTCTTGTATGAACATGTGGTTCATTACGTTGAGTTGGGTGTTCCCCATTTAAGAAACCAGAAAAGTGAATACATGTTGGAACGCTATGTACCTCAAAATAGTTAAAATTTCAAAGCTTCTATTTTGGAAGAGACAAGGTCTGATTGGTTGCGAAACTTGCTGGTGGGAAATAACTCACTTCTAAAACTGAAGAATAAAAGCGATTACTACCCAAATGCTTTTATCTGCAGCGTCTACCATCCCACACCTCCCCACTTCCCCCCGTCCCCAATCCTTTTAAGTGACAGGAACAAAAAACTGTCTTCAAGACTAAGTTCATGACAGCCCTCGGGGAATCGGGGGTGACACTGAGGGGTCCTGAAATTGGAGGAATTTCTGGAAGATAGAAAGCAGCTGGGATCAAATTGACAAGACTTGAGGAAACCACAGCCCAACATAGGCATGGAAAAATCCTACTAGGAAGATAAGAGCAGATGTAGAGAACTCCCAGCTCAGTGTCATCAGTGAGAGACCAGAAGTGACCTTTGGCAACCGTGAGGGTAATTAAAGGACCGCATGCCGAACAGCCAGTCAGTCACCAGCAACTCCATCCAGGATGAAAGAGAAGATGCACGGCAGCCACCTGGAGGGTAGTGATTAATCTAGTTTGTCCTTAGGTATAAATGGAGAAGTGAGAACACCAGACATTTGGGGGAAATCATTAAAACTAAAAAGGAGAGACAAAACATTGACCCTAGAGAAATTTCATGAAAGAGAAATAAACTTCCAAGCTTTTTAATCAACATCACCAGAGAGATTCGGGATGATAGTGCACCATAAAACAATACTCTGCTAGGAAAAAGAAGCAAAGAACCAGTAAGAGCCCATAGGATTCTTAAATTATGAAAATAGAACATTTAATGGGAGGAAAGACGAGTGGATACAGTAATGGATAAATTAGTGACCTAAAGACAGAGGGTGGCAAACTTTTCCTCTGAAAGGTCAGACTGAGAAAAGAATTAAAAGACATGAAAGCTCATTTCAAGAGTTCCAGAAACAGAGAAAATCAAATGGAGAAAAATATAAAGGAAAATAAATGAAAGCTTACTACAGCTGAAGAAAGACAGATTTTTATAAAGAAAGAGCCTCTAGGACCACATGGGAGAAATATAAATTGACAAGACATATCTTTATGAAGTCTCAGAGCTACAGAGGAAATGGAGATTTCTAGAAACTCCCAGAGAAAAAGTAGATGATTACCTCCACAGAATTAGGATTATATTGGGGCGCCTGGGTGGCTCAGTCGGTTGAGCGTCCGACTTCAGCTCCGGTCACGATCTAGCGGTCCGTGAGTTCGAGCCCTGTGTCAGGCTCTGGGCTGATGGCTCAGAGCCTGGAGCCTACTTCCGATTCTGTGTCTCCCTCTCTCTCTGCCCCTCCCCCGTTCATGCTCTGTCTCTCTCTGTCTCAAAAATAAATAAACATTAAAAAAAAATTTTTTTTAAAGAATTAGGATTATATTGTCATTGAAATTACCATCAGCAAAACTGAATGTTAAAAGAAACCCTGAGATATTCTGAAGAAAAAATTACTTCAAACCAAGAATTCTATACCCAGTCAGAGAACATTCGATTGTGAGGACAATGGTATGAAAATATTTGTGGACAGGTGAAGACTCAGAAACAAACCTTCTCTACAGTTAAGATTTACTCAAGGATGACTTACAACAAAACAAAAATTGAACTCAAGAAAGAATTTGCATAAAACATACATTAAGTGGTAGTAAGCAAAGAACCCAGTATAACTTACAGCTGGATTGAAATATATAGTAATTAATAATTTTGAAAATCTAAAACTAAATTCTCAAATTATTATGGCCTAAAAGTAATGAGAGAGAAGAGTGGAATGACAGTAGGCTAAGATTCTACCCTTTTGGTGAGGAAGGATGTGGAAATTACTTTTTGAAGTTTAGAGATGTATACATGTTTAAATGAGCATGCTAAAAATGTAAGCATAATTACTTAAGCAATAGGAAATAGATGAAATAACTGAAACCTGTTACAAGAAACAAATGGGCAAAAAAGAACTGATCCATCTAATAAAAGGAGGAAAAGGGAAATAAAATAAACAGAAAATCAGAGTACATAGACTAATATAAAGTAAGATGGCATATTAGCATATCAAAAATTGCAATAAATGTAAATGGGTTAAATGTCAAACATTTTCAAATTGAGTATGTGTGTAAAAGCATTGAAAATGTCTGAAAAAGCAGGGGTGCCTGTGTTGCTCAGTCAGTTGAGCAACCAACTCTTGATTTAGGCTCAGGTCATGATCCCAGGGTCGTGGGATCAAGCCCAGCATTGCGCTCCGAACTGAGCCATGGAGCCTGCTTAAAATTCCCTCCCTCTCCTTCTTCTCTCCCTCTGCCCCTCCCCTCCTCTTTAAAATAATTTAAAAAAAATAAAAAAGAAAAAAAAAGAAGAAAAAGAAAAAAATATTTGAAGCAGACAGTGGGTGATTTTATAGTAATTACCTTAGGTCAGAGGGCAGAGGAATGAAAGTTCAAAGTTGATAGGGTTTTGTGTTGTTTAATTTTCACACATGGAGAACCTATTCATGTGTTTTATAGTTGTTCTCATGTTAGGTAAAAAATTACATGCTCATACCCCAAAGTTAACTATTGAGGAACATTGGTATAGATACATTGTGAGAAGTTTATAAACAGCGTCTCTTTGCCCTCCCCCACTCCACCCGCCATATCCTGCACAGGAAGGAGATGCCCATCATCTGGGCAGATGGAGAGTCCTTTCCGCTTTATCTCTAGTGAATTACCATTTTTTACCCATAATTTGAAGTTAGTATAGTAACTAGTTGAAGCATGCTTTAAATATAATTTCACAAATTATTGATTTCTTATTATAAACCATGCTCATGAATTGCAAAAATGGTAAAATGAAAAATATTTTTAAAGAGGGGGAAAAACCCTCTATAATTTCTCCATTAAGAAATAACCAAAATCGGGGCACCTGGGTGGCGCAGTTGGTTAAGCGTCCGACTTCAGCCAGGTCACGATCTCGCGGTCCGTGAGTTCAAGCCCCGCGTCGGGCTCTGGGCTGATGGCTCAGAGCCTGGAGCCTGTTTCCGATTCTGTGTCTCCCTCTCTCTCTGCCCCTCCCCCGTTCATGCTCTGTCTCTCTCTGTCCCAAAAATAAATAAACGTTGAAAAAAAAAATTAAAAAAAAAAAAAAAGAAATAACCAAAATCAAAACAGAAAATTCTTAAATTGGATTTCCAAAAAGAAAAAGAAAAAACAGTTGTGGTACTGCCTCAAGAAATCTCCTCAGGAAACTAATAGAACCTCTCTTTGCCCCTACCACAGGTAAAGACACACTCTGTTAACCCATGGAACTTCCCAGATCTGTGGCTGTGGCAGTGGTCCCCACATTCTGGATTATAGGGAAGTGAAATTTCAAAACTTCGATCTGGCAATCAGCACTGGATTGTACAATGGTTATACCCAAAGTAACGTGAAAGCAAAAAACAAAAACAAAAACCTAAAACCCCTCTCATTTAGTACCATTGTCAGTTTATTAAAAAGTGACATTTTGGAACACCTGGGTGGCTGAGTCAGTTAAGCATCTGACTCTTGGTTTCAGCTCAGGTCATGATCTCATAGCTCATGAGATCAAGCCCCGGGGCCGGCTCTGTGCTGACAGCACGGCTCTCTCCCCCCTCGCTCTCTGCCCCTCCCCTACTCGTGCCCTCTGTTTCTCTCTCTTTCTCAAAATAAATAAATAAACGTTTTTTTAAAATGACATTTTAACATGAAGATACTTATGTGTTTATAAAGGACAGTGTTTTAGTTTGAACATATTTAAGTTTATGAAAAACGTGCAAAAACATCGTTATTCTTATTTTGTGACGGCGCTGATTCAAACACCATTAGAAGTGGGTCCGTCTATAGATGGAATGTGGGGACCCCCTGGCTGTATTAGCTCACATTACAATGCCTGTGTATGAGCTTTTACCCCATTCCATGTACACACTCCAGCAAGCTCCGGAAGGAATTTTGAAGAAATGCAAGAGCTCCTCTTTACATCTCCCTCTATGAATTGAATTTAGATAATGGTCAAGGAGTGTCATTGTATAGGGTGGCTACAAAGAAAATCAGTGATTACAAAAAAAAAAAAAAAAGTTTCTAGTTTGTTGAATATGAAAGCCATTCTCCTTCCGTTACCATTCTTAAAATATAATCTTCACAAGTTTTAAGATTTATAAATGAAAAGAGAGAAAAGAGAAATACATAGCACCAATAATTACAAACGGGACAAAAAAGAAGTTTATGAAGAAATAAGATATCTGGGGCGCCTGGGTGGCTCAGTCGGTTAAGTGTCCCACTTCGGCTCAGGTCATGACCTCACGGTTTGTGAGTTCGAGCCCCGTGTCGGGCTCTGTGCTGACAGCTTGGAGCCTGGAGCCTGCTTCGGAATCTGTGTCTCACTCAAAGAAAAGAAATTCTTTTTCTTTGTGATAAGAACTTCTAGATCTACTCACTGAGCCTTTCTCCATATCATACAGCAGCATTAAGTATCGGTACCATGTTGCACATTCCAGCCCTAGGACTTACGTATCTTGTGCTTTTTGACCATTTTCCTCCATTCTGCCTTCCCCCTGCCACTGGTAACCACACATCTGATCTCCTTTTCTATGAGTTTGGGGCTATTTTGGAATTTGTTTTAAAATTTTCTTACAAAGGCATTTGCTAAACTGCTCAAGCAAGCAATGCCTTCCACCTATCTCCCTGAGATGAGGTGGGCTTCATTCGTGCCCACGGCCTCGTGGCTCTTTTTCCCCTGCCTGCTCCTTGAGAAGTCCTCAACTGATCCAGAAATCCCACGTTAGAACCTCCGTTCCTGAAGCAAACGTCAAAGTAGGTGAGTAAGTTGCAATTTAAGAAAGGAGAATTTAGGGGAAGGAATTCTTTTCTGTCTTTGAGAATTAGGCTGCTTGTGTCGACGGCACGGTCTAAAGACAGTGCTCGGAGAAATTTACAAAGTAAAAACTAGGAAGGGTTGGGGGTTACTTCACTGCATCCCTTCAGGGTTTTTTAGACAGAAAAGCTGAAGTTCAGAGAGGCTACATGACTTATGAATAGACACGGAGCCAGTTAATGGGGCAGATGGGTCGGCAGAACCGCAGGTCTGACTTCGACACTACACGGCTCCTTCTACAACTCTATTTTCCTGTTGTAGGAAGTTGGGAAACAGAACGTTCAGGAGCAAGGAAAGGACCACTGACTCCAAAAAGCTTTACACTGTTGCATAATTTAGGAGAAATATTATTAAATTACATTGTCACTTAATCTGTCTACCTTTTCCCATAAGGTTACGATGAATGTGGAGTTACCTTGTCCACCCCGGTGAAGACAGAGTTCCAACCCCAGACTGTTCCCTCTCATTTCAGGTAATGACGTATTTCACAATTACCCAGGCTCTTCCTCGGTAAACTGATTCTTAAACATGCGCTGCCGATTTGCCAAATACCAGCCTTCCGTGTTTTTGCAAGAGTGTCAACCAAAAACCAGGTGAAAAGTGCCTTGTTAAAAGCTTGGCTTGCAGTCGCCAAGCTCAGTTAAAGTTTTGAAAATAAAAATTCTGGGGGAGAATTGCCAATGTGGGATCGGAGCACAATCCCGAGACTAAGTGTGTTCAGGCTCCTTTTTGGCAGTTCCATCAGTTTTCCTTGGAGGTTTATTTTTGCTTTGAAATTCTTTGAACCGAGGTAATTGGTCTTTGACTTGGGGGCTTAGTCGGGCAAGATTGGGGTGCACGGTTCCTTGTTCGACTTCTGTTTTACATAATTGTGGGTTTCACAGCCTTCTCTCCATCCTGCCTTACAGCACCGTGGGCAGTTGTAAGCCCTGGGACTGGGCTACTAGGATAGAAACTGTGGGGGAGGAATTCTTTTCCTTCTGCCCTTCTAAGGTTCTTTGGCTGACCTAAGAATTCAATTGACATAAGACAGATTAATGGGAGAAAACCAAATGTAATTTCATACACACAGGAGCTCATACGTTATGAGCCAAAGCTGCCAAAGCAGGCAACTTTTTACCCATTTAGACAAAGAAACAATAAATCTGTGCAGAATTGGCAAGACAAGGAAGTTTGGGCTTGGGGGAGCAAGTGAGCGAAGAAGTAACAAGTTCTGTTTATACAACCTTCTCGGTTCTACATTCCTTATCTCTGGTGATAAGGGTGCCTTCTACCCTCCAGCTACAGGGAGGGTACCCTCCACATGGGAAATTTATCTCCTGCTTTCAGGAGGGCAAAAGAGGGTCAGAGTGTCCTTGCACTGTTTCTTAGGCAACTTTAATGCAAAATAACCAATATGCCAGATTGACATGTTGTGGGATGGCTCCCCCTCAGAACTTTTCTTAGGAACCTATAAGGCAAGACCGGTGAGCATTTTTTTTTTTTTTCCTCTGGTGGACTCTTCTTAGCCCTGTTAGTGCAGTTATGTAACTGAGAAAATGTTGCTACAGTTAAGGTTTCTAAGATTGGGAAATCTGCCTGGCTCAGGGTTTATCCAGTGCACGATTTCTCTCCCTCCAACCCATTCACCCTCCTCCCATTCACCCGCCGGGAATGAGTTGACCTTTTTGGAAGCAGGACCTACTCCTTCAGGTCAGTTCATGGGCATCGATTAACTAATGATTTTACCACTACCCCCTAGTGAATTAACGAATGCAAGCGTACAATTTGACCTCAGCCATTGTGCATCGTTTGCTATTCAAGTGACACATTAACTTAATGCCCCCTTGTGAATAACTACAGCAACCTTCAGCTGTCAGGGTAAGCACTCAGCCAGGCTCACGCTGAAATTGAACTTTCTAGAGGAATTCTTCTCCCAACTGAAACTGAATGAGAAGGATTTTCTTGAGTGCATTTCCTATTTTGGCAAACCATCAGGTTGCCAGGATGCCATTAAGTACTCTCAAGTAATTCACTAGCAGGCACCCTGAGGCCTAAAAGAGTTCATGTACCTTTCACACTGAGCTGGAAGCCCATCTCTCACCCCTGTGTAGTTGATAAATGGCAGATTTTACTATCCCACTTCCTAGATGGGGAAACTAACCTCTGAGTGTAGGAAGTGGTCAAATCCACACCATGAATCACATATAATAAAAAAGAACCCTGGTCTCCAGAAACATCCCGAAGTTGGGGGATGGGGCCAGAGCAGTGAGTCTAAGGTGTAAGTGGGTATCAGCCTTTTCTTTTCTGTTTTTTATCTTTCTCCCTCTCCCTTCTATAGAGATCTGTTCTATTTTCTCGCCTGTGCTGAGCTCTTTTATATTTACTGTTTGGCGTGAAATTATTTGAATGTAAAGGGCATGTTGGAGTAACCATGGAGAAGGACACTGAGTGTTCTGGGGGGGGGGGTTCATTATTTTCCTGATGGGGTGCTGATATTTTACAACGCTATGCCTTCTGGTTAGTGTCTCCATTTTGGGTTCTGTAATGTAATTTGACCCAAATCAGCCCTCCCCAGTGTGGCTTGACTGGCGATCATAACCTTTGGGGGGCACATCACCCTTACATCAGACAGGTGGCAGGTGTCTTGCATCCAGCTGTGTAATTCTTCCCAGGTTGCACTCCTTCTCCCCGTCCTCCTAGCCAGCTCTCAGCAGCAAGCCAGAATCTATTTGAGCTCCCGCCGCAGTAGCCTTGCAAGTGATTTGCCCAAGCAAGAAAACATACCCTTGCTCTTAAGCTAAGATCAATCTTTCTAAACAAAAGAAAACATCCTCTTGGCAATGGGGACCCGGTAAGTCTGAGATGCTTTGTCTTTCATTTTGCTTTTCCCCAGTAGTTTATTTTAAGGACACCAGCAAATAGGATATCCCAGTCATGTTAATTTTATAACAAATACTTCACTGAGCACTGAAAACTGAGAAGCTATAACATGAATCACACGTAGTCCAGACCAGAGCCTCAAAGAGCAAATTGTCTACAAAGGGGAGTTACAAACGCTAGTTCTAAAGCAAGAAGAAAGATCCAGAAAGAGAGCAACTGGAGCTCAAAAGAACAAGTCATGAATTCTAACTTGGAGAGTATGGGGAGAGGTGGAGAAAGGCGGCCACTCGGCAGAGGGTCTGGAAGGCCAGCCAGATTTGTGTGTGTCAAGGTGGACAAGATGTCAGAGGATCCAGACATGGGAATAAGAGGGGAACAGAAAAAAAATCCAGCTTCGCATTGGTCCAGAGAGTTTTCATTTCCTCATCAGTAACACGGATATTAAAAGGCAAAACACTAATCATAGTCCATTGTCTGCAGTACGCGGGAATCTCCTTTTCTCCCCTCCCCTGACTCAATGAAGTTAGACTCGAGTCTTCTTTTCCAAAAGCCCCTGAAAAGTTCCCATCTCCGTATCTGTAAAGAGTTTTAGTGAAAGTGAAGAAGTTTTTCTTCTGGACCACTTGTTCTTTGCTCAAGTTAGCTAGTGCTGTGAGTGCCAGTATATAACCAGACTGCGATAGCAGTTTCCAATGCATTCTCTCAGCGGCCGTGGTCAGATGACACAGAGCCATTGGCTCAGCCGCAGGGCAAGAAATGCAAGGTCTTCAGTATCTGCTCCTTTGTAAGGGTAGATCTTCAGGGAGTACTGGCCACTAGTGGGAAGGAAGGACTCTGCATCCATACCCCAGGCACACCCTGAAGTCCTAAGTCTCAGAAGACGTATGAAAATCTTAAGTCATAAGCAGTATGCAACAGCCTTGGGGACAGGCGAGAGGTTGGCTAGCACGTTCCAAAATCTGAAGTAAGAAAGCTGGTTTTGAGGGGAAATATTAGTAATCGCAGCCAAGTCTTTAAATGCCTGTGGTTTTCTGAGGGGGGCACCTGGGTGGCTCAGTCGGTTAAGCGTCCTACTCTTGATCTTGGCCCAGGTCGTGATCTCACGGTACGTGAGAGTTCTGCTCTGTCAACTCGCAGCCTGCTTTGGATTCTCTCTCCCTCTCTCTCCGCCCCACATCCCACCATCTCCTTTGGGCTCACGTTTCGCTGTTGTTGCAGCAAGAATTTCTTCCTAATCCTTGACACTGATTTTCTCTGCTGTGGTGAATCCTGCGATCCTTTTCCTGTGCTTAGAGAATGTAGACCCACTACCCATGTAATTAACATCATCTCTGTAAAGCTGGAGTCCAGCCTCTGGAGGAGCCACCACATCTATCCCTGTTGTGGAATCAAAGACCTTACCCTTGGCTACCACCCGATGGTACGCAGATAGTCACAAAGGGCCCGGCTTGAGAGCACGTGGATGAATTTGCGCCAATCCCTTACCATGTGGGGTAAGCCAACAGTGATCAAACATCAAGTTAGCGATCAACGTTGCAGATTTCATTGTCGATAATGTTTGTGGAAATCATTATATACTTTTTTTAATATTTTCTTCTTTGGCTTAAATATCCCAAAGTCTTTCTGCTCAGAATCAGCTTTTAATTTCTTTAGCCAGGTCTACCTTCCACCTGGTCTACCATTAAGAAGTTTACTAAGACCCATAAGGGCTGAGGTTCAATTCCTCTGACTTTTAGAAGACTGTCCGGTGCTGAATACAGTGTCAAGACACTTTCTTGGTGTTGCATTATGGTGACCATATTTTTTTTTGAATCTCATGGGGAAAAAGGTTGAACGAGGATTTTTGTTTTTATACGTATGTGTATGTAACAGGCAGCTTAAAGTATACAATATAGACATTGTTAACACTAGAATTTCTTGAACAGGAATTTGTGAGGCCACAATATCCAATAATTGTAATCGGGAATTCTGAGACATAGGGATCACCTACCCTGTTTCTGAAGCTTACTGCTACATTTTGTTCTGTTTTGTTTTGTTTGGGATCTTACCCCCCCCCCCAAGAAAGAGGATTTTTTCAATGCACAATTAAATAAGACTTTCCAAAATCGTGCCAATAATGTTCACGTCAACAAATATTTTGAAGCAAAATGGGTTTCCTAAGGAGATTCTACTTTTCTCTAATTCTTTCCTTGGTGGATGAAAATAGTCTTAAGATTTAGGAATCTGGTTGCCCAGACACACAGGGGATTTACTGAACCTGAATACCACCCAGGAGCTATAATGGGAGTTCCCGACCTCAGAGCCCCATGTATCAATTGGCAAACAGACCTCTTTCAGTGACTAAGGCACAACTACCTGCTGTTTTCAATTACTTCTTGCTTGATAAATGCAGCAGACACTACTCTTGTAGTTTCTGTAAACTCCGTGAAGGGCAGGACTAAAATTTTCAGAAGTCTTCCCACTGTGGGGAGACTTTCAAAGGCATCTGTCATGACCGTAGGGGAGGGATCTTGGAGGATTTTTAGTGTTAATAAAGATGTCTTACAAGGGGACTTGCACTAAGGGCCCCTGAGCATCCTCAAAGTGGTTTCTATTTTTGATTTTTCACTCTTCTTTGTTAGAACCCAGAAGACACATCAAGGATCTCTAACGGAAGACCCACATTTCCTAAAGCTTCTGCATCCTCCAAGGAAAATAGTTCAATAGCTTGTTAGAAGCGTTTGTGAAGAGGTTGTTGTTTGCTTTTGGTTCGTAAGTTTTGACTCCTGTGTCTTTTTTCTTTCTTTTTTTTTTTTTTAAACATTTTATTTATTTTTGAGACAGGGAGAGACAGAGCATGAACAGGGGAGGGGCAGAGAGAGAGGGAGACACAGAATCGGAAACAGGCTCCAGGCTCTGAGCTGTCAGCACAGAGCCCGACACGCGGCTCGAACTCATGAACCGCGAGATCATGACCTGAGCCAAAGTCGGATGCTTAACCGACTGAGCCACCCAGGCGCCCCTTGACTCCTGTGTCTTAAATAGCATGATGAAACACTTCTATTTCCCCTTCGGAGAATCGCTTGCCAAGTGGATTAAGAGTAAAAGAAAACCTATGGGGCGCCTGGGTGGCCCAGTCGGTTAAGCATCTGACTTCGGCTCAGGTCATGATCTTGTGGTTTGTGAGTTTGAGCCCCACGTCGGGCTCCGTGCTGACAGCTCGGAGCCTGGAGCCTGCTTTGGATTCTGTGTCTTCCTCTCTCTCTGCCCCTCTTCCCTGCTCATGCTCTGTCCCTCTCTGTCTCTCAATAATAAATAATGTTAAAAAAAAAAATTTTTTTAAAGAGTAAAAGGAAACCTGAATTAAATCACAAAGATTTGACATTGTCCTGTATACTCCATTGTTCTTCGTTAGATTCTGGAACTTCTATAACAAGGTAAATATTGAACTTAAGTTATATGGTATTATGCTTTATTTGTATTTATAGTCTGCATATTGCATATGTGTATACACAGACACATCGAGAAGGCAATCTATTACAAAGCCTGAGGCCCCTCCACTTTTTTCCCACAGACTCTGAAGTCCTTGTCCTCTTTCAAGCAGGAATGACACCGACTGACCCCCTCCACATACCCAGATGGAGCAGGGCCTGACTCAGCACACCCAAGGAAGCCTCATGAGTCCACAAACAGCAAATACAGAATGAGTTTCCCCATTTAGAAACAGAGAACCCTAGAGTTGGAAAGATACTTAGAGATCACATAAGGTAACTCTCTTGTTTGTCTTATAAATCAGGACACGCGCCCAGGGAAGTGAAGTCATCTGTCCAGGGATAACATTTGATTACTGGCTGAGTTAAAGCCAGAGGGAAAAGCTTCTTACCCTCAGTCTGGACACTTTCCACTCACTGCAGAATGCTGCTAGCTTGGTATTCAAGAGTAGCATTGGAACCGAAGTCCTGGCTTGGGCTTAGAAAGAAATGCTATAAAGATCCATGGCAATAATGTCATCAGCTGCCGTCCCACTGCCAAAATGATCTCTACATGTCTAGGACTTCCTGAGCTACCATAGGGACTAAGCAGTGTCATCAGTGATTGTTATTGCCAATAACCCACCTTCAAAAGATTTCCTGTCTCCCTTCATCCTGAATCAAGATTGTTATGTGGAGAGAAGAAGAACTTTCATGGGAGGAATCATTGTAATCCTACTGATGGCTAGAACCAGTTTTGAGTATTTAGAATGGGCCAGCCACGCGCATTATCTCATTTACCTTTTATAACAACGCATGAAATGAATACTTCTATTATTCCATTTTCAGATGAGGAAAATGAGACCCACAGAGACAGACTCGCCCACGCTTACCCAGCTCAGCAGTGGCAACACAGATTTGGGTAGAGACCATCTAGCCTCCAAACTAGCATCTTTTAAAATTCTTATGCTTATGAGACGGACAGACAGGAGAAGGCAGGTGAAAACTTCAGGCAGAAGAAATAGTGCTTGCAGAGACATAAAGGCTATGAGAGCAAATCCTGTTTGAGGAACTGTACGTTTTCCCCTGAGCCCATAGCTCGGGGTGTGCGTAGTGAATTAAGTGCTGGGCCAGGAGACAGGGAGGAAGGATGGAATGAAATCACGAAGACTTGAACAGACAGCACGCTTGGGGGTTAGATGTGATCTCTGGCAGGAGCATATGGAGTGAAGAGAAAAGGACCAAGTCAAACACTTGGGAAATAGAAATAAATAAGACAGTGATTTTCTGTCCATCTGCCTAAATTGCCTTCGCAAGTGACACGGTGAAGTTAATCTATCCCATGTATACAGATATCCTTTGAGTGTCTTTCTTTTTTTTTAATTTTTTTTTTTTTTTACATTTATTTATTTTTGAAAGACAGAGAGACAGAGCACAAGTTGGGGAGGGGCAGAGACAGAGGGAGACACAGAATCGGAAGCAGGCTCCAGGCTCTGAGCTGTCAGCACAGAGCCTGACGTGGGGCTCGAATTCACAAGCCGTGAGACCATGACCTGAGCCAAAGTTGGAAGCTTAACTGACTGAGCCACCCAGGCGCCCTGAGTATCTTTCTTTTAAAAGATACCACAATAGGGGCACCTGGGTGGCTTAGTGAGTTGAGCATCTGACTTTGGTTCAGGTCATGATCTCCCGATTGGTGAGTTCGGGCCCTGCATCAAGCTCGCTGTTTTTAGCTCAGACCCCGCTTAGGATCTCTCTGCCCCTCTCCCACTCATGCTCTCTCTTTCAAACATCAACATTAAAAAATAAATAAATAGAAGATACCACAATAAAAAAAATATCAATAAAGATATGTGACTAACGATAGGAATTATCTAGAAACAATTTCTGCTTCTTTTTTTAGTTTCAATCTTGGTCAGAGTATTCTACTTCGAGTTTAACAAATCTTATTAGAACAGACGTATTGTTCAATTAAAGCCATGTTTCATTTTAACATTGATTAGATTATGGGGGAAGGATTGTCTAAATAGGAAAACCAATGAGGCAGATACAGTTAATAAGCTTCTAAACCTCGTAGCCGAGATGTTATACTATTCAAGAGATGTTTTATTCCAGCAGGGAGATGGCGTTTTCCATATTTTTCTTGATTATTTTCTTTGCAAGATTAACATGAGCAATTGAAAGGGAAGTTGGAAGTAGCATATTGAGGACTGTTTATTATTTATGAGATGGAAATCAAACTCCTATATAACCAAACTCATTAAGACTTTAAAAAGCTTTTTCCATTTTCTTCTATAGGCAACATTCCTGTAACGAGTAAATTACACATTCCCCAAGCACATTCAACTCTGCAGTCCAAGTTCATTACCCAAGAGTGTATGGCATTATCCTGACCCAAGCCCTCGCGTCTCCCAGAAGTAACATCCCCAAACCTGCGTCCAGAAAGCAGTGTTTGGGAAGCGTGCTTACAAGGTCACCTGGAGTTGGCCCCTGCTTACTGCAAACTCTCTGCACTCATTCCTCTCACCCCCTCCCTGGCTCCTGCCCGTCCCGTTCTGCACCCTTCCCACTGTTCCAATTCTGTCTGCCATCCTCCCTGATGAAGAGTGCTCCCTGGGTAGCCTTTGCGGGACAAAGCCCAACAACCTGCCTCCTGCCTCCCTCCCTGGGTACTGTTCAGTCTCCGCCTCTGTAAAGTGGCTGGACGGTTAATCCACATCCCTGCTGCACTCACAGCACCTCTGTGCACCAAGGAGGTTCCAGTCTGAGCCTTCCACTGAAGGGTCAGCCCCACACCAGCAGGGGTTCGGATTTGTTTCGGCGACCATTGTGTCCCCAGTTTCTAGAACAGGGTCTGGAAGATAGCCAATGCTCAATAAGTATTTCTTCTTTTTTTCTTTTTTAACATTTATTTAGTTTTTTGAAAGACAGAGAGAGACAGAGCACAAGCAGGGGAGGAGCAGAGAGAGACAGGGAGACCCAGAATCCAAAACAGGCTCCAGGCTCTGAGCTGTCAGCACAGAGCCTGATGCGGGGCTCAAACTCATGAACTGTGATATCATGACCTGAGCTGAAGTTGACGCTTAACCAACTGATATGGTGCCTGTTTCGGGTGTTATGTTCAGAAATTCTTTAATATTTCCAAATTTGTGAAAGTATTTTCATAAATGCATGTATTTATTTATAAGCAGTTACATAACATATACATAACATGTTATACGTGTGTATATATGTAAGTATGTATGCATAAATAGAGAGGCAGAGAGCTGATTAATTTTGACCAAGTTCTATGTGACAGACACTGTGTTAAATATTTTGTGTATTTTCCCATTTTTTTTTTCAATGCGGGGCTTGAACTCATGACACAGATCAAGACCTGAACAGAGATCAAGAGTCAGACACTCAACTGACTTAGCCACCCAGGCGCCCCTGTATTTTCTCATTTAATCTTTATAAAAGGCTTTGTGGTAGATATTATTACCCTTGTCTTTTTCCAGATAAAGGAAGCAAGGCTGGAGATTTAGGTGCCTGATCTGTATTTGCACAAAGACTCTTCTTATGTTTAATTTTTAGATTTAAAGTTTCAATCCATCTGGAATATATATTGGTATCTGGTAGGGGTTCCTTTAAAGTTCAACGGCTTCTAGGCTCCAAAACTCCAACAGAGCTTCACAGAAGACTATATATCTATATCTATATCTATATCTGTATCTATATATCTATATATAGTCTATATATCTATCTATATATATAGTCTATATATATATTTGCCATGGGGGGGGGTTGTGGGTGTGGGTGTGTTGTCTATGTGTGAGAAAAGGATCAATATCTCTTATCCGATTTTTTTAAGTGGACCTTGAACTGAAAAGGATTACAAATCACTGCTCTAAGTTAGAGATGATTTTACTCTAGATGAAATGCCAGCTTTCCTAACACTGTGCATTAAAAAAAGCACCCTTTTCCCTAGTAATCTGAAATGTTTCTGATATCAGAAAGACCTGGATGGGCCGCCTGGATTCTGAAATGTTTCTGATATCAGAAAGACCTGGATGGGCCGCCTGGATGACGCAGGCCGTTGAGCGTCCAACTTCAGTTCAGGTCATGATCTTGAGGTTCGTGGGTTCAAGTCCCACATCTGGCTTGTGTTGACAGCTCAGAGCCTGGAGCCTGCTTTGGATTCAGTGTCTCCCTCTCCCCTCTCCCCCCCACGCAGACTCTGTCTCTCTCTGTCTCTCAAAAATGAATAGACTTAAAAAAAAGATAGAGACCTGGATTTGAATCACGGTTTGACCATCTACCAGTTCCTTGATTTTAGGCAAGTTATTTAACCTTTCTGAGCCTATACCTACTCTGTAAAATGGGATAATGTAATAGTATCTCATAAACTTGCTTTTAGGATTAAATGAAGCAACGCATGTAGATACTTGCCAATGATCCCGGCTCATAGTAGACCTTCGATAAAAGTTAGCATTTATTAATATATCTCATATATACCTGGTTCTGGCTTTGAATTCTCTGTATCATCCACTGATGGGATATGCTTGTCTATTCTCCACAATATGCATATTTTACAGGTCTTGGTTATGTTGCTAAATGGCTTTTAAAGAAGCCTATACATCCCCATTTCCACAGGCAATTTTTCAGGTTTTTGTGTTCACTTCATTCAGTACACAGCATTACTAGGTTTAAGAATTTTTGCTGATTTTTCTGCATGAAAAGTGTTATCTCCTGTAAGCATTGATTTGTTTCTTTGTTTACTAAGGAGGCTTTCTATTTTCCTCCACGTTTATTGGTATGTATTTCCTATATAGTGAATAGGTTTCACCTTGTTCCTCCTGGATCCTATTCTTTGCTTTTCCTTGTTTCAGATCTATCTTTCCTTCCCAACTGCCTGCCCTGCCCTATAATAAACCCTTTATTCTCTATACAGTCGGTATTATTAGCTGTTTTGTTTCTCTAATTGAAGTCTGACCGATCCATATGTTAGTAGCGAGAGTTGGTTCCAGGAGAGTAGAACCTTAAGGATGAGCTCTCTGAATTAATTCTGGGTTCTGCGGGATTCATTTTTTTTTTTTTGACCTGGTTTAAAGTCATGAATGACCCTATTTCCAGCGATAAGGGAGGGCTGGTGGCCGTGGCAGGTAGTGGCACAACAGTTATGTAAATTATTGGCTGTTGGTAACCTGCAATTGAGTGCTTAGAGAAGACAAGTCTTTGAATGGCCAAGTGACTGCTGCCATAGAACATTTGGGTGAAAACAGGAGTGTAACAGTGTTGCTTGGGTGCTTCAAAGTGTTCCGGAGAATTTAGGGGATGGGAAGTGATGAGGTCAGGGCTTTAAATTTCTACCTCCAGGTCTCTGTGAGGAACCTGCAAGCTTTGATGACTGCCCTAAAGGAAACCCTTATCCTGTAGCCACTGGGCTAAAATTTCTGAACACCAAACCCAAAGCCTGACGTACCAGGTGGCTGAATTGAAACGTAAATAGATTTCTTAATCTAGCAGGATCACTTCTTTTCTTTTTTCCAAATGTTTATTATTTTAGAGAGACAGACAGAGCATGAGCAAGGGAGGGGCAGAGAGAGAGGGGGAGATGCAGAATCTGAAGCAAGCTCCAGGCTCTGAGCTGTCAGCACAGAGCCCGATGCGGGGCTTGAACCCACAAACCGCGAGATCATGACCTGAGCCGAAGTCAGACCATTAACCGACTGAGCTACCCGGGCGTCCCAGGATCACTTATTTTCAAGGTAGAGCACTGTTTGGGAAGATGTGGCTTCCTGAATATTGGGATGGGGTTTTATGGGCAATTCAATGAAGCTGGGAGCTGTGAACCCAGTGCCATGCTGAGCCAACTTGGAGCCTGAAGCAAAGAAAAAAATCAGTAACAGCAATCCTGTTTTTATTTAAAAATTAGATATTTTATTGATCATGGGCTTTTTGTACGAACTTTGAGCTTTTAAATATGGCACTAAAATGTTATCTTGACCAAATTTTTTGGATGCTCTCCTAAATTTTGCTCCCAAGGCAGGTGATTTGTTCTAGCTCCTGTCCTCTTTGAACTCCTAAATTCTGTCAAGACTCCTTGATGAATAAGGAAGTTAAGCTTAACCCTAAGGAGGTTAGCCTCTCCTTAACTCAAGAAACTATAACGATTTCCTCCAAGTGGTTGAAGAGAGGAGTAATCATTTTTCTTAAGGAGTAGCCTCATCACCTTTCACTGTTTCTAGAACTAAGACCAGACTCATAACCAGAACTCTGACTGATCCAGTGGGGTAAGATGACCTGGCTGGCATCATTCTGATTGAACTGGTTTCTGTCCTGATTCGTCAGGGTTCATCAGTCATTTAATATTTTGGCTCTTACCACAAATATATGTAATTAATGTCATATTAATATGTTAAAGCAGGGGCTCCTGGGTGGCTCAGCTGGTTAAGTGTCCATCTCTTGATTTCGGCTCTGGTCATGATCTCACAGTTGTGAGATCGAGCCCCACATCAGGCTCCATGTGGAGTGTGCTTGAGATTCTCTCTCTCCCTCCACCCGTCTCCTGTGCTCATGCTCTCTCTCTTTCTTGAAAGAAAGAAAGAAAAACATGTTCAAGCATTCAATGTCCTATTTTTTAAAAATCTACTTGATATAACTGATACAAGGAATTCTTCCATAGTAATTGTGTTTCTATTTCTATTTTAATTTGTTTTGATTTGTTTTGATTCCAGATATAGGTAGAAAAGTTTTTGTTGAATTGTATTTTTACTCAACTCAGCCATATAATTTTCAATAATGTCTTCATTACCATCAATATTTTTGATTTTGGAGATCCACCTTTAAAACGGTTTGGGCCTGATGAGTATAGAAAAAAGTGGAAATATAGAGACGTATATCAACAAAAAGTAATTCCACAGCCAGAGATTGCTCTTATTAACATTCTTTTGTGTACTTTATGGAAACTAAGATTTTAAAGCATATGTTTTTTTAAACCTTATTATTTTAAAATAAAATTTTTAGTTTAAGTTTATTTAGTTATTTTTGAGAGAGAGAGAGAGAGAGAACACAAGCAGGGGAGGGACAGAGAGAGAGAGGGAGACACAGAATCCGAAGCAGACTCCAGGCTCTGAGGCATCAGCACAGAGCCCACCGTGGGCTCAAACTCACAAACAGGGCGATTGTGACCTGAGCCAAAGTCAGAGGCTTAACCGACTGAGCCGCCCACACACCCCAAATTTTATTATTTTTATTTTAGAGAGAGAAGCGGGGAGAGGGACAGATGGAGAGGGAGAAAGAGAATCTTAAGCAGGCTCCATGCTCAACACAGAGTCTCACGCGGGACTCGACTCAACGTGGGGCTCGATCCCACAACCCTGAGACCATGACCTAAGCTGAAACCAAGAGTTGGACGCTCAACTGGTGGAGCCACCCAGGCGCCCCAAAAGCGTATGTTATATTAGATCAGCTATTTTCCTCATGTCTCACATTGGAGAATCACAAGAATCGTCACCCAGCTGAAGGTGGTAAACTGGTGAAAAGACACATAGGCAAGCCATCTAAATTGTGCTAGTCACCACCAGGAGAACTGAGAACAGACTGGATCAGGGGTGTTTTCCTCTGAGGATCAGGGGTGCTAACATGAAGTTGAAGAGATGGTTCCTACCTTATTTTGTACCGTTTTGTCAAATTTTTTTGAGTATGTCTATGTATTTCTTCTTAAATAATGAACAAAAAACCATACTACATTTGCAAAAAAATGAAGAAGGGTTTGAATATTAACAAAAGCGACACGAGTCAAATATGGAGAATAAGCTGGATATGAAGATACTGAAATTCAGGATTCCACAGTTTTACATTAGTATACACCACCTTAGAATGTATCCCAAGAGCGTGTCTATGGACATAAATGCTTCTTTCATTTTAATTACTAATTCATTCATTTTATTTCTAGTAACACTGCATCTAAGTATAAAAGCCAAACATATATTTGTAGAAAACATGAAATATAGAGAAGTGTACAGAAAAAAATAAAAATCTCAAATAAATCCACATCTGCAGGCAAGCCCTATTAGCATTTTATTGTATATTTTATCAACGCTAAGATTACAAAGTATATATTCTTTCGCATCGCCTTTTTTCACTTCGTAATACATTGTGAACATTTCCCCCAGGTTCTTAATTGTTCTTTCACATCATCATCCGTAAGTGCCTTCATAATCATCCATTATTTGATATGCCATAATTTATTTATCAAACTCCCTGCTTTGGTTGCTATTTTTCATCTTCCTTTTTTGTTGTTACGTGAGGCTGTTGAGATCGAGGGCTTGTGTTTGCACACTTACCGTTTGTACATTCTTGGCTAACTCACCCAACCTCTAAGCCTGGAGTGTTCTCCCTCGTTAAATGGAAATTACAGAGAGGGCCTCATGAGGTTTTTTTTTTACAAGGCTGAAATGAGATGGCGCATATAAAAGTTTCAGCATAACACTTGGCACATGGTAAGCACTGAATTAATGGTAGCTAATTTGATTTAAAATGTTGGCACAGACCTATCTGAGCATAAATTCTTGTGTGCGCTTATGATGTTTTGGTTCAGATGAAATCTTTGAGGTGAAATAGCCGAATCAAAGGTATATTCATAAAATTTTTGATAGGTTTTACTAAGCTTTCACCAGGGGGTATTAGCAAGGTAGCAAGGACCCTTTCGACTAGGGTGTAAGAGATGATTTCTCTCCCCTTCTTTACCAGCTTTGGCTAATTTAGAGGGTTGTTGTTTTTTTTTTTTCTAATTGGCCATTTCAATAGGCGAACACGGCATCTTGTCTTAATTTTATTTCTATAATACTAATGAGGTTGAACATTTTCATATTTCATAAAGTATTGCTCATTATGGCTTCTTGGAGAAGTGGTTTGTTTTGTTCTTTGCCAATTTTTCTATTAGACTTGTCAAAACATTTTGGAAAAGTTTGCAAAATTCATACATAGTCAAATACTAGTGCTTTTATGGCCTCATTTACATCGTTAATCTATCTAGAGTTTATTGGGTGCTCGGTGTAAGTCAACTTTATTTTTCTAAGAGGCCGTTGTACAAAGGCCTGTTGCCATGCAGATAGGGCTGGATGTGCAAATCTGGGCCACTGGGGATTTCTGTTCCAGGGCAGGAAGTCATAGAATTGAGTCAGTAGCCAGAATCCTTCAGAAACCTAAAAGACATGAATATGCTTCCTTAAGCCATACATGGGCGATATTTTTGTCATTTAGAAACCATTTTCTCAAAATATGTGAAACCCAGGAAGGTTGGGCCAAGTACTGTGTTTTAGCATCTCATGTGAGAAAACATTTATCAAATGTACCAATGTTCCACTTGTGTTTTAATTTTAATATCAACAGCTTCATCTGAAAGTCATCACATTTCAGGGCACCTGGGAGGCTCAGTCGGTTAAGCATCTGATTTCGGCTCAGGTCATGATCTCGTGGTTTGTGAGTTCGAGCCCCGCGTCGGGCTCTGTGCTGACAGCTCGGAGCCTGGAGCCTGCTTCAGATTCTGCGTCTCTCCATCTCTTGGCCCCTCCCCTGCTCATGCTCTGTGTCTCTCTGTCTCTCAATAATAAATAAGCATTAAAAAAAATTTTTAAAATGAAAGTCATCACATTTCTTATCTGCTATAAAATTATGAACTAAATCAGTTTTTTCTGGAGAGAACCATGTTGGGAGTGAACCACAGAGTAATCTCAACTATGTGGTATTATTTTCTTATGATCACAGAATCCTTGGAAAGGTACGATAATTCTTTTGCCAATTTAAAAGAATAAAATATAAAAATGTATTTTATAAATATAATATATATATATATATATATATATATATAAATGTGTATGTACTTGTGTGTATGTATTTTTCCTAAACCCCAAAACAACACCCTTAATATACAGAGGAAGAAAGAAACTGAGGCTAGGTCTGTGGTCTCTAAATACTTTTTTTCATTTCACAATCTTAATAAAAATGGTCATATATATATGTAGCTTAATAATATTCATGTACTATTTATTAAAGTTTAATGTACTTTGTAAAACACAATGCACATACTAAAATTTTTAAGTGATGTGATGAAAATAGATATAAATAGAGATTCTGCTATTGCCCTGTCTCACCCCAGTGGGTCATCCCAAGGACATAGGCTCCCCGACTTTGAAATAACCAACTCACAGTGTTTGACTGACTTGTCCATGGTCATGCGAGTGACAGAATAGAGCTAGAATTGTGGTCTTTTAATTCCAAGTTGCATTTACTGCTAGTATATTGACCTGTTTCCTTCCAGAAATATCCTCAAGTTAGGATGGGGCCAAGGTCAAATGAGTTAATGGTTTCCACTCCTGTAAACTCGATACTTTGAAATATCTCATTACCACAAATAACTGAACTTTAGATTTGAGGCCAGTATTAAAGGCACACTTTTGCTACTTCAGAATCCCCCAAATATGACTTTAAGGTCATGTCAGAGGGAAAGCTCCAAATTATTAACTTTCTGCCAGTGTTGCATAACCCCGGTTTAAATCCGTGGTATATTCTTAGAAAGCATCCCTTGCCCTAAGCAGAAGTCACGGAAACAACTTTAAAAATCCTAAAATTATAACACAAAGACATTTTTTTTTTAGCAACACAACTTGGTCTTCTTGGTTTCAGGGGGAAAAAAAAAAAGAGGATGTGTTTTCCTAATCCAGATCTCCCCGCAGTTGAAAATTACTTTACAATCCCATAAACCAAATTTCTGAAATATATCTAGCTTGATATGACCGGGATTCTCCTAAACTAAATGTTCTAAGACTGGAGCTTTTATACTTTAGAAGGAGCTAAGGAAAACAAAAAGGCTACAAGTTTCATGGACAATTATTATCTTGACATTTGGATCAGTATGACTCAGTATCTTCATTAGAACCCCAGGCACAGTATATTCTGTTTCATCCACGTCAAGGTGGATGAAAACCAGGCTTATAGTTACAGTCTTAGGGTTCTGAGCTCTCATTAAGGAGTTTGTGCGTGTGGTGTGTGTGTGTGTATGCATGTGCGTGGGCGTATGCACACGTTTTCATAGGATGATAATCTGAGCTATATTTGTGTGCTATTCTGGATGATCTCAACGGTCATCTTACACTGAAGTCACGCAATTTCAGTGCTTGGATTTGCATTCGAGTTTACGATTGCAGCAGGGCTAAGTAGGGCTGCTGTGATTATTATGAGCTGAATTAGGACTCCATTGCCCATGATAAAAACCTGTCCCAAACTAGCTGCCTTGCAAAGAGCCACGAACACCATGGACACCTACACCCCAAGTCCTATGTCTGTGTGGTTGATTGTGGAAAACCTTTCAAGCCAGAAGTGACAGAATGCATACAATTCCCCATGCCATCATCCCACCAAGAGATGCTTCTGGGTCAGTCCATGCTGGACTTCCAAAGCATGAGGTGTCCCACCAGGAAGGGACCCCACTCCTCTAATGCTCTGCATACTTGTAGGGGGAAAGTTTGGCTAGGTAACAATGGAAGCTCCCTGGTTGATAGGTTGGCATTATTAGAACCCAGGGTCTATGTGGCTACATAACAATGGAAGCTTCCCGCTTGATAAACTGGCCTTATGAGAGCCGAGGGTCCAGCGTCTGCCCCTTCTTCTGGTAAGCTTACTCAGACCTCCCAAGCCAGCTCTCTGCTCAGCTACCAAAAAGGCATAAGAAATGAAGTTTCTAGGCTATGTGGATTTGGCTGTTCTCACTAGCTTAGGCTACCTGGTAATTTATTGGCTCCCCTACCTTGGTGGGGGGCAGGGGGGGGGTGGCGGGCAAGGGTGGAGCTCACATCAGAGACCTAATCTGTGTCACAGAGCTTGCTCGTCTTCCAGTTCTGTTGCTGTGCCTTGTGGAGGCTGCACTGAGAACAAGCTCTCTCCATCAGAGGTGGGGGCAGGTTGACGGTGGGGTGTGATGAAAACTGGCCACATAAGAGCAGCGGGCTTACCATGGCAAGCTCAGTCGAAAGAAAGAGCTTCGTTCCTTCAGCATCCAGACATAACGTAGTGGGAGAGGGCTCCGACTGAAACTGTTGGGCATCACTCGTCCATCCATTCGGCCGGAGAGAGTGAGTAGCATGACTAGCAAGCCTAGATCACCTGGGCGCACTTTTGGAAGGTGAGTTACTGTTCTTTGCTGTTCATCATCGTGCGGTTATCTAAAAAACAGTTATGAGACAGTTACCTAAAACACAAAAGGGCTATTAGGAAGTAAAAAAAAAAAAAAAAATCAATTGATGTTCTTTACATAAAGGAGAAGGGCGCAGAGCAGACTTAATTCAGAGGCGAAGCATTTGAGTTGAGTGAATGCCAGATGGCATTGCGGCATGACATGTAATTAAAGGTTTTGCCGTGGTTTGAATAGAAAGAAATGGTGGCAAAATTGTGACCTCACGGCATACATTGGCATGCCAGCTTTAAAACCAAGGGCCCTTAACATCAGTGCTATATTCATATTGCTAGTGGTGATTTAGTCCCACGAAAAGCCTACAAGCCGCAACATTAAATTAACGTGATTTGGGTTTTATTGCAGTAAAAATAATGTCAAGCAATACTAAGCTTGAATATCCTTTTTTTATAAGAGATTTGTACGCTACTTAATTCTGGGAAGGCTTGTTAGCATATCAGTTTCATCTGAGATCCACGCTCTTTCCTTTTTCAGGCTGAACACTAAAATTCCTTCAATCTTGTTTCATCTGATAGAGTTTTGAGTTCCTTTAGACTAACAATTCCAAAACGGAGGGTGGGAGTCTTTGGGAAGCATGTGGGAATCATCAGAGGGGCTACGGCAAACACACATGTGTCCTTCACATTCTGAAATGCCCTTTATGTATTCTCCATCGTTGAGAACCACTGCCGTAGTAATCCACTTTAGCAATAGAATCCCTCACGGCTTTTGGATGCCAACCCCTAAAATGTAGCGTCCGGGACTACATATAATGGTCTGTGTGCGGTCTAGTCGTGAAAATGCAGAAAGAAGCACTTCAGTTCAATCCACAATTCAGTGGATTGTATGTTTGGTATTCAATGGCGTCTCTCACTTTACAGCGAATCTCCTGATATTGACTGTGTAGACAGGGAGAAGGCTTCCCAGATCTTCCTCCAAGGAAGGACTTGCTGTCCAGTTGCCAGCTTCCGCAGGGCCTGGCCCATCACAGAGGCTGTCTGGCCCGAGGCCCATTGTCTTCTTGGAACAGCCTGCACGTAGCGTCCATTTCGGGGCAGGGACACCTGGATGGGCACTCTGTGCTTCAGAGCTCCCCGCCAAGTCAACCGAAGATTCACTGGTTCTGCATCAAAGTTCACTGTCTTCCTCTGTGCATTCCTGTTCCCTCCGGGTTATGGACAAAGTGTCTATGCCCCCCCCCCAAATTCATATGTTGAAACCTAACCTCCAGTGCAGTGGTGGTATTTTGAGGTGGGTCTTTGGGAGGTGACTACTAGGTCGGAAAGGCAAAGCCCTCATGGATGGGATAAGTACTCTCAAAGAAGAGACTCCAGAGAGTGAGCTCCCTCATCTCGCCCACCATGTCAGGACAGCGAGAAGACAGCCATCCGTGAACCAGGAAGAGGGCTCTTCCCACACAAGCAATCTGCCTTGGTGTTGAACGCCCAGCTTCCAGACCAAGTAGATGTCTGCTGTTTATAAGCCACCCAAGTCTACGGTGCTTTGTTCTAGCAGCTGGAACAGACAAAAACATTCCCCTTTCCTCTTACAGGTTTGATCTATAATACACATCTAACTCCACCTCAGCACCTGCTCCTGGAGACCCCAGCTGTGAGCCCAACTGGTCCAGGCTGACTTTGCTTTACCGGCTGCCCCACTGTGTGCTAATCATGCCCCAGACGGTCCTGTTCCTTCTTTTACAACTAGATGTACTCGGTCATATGCAGCTTGAGGATTCCCAAGTGCAGATCCCAGGATTACAGAGAATGCAAAAAGCACTTTCAGATCAGTAGGCTTATAAGCACTGTTTTTATCCTGAAAAATTCATGTATGACATTACGTTTGTTGAATGCTTATTACGTGAAGACACTGTTTTAAGTACTTTGTCTGAATTAACTCACCACAATCCTATTGTTGGTACTATTATCACTCCAATCCTTTAGGTGAGGAAACTGAGGCATAGAAAGTCACGCAGCCAGTGAGTTGGTAGACCTAGGGTTTACATTTAGACGATCTTACTTCAGAGCCCATGATATTAAGCACCATGCCAGTGGTTCTCAAACTTTGGCGTCCACCAGAATCACTTGGAGGACTTGTTCAAGTACAGATACTGGACCCACCCCCTCCAAGGATTTCTGATGCACTAGATCTGAGATGGGCTCCAAACACCTGCTTTTCCAATGGATTGCCAGGTGATGTTAAAGCTACTGTTTTAGGGGCCACGTTTTGGTATTCACTGGGTTACATGATATGCTTCTCAAGTACAAATAACAACAGCCATCATGTGGGGATGCATTATATTTTCCCACATAAATGATAGTTTCCAAATATAACACATTTGGGGAATACTAGCTAGCTAATCTTGTCACGGCTTCTCCACTATCACACATTTCTCCTCTTCCTGGTGCTAGACCTCTCTCTGTTGCCCATGTGTGGACAAAGATGTCCGGCAACGGCATAGTGATTACCAAACACAGTGTTGCTTTCTTGGGATATTGATAGGAATGTAGATTTGATAAAGGCCAAGGAGTGCATATTATTCAGGTACCATAAATCAGACTTTTAATGCGGGCACATTACTTAGGCACCATAAATTAGACTTCCGAAAATAAAAGAATGGTCATGAGGGCCCATAGTTGCACAGTGTCATCACAAATGTGGCATTTTAGAAATTTTGCTTGAATAGGTTGTGTGAAAGAACATCTATTTTTAAAACAACAATAAAAATATAATACTTTTGCGTCTCAGAAACAATAAGGTGATCTATCAGATTTTTTTTTAATTTTTTTAACGTTTATTTATTTTTGAGACAGAGAGAGACAGAGCCTGAACAGGGGAGGGTCAGAGAGAGAGGGAGACACAGAATCCGAAACAGGCTCCAGGCCCTGAGCTGTCAGCACACAGCCTGACACGGGGCTCGAACTCACAGACTGCGAGATCATGACCTGAGCCAAAGTCGGACGCCTAGCCGACTGAGTCACCCAGGCGCCCCTCTATTAGATTATTTTTAACTGCAGATCTTTTACTTATTCATTAATTCATTCAGTTAATGTATCGTAAGAACCCATGAGGCTACGACATTGCGTTCCCAGAATTATATAACATTATAATTGTTATAATACTGATCACTAATGTTTTGACCATACCCACCTTCTCAGGGAATTTAAATCCTTCCTGACTGAACTTTAGGTCCTTGTTTGTCACACCATCTTTGAGAAGCAAGATGATCTTGTGTGTTATGTCCAGTGTTTACTCCAAAAAGCTAAGGACCCAAGAGTCAGGATGGCCTCCAAGGCGAACCTGGAACGGGTCCACAAGTAGAAATTACAGCCTTCAACTCTTCAGCATTACTTTGCCAAACAATTTTCCATCCCTGGAGAATTATTTGCCCTAGCTTCCTATGGTAAAACACTTATCTCTAATTTTACTTTTCAAAAACAGGAAAAAAATTCTACAGGGAAGTTAAGAAAAATTAATATCTGTTTGGCTCTTCTGTGATTTTAGAAAATCTGTTGCATGTACCTCTAGCCCCAGGCAGGACAAGTCTACTTTTCCCTTAAGGGTTGTGTAACTCACAGCCTTTGGAAAATAATATTTCAGGTTAAGAGAACCAAGAGGGGACAGAAAGGGGAAGCCACATGCATTTGTGGCACTGTTATATTATTATTCTCTTTACTTGGCATGTGGAGAAATCAGATGGTATTATATTCGGCATTTAATTTAATTTAATTTTTTAATTTAATTTATAAATTTTTTATTTAATTTACAATAATTTTTATTTAATTAAATTTAATTTATAAATAATTTTATTTAATTTACAATAATTTTTAATTTAATTTATAAATTTTTAAATTTATATCCAAGTTAGTTAGCATATAGTGCAACAGTGATTTCAGGAGTAGATTCCTTAGTGCCCCTTACCCGTTTAGCCCATCCCCCCTCCCACAACCCCTCCAACAACCCTCTGTTTGGTCCCCATATTTAAGACTCTCTTATGTTTTGTCCCCCTCCCTCTTTTTATATCATTTTTGCTTCCCTTCCCTTATGTTCATCTATTTTGTATCTTAAAGTCCTCATATGAGTGAAATCATATGATATTTGTCTTTCTCTGACTGATTTCGCTTAGCATAATACCCTCTAAGTTCCATCCACATAGTGGCAAATAGCAAGATTTCATTCTTTTTGATTGCCGAGTAATACTCCATTGTATATATCTACCACACCTTCTTTATCCATTCATCTATCGATGGACATTTGGGCTCTTTCCATACTTTGGCTATTGTTGATAGTGCTGCTATAAACATGGGGATGCATGTGTCCCTTGGAAACAATACACCTGTATCCCGTGGATAAATGCCTAGTCATGCAATTGCTGGGTCGTAGGGTAGTTCTATTTTTAGTTTTTTGAGGAACTTCCATACTGTTTTCCAGAGTGGTTGCACCAGTTTACATTCCATATATTGGGCTTTTTAAAAAGACCATGATCCCTTAAGAAGTGTTATTATAAACCTATAATTACCCATTTATTCAACATTGTACAGGAGGTCCTAAATGAGCGCAGTAAGATAAGAAAAGTAAAAAGTGTGGGCGCCTGGGTTGCTCAGTCGGTTGAGCGTCCGACTTCAGCTCAGGTCATGATCTCACAGTCTGTGAGTTCGAGCCCCCCGCTGGGCTCTGTGCTCACAGTTTGGAGCCTGGATCCTGCTTCAGATTCTGTGTCTCCCTCTCTCTGACTTTCCTCCATTCATGCTATGTCTCTCTCTGTCTCAAAAATAAATAAATATTAAACAAATTAAAAAAAAAGAAAAATAAAAAGCATTAGTTTTGGAAAGGAAGGAAAAAAAGTACCATTTTCATAGTTGATATTATTTTATACACAACAAGTAAAAGTAAATATTAGAATTAATAAGAGTGTTTAGCAAGGTGTCTGGATATAAAATCAATATTCAAAAATCAATTATACTTCTCCACAACAGCAACAGCTAAAAACATAGCTTACTAAAAGATATCATTTATAATAGAAACGCAGGTAGGGTACCTAGAAATAAGTCTAAAAATCTGTGTAAGTTGTTTGTGGAGAATTATTGAGATATTAAAGAAAGCCTAAATAAATGGAGAGATGTAGCATGTTAACAAACAGAAACACTCAATGATGTTGAGATGTCATGACTCCTTCCCAAATTGATGCAGATATTTCAATAAAAATCTCAATAGTGCTTTTTCAAGAACTTAAATATGTATTCAAAAGAAAAAGCCCAAGATTAGAGAAGTCACTTCTAAAAATAAGAACAAAACAGGGATTTTTACTACATGATAGCAAGTTTTTCAGGAAGTTATCATAATTAAGATACAAGAATAGACAAAATAATGCAACAGTAAACAATTAGAAACACAACTTTGTGTACATTAAAATGATATATGAGGGAGACAGCACTGCAGGTTATTAAGGGAAATGATGGACTTTTAAATAAAAAGCACTAGAACAACTGTTTATTTTTATTTTTTAAGTTTATTTATTTATTTTGAGAGAGAGAGAGAGAGTAGGGGAGAAGCAGAGAGAGAGAGGGAGAGAGAATCCCTCACCGTCAGCACAGAGCCCATTGTGGAGCTCAGACTCACTGACCATGAGATCATGATCTCAGCTGAAATCAAGAGTCAATTGCTTAACCAACAGAACCACCCAGGTTCCCCTAGAAAAACTGCTTATAAGGAAATAATAAAATTGGATCCCCATCTTACATCAAACAAACAAATCACTTCTAGACATATTAGAAATGTGTAAAAGGCAAAACTTAGAACATTTTAAAATAAAATATAGGAGGGGCGCCTGGGTGGCACAGTCAGTTGAGCGTCCGACTTCAGCCAGGTCACGATCTCGCGGTCCGTGAGTTCGAGCCCCGCGTCAGGCTCTGGGCTGATGGCTCAGAGCCTGGAGCCTGTTTCCGATTCTGTGTCTCCCTCTCTCTCTGCCCCTCCTCCGTTCATGCTCTGTCTCTCTCTGTCCCCAAAAAAATAAATAAACGTTGAAAAAAAAATTTTTTTTTAATTTAAAAAAAATTTTTTTTAATAAAATAAAATAAAATATAGGATAAGATGTCTATGATCTCAGAGTAGAGAAGATTTATTTTACAAGGTACAAAAATCACTAATAAAAACATTAAAAATGATAGTCACTATATTATAATTAAGAACAGCTGTTCATAAACATTTACTATAAAGAAAGTAAAAATATAGGGGCACCCGGGTGGCTCAGTTGGTTAAGTGGCCGACTTCGGCTCAGGTCATGATCTCGTGGTCCGTGAGTTTGAGCCCCACGTCGGGCTCTGTGCTGACAGCTCAGAGCCTGAAGCCTGTTTCAGATTCTGTGTGTGTGTCTCTCTCCCACCTTCCCCCATTCGCGCCCTCTCTGTCTCTCTGCCTTTCAAAAATGAATAAATGTTAAAAAAAATTTAGAAAGTAAAAACACAATCCACAAACTAGAAATATGACAAACACACATGCATGTACATATCCGTATACCCACACACGCATACACATACACATAAACACACATATATTTATAAAACTCCTTCAAGTTCATAGAAAAAAGAAAGCAATTTATAGAAAGATAGTCAAAGGATACAAAGAGATAGATAATAAGTATACCACAGGGTGTTAATTTCACTAGTAATCAGAGACTAACACAAATTTTTAAAAAATGCGTTATCATTTTTTTATCCACAACACCAGCGGAAAGTGATAGGATCCTTTTGGATAATAATTTTGGAGTATGAATCAAAACTAAACATGTAAGTACCCTTTGACCCAGGTATTCTATTATTCAGAAGAGCAATTGTTACTGATGCTAACCTCTGACAAAATGATGGAGCCTCACCTTGTTCCATATTAGGAAGGGGTCAGTCTAAATAGTTTCACTGGCTTTGGTGTTGCCAGACCAGGAACCTGCAGATTCTGATCAACAGAAGCTGATATAAACAGAACTGAAAACGTCAAATAAAGGAGAGCACTTCAATTCTAAAATGTGAAGAAGTTCTTTATAAGTGTTTCTAACCCCCCAATTTTACAAATGTGTTCAGATTTTGCTAGGGTATTTTTTCAATGTTCTCAATACTTGATTTTTTTTTTTTTTCATTTGCAGTGAGGACCAAGTTAAATGATTTTTTTCACTGATTGCCGTTTATATAGGAAAACACAAGAAAGCTACTATTTGGAGAAAAGCCTTTAGGACAGTTCAGTCTATCAATATATACTGAGTTTTTTTAGGGAAGCAACAATGTAAAGGACCCAGCATTGTGGTTTTTATTCAATACACATTGAATTTATTGATAAATAAAGTTGAGTTGATAAAATTTAGGAAGATAAAGGTCCCGAATAATTGCTTTCTCTAGTTGCTCAGAGTATACATTCATTAAGTTAGAGAGTTTTAGGTAATCAAGCTTTAGGATTCAATGGTAACATTAAATCTAAAATCATGAGTAATCTAAATTATAATACAAATTTATAGCAAATACTTTCATAATAGCATATATACAATTGGAAACAAACCCCCACAAAACTGAGGAAGGCATTACATTTTCTTCAGGCAAAATTATGCAATTAGAAATCAAAGTGTAGGGGAGGAAACTTTCTTTTTTTATCTTCTAGGTTCTTTGGCTGGCCTAACAATTAAATTGATATAAGGCAGATTAACAGGAGAAAAACAAATTCAATTTTGTATGTATGGGATTCCCCCAAAGACGTGAGGCTCCAAGAAGTGATCAAAGCAGGCATCTTTTGTATCTTTTAAACAAAGAAACAATACATTTGTGAAGAATTGGCAAGACAATGAGTTTGGATTGGGGGTAGCAAATTAGTTAAGAAGAACAAGGTCTGTTTATAGATACATTCTAGTAAAAGAGATAATACAACATTGTTTCCTCCTTTTGGAAGACATTTTATTTTTTATTTTTTTTAATGTTTATTTCGAGAGAGAGGGAAAGAGAGAGAGAGTACATGCACATGTGCACGAGTGGGGGAGGGGCAGAGGGAGAAGGAGAGAGAGAATCCCAGGTTCCATGACGTCAGCACAGAGCCCGACTCAGGACTTGATCTCACAAACCCTGAGATCGTGACATGAGCCAAAATCAAAGTCAGATGCTTCACCAACTGAGTCACCCAGGTGCCCCTGAAAGACATTTTGAAAAATGAGTATATATATTTTTTGTCATGTGACAGATGGAACAGTCATCATTCATAAACACCCAATAATTAATTGTTAGTTAACTTAAAAAGCTAATGGTAGGAAGGGCACCTGGGTGGCTCAGTTGAGTGTCCAACTCTTGGTTGTGGCTCAGGTTCGTGGGTTCGAGCCCCGCGTCGGACTCGGGGCTGACGGTGCAGGGACTGCTCAGGATGCTCTCTCTCTCCCCCTCTTCTGCTCTCTCTTTTTCTCTCTCTCTCTCTCTTCCTCAAAATAAATAAACTTTAAAAAAGAAATCTAATGGTAGAACTAGTGAACCGTGAGTGGGGAAAGAGGGGAGGAAGAAAAATAAAGACAACACTGAGATGGGTGCAGGTGGATTGTGGTGATGGCAGACATGGCTTGTAAGAGGACTTTACATGCTATGAGGACACAGAGGATGGGAGGGGAGGGCTCATGTGTCTCCCTTTGTGACGTGTTTCCTGGAACAAGTACCAAAGAATCACCAGCCGATTAATTGCAACCATTTTTCCAGCTAGGATGCTAATAAGAGAAGCTCATGGATATGTCTGAAAAACCTCTTACTCAGATGACTAATCAGATTTGCTCTTGGATGCAGAACCATCACCATAGCCCACATCTCTGGAGTCTTCCACTGCTCATTTTCCCTTCCTCTGACTGCGCCCCACCCCCTTTAAAATATTTTTAGTGTATTTTTAAAACTGTGTTATTTTATTGAAAAGACACATTACTTTACCATTGTAATCATTTGTTGATAATATACAGTTCACTGGTGTTAGCTATTTTCACCTAGGTGTGAAACAAATCTCCAGAATGTTTTTTGTCTTTCAAAATGGAAACTCTATACCCTTTAAACAAGGATTCTTTTTCCCCTCCCTTTGCCCTTCGTAGCCACCGTACTAGTTTCTTTCCCCAGGAACTTGACCACTTTAGGTACACCATAGAAGTGGACTCATATGGTATTTATTCTTTGTGACTGGCTTTTTTCACTCAGCCTAATGTCTTCAAGGTCCATCCATGTTGTGGGCGAGCCTGAATTCCATTCCTTTTTACGGCTGAATGATACTCCATCAGATACGCCACATTTGGTTTACCCATTCATCCACTGATGGACACTTGGGTTGTTTCCACCTCTTGGCTATTGAGATTAGTGTTTCCATGAACATGGGTGTGCAAATGTCTTTTCCAGACCCAGCTTCCAATTCTGTTGGATATATGCCCACGAGTGGGAGTGCAGAATCCAACGGTAGTTCTCTTTTTAAGTTTTTGAGGAATCACTTGTATCAGTCGGGTAGGCTTGCAATAACAATACACCATAGACTGGGCAGCTGAAACCACAGAAATTTATTTTCTCACAGTTCTGGAGGCTAGAAGTCCAGGAAGGCAGGTCTGGTTTCTGGTGAGGGCTCCCTCTTTAGCTTGCAGACAGCTGCCTTCTCACAGTGTCCTCTTATGGCCTTTTCTCTGTGCACGCATGCGCACTCCTCGTGTCGAGTTTTCTTCTTACCAGGCACCAGTCCAGTTGGATTTTTGCCCTACTCTAATAACCTCACTTACCACTCCTTAATTACCTCCTTAAAAGCCCTATCTCCAAGCAGTCACATTGGGGGATAGGGCCACAACGTGTGAATTCTGGGGGGAGGACACAATTCAGTCCGCAACTGAATACACTTTTCCATAGCGACTGCCCCATTTTACATTTCCACCCACTGGCACAAGGTCCGGTTTCTCCATATCCTGGTCGACCCTGGTTACTTTCTCTTTCCTTGACAGCAGCTGTCCTAACGTGGGTAAGGAGTGACCCCGCCCCTTTAGGGGGGCCTGGGAAACGTGAGTGGAGTAGCCACCCTTACATATTGGATTCTCTTTATGGCAAGCAGCCCTGCCCCAATGTGCCAGCATTTGCAGGTGGGAAGTTAAGAAACAAAAGAGCAGAGCGACACTTCAAAGAGCAGAGAGGGAACGATTCAAGAGAATCCAAGCTAAATGAACATGGAGTCTATTTTTAGCTGGGCTGGATTACGGTTGCCTTCCGAGGTTGCATACATTAAGAATAATCGTTTAAAAGAAGGCATGGCTCACAATTACATGGTATCATTTACAACCTCAACTGTGGCCCCAGTAGGGCTCCTGTTCCTCCTGCCGTGGGGTGGGCACCGAGCAGTGTTCGGAGGATGTGCACACTGGTTGCCTTGAACAGAGAGGATGTCTGCAGAGAAGCCCTGACTATCAGAAAATTGGCGTGCAGAGAAGAGCACTTAATCCTGTTTCCTTGAATCTAACTACCTAAGGCCTTGGATTTAGTCGACCGTAACTTCAAAGCCCAAGGCAAATTGAACGCAGTAGGGTCTCTTTGAAAAGACCGGCACGTTCTGTGAGGTGCTCCTTGGTTTCTGTAAAACACTGTTCAACACAGAGAAGAACGCAAGAAATTGGGAGGAATCAGAGCCTTCTTTGAAATATTTGCTTTGTGGATTTTTAACTCAGGATATTTCCCAAACTTTGTGCTGTACACAATCACCATGTAAAGGATTATACTATTCATTTATTAATACATCAAATAAATACAAATCCTGTATTTAGAAACAAGGTACTGGCGTTAAGAAATAACATTGTCAAGGAGCTTATAGAGAGCTAGGGGCGATGACTCATGTGGGAAAGAATAATACAAGACAGAACAACCATTTACAAGAGAGATTCAGTGCTGCGGGAGAAGAAAGTTCGCAGCCAGGACTTCCAGAAAGAATTTCAAAAAGGGCATGGTGTTTCAGTTGGACTTTAAAGAGACATCAAGTTTGAGCCCTGTGGAGAAGTAAAGGGAGATAATTCGAGGCAGAGGGAAAGCAAACCATAAATCTAGTGCTGAGAATAGGGATCTGTGTGTATGAAAGATCCGCAAATGGTTCAGTCTGGACAGCAGAAAAAAAGGTGGGAAAGGTGGTTGGGACGTGGTCTTAGAGGTTCCAGTATTGCTAAGGAGTAAATTGTTTCCTGCTATTAATTGTTATTTAAAATGGGGAAATGTGGGGCGCCTGGGTGGCACAGTCGGTTAAGCGTCCGACTTCAGCCAGGTCACGATCTCGCGGTCCGGGAGTTCGAGCCCCGCGTCAGGCTCTGGGCTGATGGCTCGGAGCCTGGAGCCTGTTTCCGATTCTGTGTCTCCCTCTCTCTCTGCCCCTCCCCCGTTCATGCTCTGTCTCTCTCTGTCCCAAAAATAAATAAAAACGTTGAAAAAAAAATTAAAAAAAAAAATAAAAAATAAAATGGGGAAATGTCACTGTGTACTTAACGTGTTATGATACAGATGGAAATTACAGAAGCCGAATTTCCCCTTTTGAAATTTCAGTCTGAGAGGTGATAAACACATGCATATTAAGGGAAAAATAAAATTTTAGATGTAAATTGTGCCTGTAACTGTAGAATAGCTGGTGGGAACTTACAGAAGTAAATCGAAAGATAATATATACAAGGAACACCTGGGCGGCTTAGCCGGTAAGGCTCTGGCTCTTAGTTTTGGCTCAGGTCATGATCTCATGGTTGGTGAGTTTGAGTCCCTCAAGGGGCTCTGCACTGACCATGCGGAGCCTCCTTGGGATCTCTCTCTCTCTCTCTCTCTCTCTCTCTCTCTCTCTCAAAATAAATAAATAAACTTGAAAGAAAGAAAGAAAGAAAAAGAAAGAAAGAAAGAAAGAAAGAAAGAAAGAAAGAAAGAAAAAGAAAGAGGAAGGAAGGAAGGAATAAAGAAGAAAGAAAGAAAGGTAATTTATGCATACAAAAGGAGAGGTGGAAAGGGAGATTCTTGTAGTAATTATGCAGGCTCAGCTCTCCGCCTCTTTAAGCAGCTGACCTTGATGAAACAGGCAAGGTCACAAGGAATTCCAAATATGCTTGGCCTTTAAGCTCTGTAAATAGGAGACATGCTATTTATATATAACCTACTTACAAATACCCTTTATTTTAAGTGGCTCCTTGGGACAGCCATCAAAACTTAATTCTGGGTAGTCCAGAAGCTCACAATTCCAGCAAGGAGAGAAAGTTTTCCCTGGAAACATTATTCTACATCATGGTTAGTTTCTACAGTACTGATATTCCAGCAATATACAGTTCATAGTCTTTTGCAGCTGATCTGGTAAGAAACTTGTGAAACCAAACGCTCTAATATTTGTGTGTGTCTGTGTGTGTGTGTGAAAAGCAAGTATAGAAAATAGCATAACAAACTTGCATATACCTATCACACAGATTCAATAATTATCAAGATCTCAGCACATTTGCTTTACCTACTCATTTTTTTTTTTTAAACCCAGAGGCATTACAAACCCTTCTAAGCAATGTCACTGCGTTCCTACTGTTAGAGTAGGCAGTTAGTTAGGCTTCAACAGGATGGCTGGAGGCCAGCAAAGGGGGAGTCACAGCCAGCTATCTGGAAAGTCAGAGACCTGTCCCGGCCGCACTCCAAAAAACGAAGCCCCAAGAAACTGATCAAACCAGATGGGACCAAGACAAAGAAGGCCAGAGACCTGATCAAGTAAGGGAGAAAAGGTGGGAAACCCTGCTCCCAAAGAAATCCCCTCCCAGAGTAAGAAATATTCCATCCTCTAGTTAACACTGTCAATAGAAGATAGAGACCCAAAGCCTGAGGCACGCAGCGCCCCCTTGAGCTCGCCGGCTCTCACATCTTGGGGTATAATAAACTTTCCTACTTGTACCCCTCTACCATGTGCCTGGTCTTTCCTCGAATTCTTTCTTCAAACGAGACCAAGAGCTTCCAGTGACATCCCAGGGACAGTGACATCCCTGGGCAGAGGCTGCAGGGTCCTGGAGGTTCACCTTGCAACACTATGATCTCATCTGGACTCTGTTACAGACACACACATTTTCTTAAATAATCTTCATGAGATGAACACGCTTAACGTGAACAATACTTCTCTTCTATCATCTAATGCCAGCTTACCATCCCCCTGCACTTACTGTCTCCAACATGCCGTTGCTTTAGATAATTTGTTGGAGGAAGAATCCCAAGAAGGCCCACACCAGAGATTTGATGGTTAAATCTCATGACTCTTAATTGGAGCAGCCCCTTATCTCCCTCCCCCTTTCTCTGTGTCCTTGACTTATTTCAACTGGGTAGGTTTTCTCATGGAACATAACCACATTCTGCGTTTGCCTCTTACCTTCCTTGTGGTATTATTTCACTATTCCTCGGTACCCCAAAATACAGTTTTTGATTGGGTATTGTCCATTTTCTACATATTAATACTCTCCTTGGCATAGAAAAGAAAGCTAAGGGAATTTACTGGGATAAGCATAAGTTGTGTGTTTTTTTTTTTAAGCAGGCAGAGCTGAATTTTCATTTTAATGCCAGCTTTGTCACTGAGTGGCTGTGTAAATTCATATTTGTATGCATTTTGTACCTTCTCCAAGTTGGTTTCACTATGAGCATGTCAATAATTTCATGGGGTTGCTCTAAGGATCACAGAAAGAGAATTTACAAAGGATCTAATCCAGTGGCAAGCAGAGATAAGAGGCACTACGGAATTGGAACTATCTAGAGAGTTATTTTAGTGCACACCTAGCTCCAGCGTATGGCCAGCGTCTCCTGAAGGACTGGTCTGCTTGATGAAGTTCTGAGATTTGGTTTACTTCCCAGATTTCAGAAGATAGGTATCTGACTAATTATGAGCACAACAGCTGGCTATTTGTTTGGAAGGACCTAAATTACATGTAGTTGTTTAAAACAAATCCAATTTAAAACCTAACTCCATTAAATGGACCAGCTATTCGCATTCTGAAAGCCTGACCTGGTGGTCGAGGCCAAAAGGCCTGATAGTGTTTATCTGCATGAGAAAGAAAGGAGAATTCATGAATTAACTTCATCTGTCAGTCTTATGTAACGTTCAGCTTATTAATGAACCCATTGTGTTCAATGCCTTAAGACGCTGGATGATTTCCCTTGATTCTTGAAAAGATTTATCAGAGTGGGCTTTTCAGCCACTCTTCCCCTTTAGTAGTGCCTTTGCTTACTCTCCAACCACCCCCCCCACCCCGTCCTGCTTTCCCCCCCACCCCCTCGGCCCCAGTCTTTCTCTTTGTCCTTTAAGTGAAGGAATTTCTAACACCAAGTTCTGGCAGGTTTAAAATAGAAATCGAAAATGCGTTGCAGAGGCTTGGGACAAATTTACAGAATTTCTTTAGTTTGCACTATTTACAGACAGCTATTTTGTGTCTATGATATGGGAAGTGGTCATCATGGTGCTGATCACAACTCAGTCCCTGGTTTAATGACAGCATCATGAAAGCTACAATTCCCCGTGACCAGGGACTTAGAAAGAGAAAAGACTAGAAACAAAGAAAAAGAGATCCACAGTCAACCCCTGCACACATTCTGAGGATTAGAATCAAATCATCTTTAGCGCTAATAGAATATGTCAAGGCGAATGTTTTGAAAGTTCCATTTTTTTTTTTTTTTAACAGTTTACGTTGTGTGAAGTTTATGGTAACCTTCTAATTGAGGTCTTCTTGCCTCAGGAATACATTATGTATGCAGAACCCTGAGATACAGAGCCTTTGGAAGCCAAAGGGGGGTAACCGAGGCCCAGACAGGGGCATCAGAAATTCCAATCTGTCTCTTAAGCAATATTTGGAGCTGAGGTTCCCAGACAAACATTTGCAAGGGGTTTTTCAATCCAGTAAAGGGGAAAGGACTTTAATCTGACCTTTTTACATTTCTGCTCAGTGTGCAGGTTTTATTTCCTGTATTTTTCCCATTTTCCTTTTAGAATTCTCTCTTGTTTTGGCTCCTTACTTGTATTTTATCTCCTACCTTTTTGTTATATCCTTTTTTTAAGAGGCTCTATTTTTTAGAGCAGTGTTAGGTTCACAGCACAACTGAGCAGAAGGCATAGAGATTTCTTATATCCCTCCTGACCCCACATGTGTATAAGCTCCTCCATTATCAACATCCCCCCACCAGACTGGTCCATTTATTATAACTGGTGAACCGACATTGACACATCAGCATCACTTAAAGTCCATAGCTGACATTAAGGTTCACTCTTGGTATGCACATTCTATAGGTTTGGACAAATGTATAATGGTAGGCATCCATCATTAGGGTATTATCAAGAGTATTCTCATTGTCCCAAAAATCCTCTGTATTCTGTCTGTCCATCCCTTTCTCTTCTCTAACCACCTTGGCAACCAATGATTTTTTTTTTTTTTTTTTTTTTTTTTTTTACTGTCTCCATAGTTTGGCTTTTTGCCGAATGTCATTGTGTTGGAATCAGACAGTGTACAGATTTTCTTACTGGCTTCTTTCACTTATTATTATGCATTTAAGCTTCCTCTGTGTCTTTTCATGGCTTAAAAGCTCATTTTTTTTAGCACTGAATAATGTTCTATCGTTTGGATGTGCCATAGTTAATTTCCCGTTCACCTATGGAAAGATATCTTGGTTGCCTGATTGTCATTTGGATAGTTATGATAAGTCTACAATAAGCATGTATGTACAGGTTTATTTGTAGATGTAAATTTCCAGTTCCTTTGGGTAAATACCAAGGAGCCTGACTGCAAGGATCATATAGTAAGAGTACATTTAAACTTTTAAGATACTGACAAACTGTCTTCCAAAGTGACAGTGCCATTTTGCATCCCCACCCGCAATGAATGAGAGTTCCTGTTCCTCCACATCTTCACCAGCATTTTGTGCTGTCAGTTTTCTGGATTTTGGTCATTCTGGTAGATGTGTGTGGTATCACTCTCTTGCTTTAATTTGCATTTCCCTGTTGGTATACAATCGGGAGCATTCTTTTACATTTTTAAAAAAAATTTTTTAACATTTATTCATTTTGGAGAGACAGAGACAGACAGAGCATGAGTGGGGGAGGAGCAGAGAGAGAGGGAGACACAGAATCCGAGCTGTCAGCACAGAGCCCGATGTGGGGCAGGAACTCACAGACTGAGAGACCATGACCTGAGCCAAAGTTGGAAGCCTAACTGACTGAGCCACCCAGGTGCCCCAACATGCTTATTTGTTTTTTAATGTTTGTTTATTTATTTATTTATTTATTTATTTATTTATTTATTTAGAGAGATAATGAGCAGGGGAGGGGCAGAGAGAGAGAGAGGGAGAGAGAGAATCCCAAGCAGGCTCACAACTGTCAGCACGGAGCCTGATATGGGGCTCCAACCCACAAACCATGAGATCATGACCTGAGCCAAAACAAAGAGTCAGAGGCTTAACCGACTAAGTCACCCTCTCCCCTCCCACATGCTTATTTTCCATGCATGTATCTTCTTTAATGATGTGTCTGTTCAGGTTTTTGGCCCATTTTTTAGTTGGGTTTTTTTTTTTTTCTTATTGTGGCATTTTCAGAGTCCTTTACATATTTTGATGAACATTTATTTATCAAATGCATCTTTTGAAAATATTTTCTCCCAGGATTTGCCTTTTCTTTTCATTCTCTTAACAGTGTCTTTCACAGAGCAAACATTTTTAATTTTAACACAATCTTGGTTATCATTTTTTTCTTTCATGGATCATGCCTTTGGTGTTGTATCTAAACAGTGATTGTAAGCCCAAGGTCAGCTAGATTTTCTCCTATGTTGTCTTGGAGGACTTTCATAGTTCTGTGTTTTGCATTTAATGCTGTGACCCATTTTGAATTAACTTTTGTGAAAGTTGTGATTTTTTTCAATGTGGATGTCCAACTGTTCCAGCACCATTTGTTGAAAACACTGCCTTTGCATTTTTGCATTACCTTCGATCCTTTGTCAAAAAATCAGTTGATGATAGTTACAAGGGTCTATTTCCGGGCTTTTTATTCCATCCCATTGATCTATTTGTCTATTCTTTCACCAATACCACACTGTCTTAATTACCATAGCTGAAGATGAGTAGTGTCAGTTCTGCAACTTCATTCATCAGTACTGTGTTGGCTATTCTGGGTCTCTTGCCTCTCTGAATGAACTTTATTGTTTTTTCCTCTATTTGTTTGTGTTTTTGTTTTTTCCATGTAAACTTCAGAATCAGTTTAGAATCAGTTCATATCTGCAAAATAACTTGATGCTTGGGATTTTGATTGGCTTTGCACTGATTCTATAATTAAGTTGGGAAAAACTGACATCTTGACCATATTCAGTCTTTCTATCCATAAAAACAGACTATTTCTCTATTTATTCAGTTTTTCTTAGAATTTGTCAGTTTTCTAGTTTTCCTCACTATAGGCCTGTAACAGAACCCAAGTCCATCTGCCCAAGGTGCAGCAAACACAATCACTGGGTTTGCAGCAAGGAGAGTTTATCCAAAAGGCAGCCAAACAAGGAGATGGGAAGGCAGGTGTCAAACTCACCTCCAAGAAGGGAGAGAGAACAAATTTCTTATAATCCATAGAGGTTAAGACTACATACATATTGATGAAAAGGGTGGGAAAACATACAATTCTTCATGAGGAAAGATGGAGCATGTTAATTGAGCAAACATATATGTAACATACACCCCACCTTCAGTTTGGGGTGGAGACTTCACATCAGAAGGAGGCAAACTTCATCCCCTGATGTCAGGAGGATATCTTAGGACAAGGAGAAGGGACATGTTTTGAGAGCTGGTATAAACTGGATGGGGTCTTGGGCTCATTAGCTTGGGTAAGGAATGCAGGGTATTGCTTGTTCATAGGCTGAAACCATATCAATTGACCTTGAATCCAGGCTTCTGCAGAGACAGGTAGTGGATTTGTTAGTGGGGCCTGAAACGATACAATAGCTGATTAGGGAGAAACAGTTCTTTGAAAAACAAGCTTTAAATTTTCTACTAGTTGCAACCTCATTAACCCTATGGGGCACACATGGTTTCAGATCATGGACATATTTTGTTAGATTTATACCTACATATTTCATTTTGGGGAGGTGCTAATGTAAATGACATTATGCTTTTAATTTCCAATTCTACTTGTTCATTGCTGGCATATAGGAAAGCTGTTGACTTTGGTATATTAACCTGATATCCTGCAACATTGCTATTATCACTTATTATTTCCAAGAGTTTGTCAGTTCTTTTGGATTTTCTGCATCGATGATCACAGCACCTGCAAACAAAGACAATTTTATTTCTTCCTTCCCAATCTTTTATTTCCTTTCCTTTCCTTTTCTTATTGTCTTATTGCTAGGACTTCCAGTTCAGTGTTGAAAAGCAGTGGTAAAAGGGGACATCCCTGCCTTGTTCCTGACTTAGCAGAAAAGCTTCTATTTTCTCACCATTAAGCTTCGTGCTAGCTGTAAGCTTTTTGTAGATTGCATTCTTTTACACGGGGGAAAGGAAGCACTGTGTAAAGTTCTTCTTAAAAAAAGGATATTAGATTTACTTTCCCCCTAGCTCCATGCTGGCCCATTCTTTACTTAACTTTAGTTCCTCCTCCTGGCAGGCATCTTCAGCCCCCATGTCAATTATAGGTGGTTATATCTGATTTTAGAGCTAATCCTGACTAAGCCAGGAAGTCTACAGGGAGCAGAATGCCTTTCCTAATGGGGCTTGGAATTAGTACTTGGTGCTTCTAGAGTAATTCTTGGCACTTTCATGGTCCCTGAGTTACAGATTCCTCCTAATCAGTATTTGGTCCATAAAACTTGAGGTCTACCTCACTTCCCTCAGTAGCACCTTAGCTACTCTCCATTTTCTGAAGCTAAGTAAACTAGGTTGGAGCAACGACATCTATGTGGTTTTTACCTGCCTCCATGCTCCTCCAGGAGCTGATCTTTTCCCACATGTTCGCATTTCCACTCCGGCATGTTCTCATTTCTGCTCCACATGTTCGCATTTCCATTCCAAAGTAGACCAGCCACCCAGAATATGATGCTGCTCTCCTACTTAATCCCACAACTGCCATTTTGTTACAACTCTTGCTAAACCATCCCACCGGCTGGACCCATTCCTTTGGGTCCACAGCCCTTACCATGGTAACGTACTGTCTGCCTTTTAAAAGCCAGAACCACAGCTCAATCAGTTTCACTAATCCAGTTGCCCTTTCCTCTCAAAATTACTGAGGTCCCATCATGCCTTACCTTAGTTAATGATTCTGACTTTGTCTCTTTTCACCCTGAAGTTATTGCCCCGGAAATGGTTGTCAGCATCATATCTGATCATATGTGATTCTAATTCATTATCAATCAAGCCAAAATTATTACAATATGCACAGTCCTGAGATAACACGCATAAAAGAGAAAAGTCTCGTTGCCATATTTCTTTATGCCTTATACGAAGAAATTAGGTTACCATCTCCATCGTCATGTCTCATAAACCTGTATTTCCAGTCCAGATCTCTCTTTTAACTTACACCTTTAACCTGGATGTGTGACAAATATGTCAAACTCAACATATCAGACGCTGAAGCTCATAGTTTTCTCTTCAGGCCTCTCTCACCTCCTTGTTTAACAGCAATTACAACAATTCCCTCACACCTCACATACAATCAATCAACCAGTCCCATTAAATCTCTCTCCTAAGTGTTTCTCGATTCTGTTTCTTTCTCTCCACGCCATTGCCAACATCTTAATCCAGGCCACCCCCCCAAAAAAACTTCAAACTCCTTAACATTGCACAGCAGATTTATATCTTAAGGTATTATTGTGCATGAATCCATAGTTTCTTGCCTCGTCCTGCCTTTTCCTATGACAAGAACAGTTGGCTACCACATGAAAGGCAGAGTACAGAGCATATAAACTTTTATAGATCACAAACAATAGGCCCATGTCTGATAAATTACTTATTATTACCTTAGCGCTTTAAAAAACTCAAAAAGCCTGCTAATGGCAAATAATAAGTAAAAAGATATTTATCTTAGCAAGTATTTGCTATGTGCCAGGCCATATAAATATATGATACTACTTAGCATAGTATACTATAGTACTATAATACTAATATCACATATATTCATATTGTAATAGTTTTCTAAGGTAGATACTATAACTACCTGATTTTTTGGGTGAGGAAGATGATAAATTGTTGAGAAGCTAATATATGGCCGCAGAGCCAGGATTTGAGGCCGGTTGTTTGCCTACAGAATCCGGGCTCTCGGCCATTCCACTGTGCTATTTCTCCATGAATGGTCTATGAATGCGGAAGCTTTTTAATTTTCATACCAGAAGTTTCACTTGTTAAGTTTACCCCTATTTACAATTATAAAATATTATTCATGTATTGCAATACCAATAATATAAGGTATCTGGGCGAAGAACATATTCTCCCTGTAGAAACTTCACATATTATTGAAGCAACATCCTTATAGAAGAAGGACATTGGTTTCCCTGTCTGTATGCAGGAGATATGCAAGTGCTGATATGCCACACTATTAACCGAATCTAGAAGACTTGTTGCAGGATGCACATATGGACTCAATACCTCCTTGCTTTCCACTTGTGAATATGTTGCTTTTTATGGCTTTGTGTCATCCATCCACTAAGCATGTCGCTGGATAAATGTTTCCTCTGTAAGTCGATAGTAAGATTCTCAAGGCCAAGAGTAGTGTATTCTACTTATATACTGCAATGGAGCCTTCCTCAGTCTTCCCACTAAAGCATCAAGTCCTTCCAATTCTGAATTTCCCTTGAGCTTCACAATGTTCTTCTGAGCTTTGATGTAATGTAACTATAAATTATAAAGCTGTCTAAAATTAAACATGATGTCTGGCAGGAACCGCAAACTCTACAATCCTCCAAACCCAAAGTAACTTTTAAAAATATATATATCAATTCAGGGCGCCTGGGTGGCTCAGTCGGTTGAGCGTCCGACTTCAGCTCAGGTCGTGATCTCATGTGGTTCATGAATTCGAACCTGGGTCGGGCTCTCTGCTGTCAGCGCAGAGCCCAGCTTCGCTTTGGATCCTCCATTCCCCTCCCCTGCCTGTGCACACCCTCTCTCTCGCTCTCTCAAAAATAAATAAACATTAAATATACATATATGTGTATATATATATACATATATATATATAAAATCTATGCCTCATTTTTTTCTCCTTCAGTAGCAAAAAAAAAAAAAAAATTCACCCATAACTTCTCTCCCTTAGTCACCAAATTCTGCTATCACAGATGACTCATCTGTCACCTCTTTCTCCTCTAAACTGACCCTGACCAATTTCAGGCCATCATTCTCCCTCATCTGAACCAGTGAGAAAGCCTCCCAATAGACTGCTGTGAATTCAATTTATTAGTAGAATCCATCCTTTGTATTTGTATTGCTATATTTCTAAACACTGCTATGATCACACTTCTTCGTTCAAAACAACTTGTACAGACTACAGTTCAAATTGCTTACTCTGTCATTCAAGGCTCCCCGTGTTATCAGCCTTGGTTCCAATCTGGCCGGCTAATTTACTGAGGTTAGAAGTACGTCTCCTTGAAAACCTGGGATAGTTATAAGATCTTTCCCCTTCCCCCAACTCTGTGTGTGTGTGTGTGTGTGTGTGTGTGTGTGTGTGTGTGTGTATTTGTTTTTAAATGGAATCATTAACATCAATTTCACACATGGTGATTGCTCAAATGGAAATGTGATCACAGCCCCTTTGTGTTTCAGTGCTACCATAATTCACCCAAACAGAGGCTCCCAGGCCGCTTCAGAGCAGTGTCATCATTTGGAGTGGATCAGTAGCCAGAGAAGGCCGACCTTGGAAAGTACACTGGCTTTCATTAGCCCTGGGGTCTGGAAAGGGAGTCCTGATTTACTTTCAATTTTCCTCATATAGACTTGACCCCGCTTCAAAATTGCATGAGATCTGCAGGGATAAAAACGTGACCAAAACAATAACAAAAAATAAGTCTGGTGTTTTGCTGTTTTGTTGTTGTTGTTGTTGTTGTTGTTGTTTTTTTTGCATCATGTGATCATGCCTCGGGATTATAAGCAATTGTGTAAACACACGCCTGGAAAGGAAAATACACTGAGCGGCGAAAATTCCCACAGCAGCTGTAGCCTTAGGCCAGCCGGGGCGCCCCCTTAAGTCTCGCGAGAGAGCAGAGACAGGCGCTGTGGTGTCCCGGTCTCTCGCGAGAACCAAGCTTCGGCGTCTCCAGGGGCAACAGCAATGGCGGTCCCCTCGTCCGAGCGGCTTTTCTCGCTGGAGCTGCTCGTAGATTGGGTGCGTCTTGAAGCCGGGCTGCCGCCGCCGCCGCCGCGGCCCGCGGTCGAGGTGGAGGAGGAGCAAGAGGAGGACGAGGAGGAGGAGGAGGCGTCGCCACCACGGCCGTCGCGCGACCTGTGCCCCGCAGTGGCCTTCCGCCTGCTGGACTTCCCCACCCTGCTGGTTTACCCTCCTGACGGCCCCGGCGCCCCAGCCCCGGAACCCCGGCCTGGCCTGGTCAGCTTCGGTCGCGGCAAGTCCTGTCTCTTCCGCCTGCACCCCGTTACCCTGCACCGCCTGCTCCTTCGGACACCGCTTTACACCTTGCTGCTGCAGCTGCCCCCTGGGCGCCCGACTCCTGCCCCGCGACTCCTGGGTGCCTGTAGCATCTCGCTGGCCGCCGCCGCCCACAAGGTCCTGGGACAGGCCGCCTCTGGCTGCTCCCAGAGTCATCGAGGAAGTTTCCCTCTGCATAACCAAGTCGGGGAGCGGATTGGGGACATTGCCCTGGGCTACCGCTTCACTGATTTGGGAAGCAGCTTGTTGGGCCATCTTGAGCGGCCAGTCGCTACCGCAGGAGGTGGGGTGGAGCGTGTAGAGGTCAGTTCCCAGACCCCACAGGAAACACAGCAGCCAGACTCAGAGCCAAGACCAAGAGATGCTGATAAGTCCCTTGTGAGTTTAAAAATCCCAAAGGCACGGAAGGATTTGAAGGAAATAGCTTTCCATAGTAAGACCAACTGTCGTAACACGGTTTCTATGGAGCATGGCAAAACCAGCTCTGTTTGTTCACATTCTAGTGGGATGAGAAGCGTTAGCCCCCCATGTCAGGGAGTCACAGAGTTGGACATTGAAGCCAACGTATTTTGCCCTCCTCCTCTGTATTACACTCATTTGACCCAAGAAAAGATGCCTCCTGTACAGGGTACAATCACCATTAAACCTCAAATAAATGCCCCTGAGGAATTGGATGGTATTTCTCTGGGGGGAAATCACGTAACTGTCCCAGCACATACTGATTCTCTGAAACATGCTGGTTCTGGGACACATGAGAGTCCTCCAAAGCTCATAAATCCTCCGCATGTTCAGGATAAAGGGGCAAGTGATCAAACTGCATATCACGGGCAAACTGAACAAAGTAGAATTAACACAATAAGGCAGCTGCCTTTGTTAAACGCTTTGTTGGTTGAGTTGTCCTTGTTATATAACCAACCTGTGGCAAGCCCCCCTCAAATACATCCTCACTTAGCCTGGTTATATAGAACTGAGGGTAAGAAGTCACCAGAGTCGTCTGCCAAATGCACATGTAAATCTGAATCTAAGAAGGGTAAGCTTTCTGTGGGGGAAAATGACAAGTCAGTGAATCTTCAGTATAAAAAGAACCAAGGTGAAAATCTCAAAAAAGAGAAATATTTTGAAAAGAACAGTGGAAACCCTCCCAAAAGAGTTCCAAGGGGGAGGCTGCTTTATGGTTTAACAAATACACTTAAACTACGTTTAAAGCAAACAAACCCTGATATGTTGTTAGTGCATGAAAAAAGAGAACAGTATAGAAAAATGCAAGCACAGATGTTGGGTGCAAAACTCAGATTTCCATCATCCAAAGTTAAAGTATTCAGCTTTGCAGAACAACCTCAGAAGCCACATCAACTGCCTAAAGATAGGTGTTCGAAATCAGATGCATCTTTTGCTGAGAACAGTGATACCTCAAAGCAAATCAGTGGTGGTTTTGATGATCCTAGCACAGGTAAAGAAACTAAGCTGAAATGTGCAACTGAAAAAACAGAGTGTGGTGAACATAGAACAAATAATGGTTTATTGGAAGAAATTATACGTCCTTCAGATTCCATTGTCTCAGAAAGGTTTACTCATGCAAGTATTTTGGAAGGAGAAATGGAAAGGAAAATCCAAAGTCCATGTCTTTGCCAACAGGTTGCAGTTGCTGACAGAATTGTAGTAGATAAAGAAATAGAGGATAAGCAGGTCAAAGTCACCGATGATGACATTCTTACTGATGATATGAGTGAAAAACCAAGTGGGAGTAGTTGCTCTGAAAGCATCTCAGAACTAAAGTATTCAGATGACTTCACCAGTCCTTGCTTTTCCGAAGATTTCTATACCACCGAGGATACTAGCAGAATTTTACAAGCTTGTGATAGCCATTTAGCAGCAGAAAATCCAAAACATAATCAATACACAGGTAAGTCTAGTGAAACAAGACTGTCCATAAGAAAAAACAGCAGCGAAAAGAGTTCTATTCTTAGCCCACCTTTTTCAGCTGGCTCACCAGTACGCTCACATAAAGGATCTCATATTTCAAGGATTCCAGATAAAAGTTTGGAGGAAGATTCTAGTATCTCTACCAGTGATTTGTCTGTATCACATTGGACTGAGGAAAAAGGAAACCAGGTAGATCGAAACAGTGTGCATAATTCTAAAGTTACTAAACTTAAAACAAAAATCGGTTGCAAGTCTTCAGAAAAAAGCCAGTCACCTCGGACATCTCAAGTGAGTTCTTATCTGTCATCTAATTTATCAGAACTAGAACTTAATGTCCTGGATAGCAGCACACCAGATCACTTTGAAGAAGATGATGACGTTGGTTCGCTAAATATTTCCAAGCAATGCAAAGATATTTGCGAATTAGTGATAAATAAACTTCCAGGATATACAATGTGAAAATATGTGCTTTTAAAAGACATTTCATTTTTTAGAACCTATGTGTACTGTTAGTGAAACAATTTTTAATAATTCTGTGCATTATTTTAGTACATAATTTGTGTGAATAATTCTTTTTAAGAATTATAAATGTTATTTTGATGTCTAGATGGTTTCTATTTAACCATATTAATCATGAAGTCACCTTACAATCTAGGTAAGATTTAAGTTGTTTAATCTTGTAAGAATAAAAGTATCTTTCTAAACTATCAAAGTATTCATCTGAAGGTATCAGTCATCCTAAAGCCAACTTCAGGTACACCATTAAAAAAAAGACGAGTTAAAAAGGATATAATTTTAATAGGAATAAGTTTTAATGAGAATAAGTCATTTAACAAATATAGAAGAACTTTGTGAGATGAAGAAAAGTACAAAAATATTTAAGATATACCCCTGCAGGTAGAGTGTACTGTTTTATGTAGATATGAATTCTTTAGGGAAATCTTGGATACATACACATCCCATATCCCCAGTAGGTGAAGTCCTTTTTATATACTATCATAGTGCTTGCTTATTTATTTATTTATTTATTTATACATTTATTTATTTTTGATAGAGACAGAGCACAAGTGGGGGAGGGGCAGAGAGAGAAGGAGACACAGAATCTGAAGCAGGCTCCAGGCTCTAGCTGTCAGCACAGAGCCCGACGCAGGGCTCGAAATCACAGACCACGAGATCATGACCTGAGCCGAAGTTGGATGCTTAACCGACTGAGCCACCCAGGTGCCCCTCTTTTATTTATTTTTTTTTTAACACATTTTGTGTGATTACTTGATCGATGTTTGTCTTCTGTTAGGCTTAAGTTTAGTGATGGAAGAGGTCATATATGTCTTGCCCACCGGTATAGTATGTATGGTCTTAGTATCCAGCACAGTCTGGCTTGTGGTTGGGGTGTGATAAAAGCATGTGTTGAACAAATTAATGAAAGCCATGCATTTCAAAGAATATATTGGGAGAGGATCAAATTAAGCAGTCAAAACGAGCAGAAATCCTAAGAATAAGCTGCAGAAAATCCTTATTGGAAACACGGTTATTGACTATGTTTTTGTTTGCTGTGTATAAGCAACCTGCAGGTGTTTTCTGAAATATTTGGAAAAGGGAGCTCAGAAAGGTGTCTTCCAGTTTCTTATTTGGAAATTCAGTTTATTGTTGTCATTTCAGGTTGTTCCAAAGTTATTTTTAAAGTATAAAAGGTTGTTTTTATGAAGTCTACTGATTGTTTCTTCTGTTGGTTTTATACTTAGACCTTATTCTGTGTTCAAGTATTTATTTATATATTTTTCTATCTGTGTTATATTTTAACTTCCACATTTTTTAACATATCTGATATTTTTGGATGTATGAAGCAAGGCCCTAATTTTGCTTCCTTTATAAGTAATTAAATAATTATGTAAGCATTATCTTTTGAATGATCATAATAGATAGAATTTTAAAAGACAGAGATTGAGGATGTTATATTTTGAGAAGCAATATGAATAAAAGAAATATGGGAATGAGTATAATGTATTCATGGGACTGTGAGAATATCTTGATTAGAAGGGTAGATTCATGGGGCACCTGGGTGGCTCAGTCAGTTGAACGTCCAACTCTGGATGGTGGCCCAGGTCATGATTTTTTACAGTTGGTGAGATTGAGCCATGCATCAGGCTCTGTGCTGACTGCATGAGCCTGCTTGGATTCTCTCTCCCTCCCTTTTCTGCCCCTCCCCCATACGTGTGTGTGTGTCCGTGCGCACATGCACGTTCTCTCTCAAAATAGATAAGCTTTAAAAAAAAGAATGGTAGGTTCATGCTACAGAGTGGTAGAAAGGAACTTTGTCGAGTAAGAAAAGTCCCAGTTCTAGGGAGCTTCAGATGCCATGGGTATAATACAGTCCTAAGCAATAGAAACAATAGAGTATTTTAATTTATAAATGAGCATCAATAAGTAGTCCTGACATTTTGAATATTATAAATCATGGAAATAATTCCTTGGAGGTACAGAATTTTTAACAGTAAAAGTTTTGAAATATGAAATGGCTTAATGGCTATGATCGTAATTTTTCAGTTAATATAAAGCATCCAGTATATCAAAATAATGCAGGGTACTGTAGCTAGATATCAATTTGGTGTGTAAATTGTTAGCATTTTTTCATGACAATGGAAGAGACAAAAATATAAGCAACAATGCCAGAATCATTAGAGAAATGATTCCTTAAAAACTGACTGGTTTATTTGATTACTAGTAAGTCATTGCCTATGATGAGAATAGATGAGGAAAATGATTAGTTCAACATGTGTCTGAAGTACAACAAAGACTAAAGAATTAATGTACTTTAAATTACAAAACTGAGTAGCTGAATAAGATTCTCTTTGAGTTACTCCATATTTATTTCTCAACTTGTGGTAGTTTTTATAACTTCTAGTAAAAAAAAAATACTTGTTTTCATGCATTTAGTACTTCCTGTTTGCAACTTATTTTCAGGTTCTACTTCATGTTTTACTTCTACAACCTATAAACTTATATTTTTAAGGGTATCATAATAGATACTACGCCTGAAGCATTCTTTATCCCTAAATTACTTAAATCATTGAAACATGAAATAGTATTTCAGGCTCATAAATAAGGGAGATGTGTCATTTAATTGTTTGTAAAACTGAGCTACTGCAATCCAGCTTTTCTGAATAAACTGCTGTGGGCATAGCCAAATGGGAGAGGATCTAAGAAGCAGTGAGCCATTGAAATGTTAGGACCTATCTCGGTGTAGTATTAATACATTAATACTCGTGGCTTAGCAGGCAGCTGTCAGGGACAAGTCCTTTGAACTGTTACCATAAGCAGATTCAAAGAGCCTTGTGCAGATGCATACAATATGTTGGTTTTTCCTCCAGTCATATGCATACTGTTGATATCTTCAGATACAAAGAACGATGACACTGAACTTTCTGTCATGGACTTCTGGCTTTCTCTTGAGAGCCACCCCATCACATCCCAATTAATTTTTATTTTTCTGTCTGTAAAAGCAGGACATTTGCTATGGAATTGTATTTGGGAACCAGACTTTTATTCGCTGTGAACATATCGTTAAAGATCATAAGTTAAACAAATGTTTAATTACCACACTGTTGTTGGTAAGGCAAAGAAATTTCATAACAAAGAAAGCAACATAGAAATAAGATAAGCAATACTTAACATCTGTCTAGATATAAAGTGTCCTTGGGCCTAGAGCTATAGCCATCCTTTGGGCTACTTATGTTTTAATTGGGTTAAGATATCTGGAGTTGTACGGGATAATGATTTATGATCCAATGGATCCTTCTTATTTTTAACCTAAAACAATGCAAAGAAAACGTACTTGGTCAAGGATCAAGGCATTTTTACTATTTCTCTCCAGAGATTAACCTGTCATGCCAGGAAATAACATTTCAGGATGAGCATCATTCGGTTGGAATGCCAAGCCATAGTAATATAATTATTATTTCCTTATTTTTCAAATACTTCTTCTGTGTTACAATAATAATACATATAAATTCTAGAAAATTTAGAAAACTCAGGTAAGGGTCTTTGCTGCAAAATTGTATATTCAGGGAAAGTTACGGGCCTTTTCTTCCAAAATCCCAGTGAAATCACAGATGTAAAAATAAGAATGATCTCATAGTACTATTCCCAGAAGAAAAAGGTAGTGGACAAGACAGTTTGAGGATTTTCTGGAAGATACAGAGCAGGTGGGCTTAGGCTGATGAAAATGGATTGGAAACCTACTGTTCAGCATAGTCCAATGAGGGAGCTGCTGGAGAAATGAGAAGGCAGTGTGTTTTCTTTTTTTTCTTCTTTTTTTTTTTTTTTTTTTTAATTTTTTTTTTCTCCGTTTTTATTTATTTTTGGGACAGAGAGAGAGCATGAACGGGGGAGGGGCAGAGAGAGAGGGAGACACAGAATCAGAAACAGGCTCCAGGCTCCGAGCCATCAGCCCAGAGCCCGACGCGGGGCTCGAACTCACGGACCGCAAGATCGTGACCTGGCTGAGGTCGGACGCTTAACCGACTGCGCCACCCAGGCGCCCCGGCAGTGTGTTTTCTAAAGAGCCTCAAATATACTGAAAGCTCAGTCAGCGGGGCTTAGGAATAGAAACAGGTTATGGGGCAACTTGGGGGCAGAAACAGAACTCTGAGTGTAATGTGAGAAGCTGGAGCTGAGCTAAAGGTTACCTACTAGAAAAGCTGCAAAGAGAAAAACTAGTATTTTTGCTTTTGACGCCAAAATATTTTTAAAATGTCTTTCAGTTTTACTGGGGAGATCACAAATTAAAGTGATATAATCCTGGCCTTTGGAGACAGATGAATGGTAATTTGCATTCCCGGTCATATTAATGTTTGGAGATTATTTCTTCGTTATAGGGTTGGTTTAAAGATTGAATCAGATCTGTCTAGCATATTCGACAGTGAATGTTCATGAGTGTTGGAGGGGAGTAAATTTAGAATTATAGAGAATGTACCATGGTATCTGTATTTCTGCCTTAGGAGGCTATAGATTTTTATTTTTATTTTTTATAATGTTTATTTTGAGAAAGAGAGCGAGCGAGCAAGTGGGGGAGGGGCAGAGAGAGGGAGACAGAATCCCACTTAGGCTCCGCGCTGTCAGTGCAGAGCCCCAAGACAGAGCTCGAACTCACAAACCGCGAGATCATGACCTGAGCTGAAACCACGAGTCAGAGGCTTACCCAGCTGAGCCACCCAGGCGCCCCTAGATTTTCAATTAAAATCTCAGGAAATCAGCACTTCCCTCCAAAAGGTTTAAACGCGTTTTCCATGGCATAGCAAGACAAAGAAGCCCATGGAGACAAAGCAGCACGAAGACTTCTCAGAATATTAAGCAGCGGGGCCTTGTGCAGAGGACTGGGGGGCGGGTGGTAGGAGAAAGGGATGCAAAACTTCCCATTCATTAAGAAAGGGAACTCTGCGCCAGGGCATAAGAAGGAAAAAGTTTTTGAAAATAGTAAGAAAACAAACCTAGGTGGCCCTGACTACAGGAGTTTGCTTTAAACAAAATCTTAAAAAAATTCTTTTTTGCATTTTTCTGTCTGGATATCTTCAGTCTTTCCACAGTAGGTGCACAAAAATATTTGCCCTTTTACATGCCCTGGCAATGGAGATGGAGTGAGTGGGGAAGGAGCTGTCAATTGTTTGTCAAAAAGGAGCCAGAAGCTTTGAGAATGAGTTGGGAAGAGATGAGACTTAGCTTTAGGACCACATATTGTAGCTGAACAGGAGAACCCTTGGCAACAGGAATCCAAAGGTTTAGGTTTTAATAAAGAATATTTGTTTTGTTCAGAAATAGGCCAGGACAGGAGATTAGACAAGCTTCTGAGTAATAGCAGGACAAGTTAACACCTGAGGTTGTATATTGGAAAGAAAGAACGTGGAATGGCACAGGCCTATGAGTCAGTAGATGAGTTAGTTACTGTAGGATCAGAAACCTATACTTGTAAGCTTGACCACATAGAATATTATATGTTTTGTTCTTTTATTTTTTGTTTTCTTCTTAGTTCTAACATAGTTCTTTTTGAAGGAGCTTTTAGTTGAGCTGTAAGAACACTAGGAAATGGATTGGGTTGTGGCTCATAATTGAGCTGAAATCCTAATGGACAAGCAGTATACCCCCAGGGTCTACGTATTGAAAGACAGAAGACATAGGGGCCCTTAGACAGCTCCTCCTTTTCTACCCAAAGATTTCTCCTTTAGCTATCTATTCTCTCCCAGAAACCTTGGAGAGTTTTTCTTTTTGTTTTATTAAGGGAAACTGTTCAATTTCAGACCTTACACCCAGCAACTGCCTGGAGGAGTAGTGTGTTTCATAACTTGTGATTTTGGTGTCAATCCTGCAGAGTGAATTGGGACTGAATTCTGGACTCAGGATGACATAAAAAATTATGGATTGCTTTAGGTATGGAGGAACGTATTGTCAGAAGATTTGGTCTGAAAATGATTGCTTGCGTATCCACAATTCTTGAGAATATTTCCAAGATCTTTGGGACAGCATTTGTTAACGTGAGGAAAAAGAGGTTTCTAATCTTCTGAAAAGAAGGTCTGAAGTATGAACATTGGCTTCCTGTTAGCAAAGTACTCCATATCTCGACATTTTCTCTATTTTCTGTATTTCAAGTATGTAAGAGGGCAGAACTTCTATTTTCAGATGGAACGTCCTTCCGTTCTACTGCTCCTTTTCTGAAATATATGATTTCTTGGTACTCTCTTCCTATTTCTCTGATCACAGCAGGAGTTCATACTGTAAATCTCTAAGAACCAGTGTTAGAAGTAGAATTTTACTAAAACGATGGTCTGGCTTTTCACTGGAACTTAGGTTTGGTTTAAAAAAATTTTTTTTTGTTATGTGGTCTCCATTGTCATTAATTTAAGAGTAATACTTCCTGACGCTGAACAGCACTTTTAAGCTGATGAAGCGCTTCCAGGATCTCACGTCATCTTCAGAAGAACCTTATGAGCTAAGCATTAATATAGATCAGGAAGCTCAGGTTGTTTTCCATATTCATAGCCTTTCTCATTTCCATAGAAAAACTGGAAAGCTCTTGGTATAAATATTAGGCAATTGATGTTTTCATTACTTATGTCATTTCCAGAGTCGGAGTGGATAGCAATAGTCTATAAATAGGTAAAATTTTAATTTTGAACTTTATAAAACTGTGCTGTACTTCAGCCCTATTATTTTATCTTCTAACTCAGTTGTTTTTACGAAACCAGATGTATGCTTTCCTGCATCAGCAAGGAGGTAGGTACCCGTCCGTATGCTGAGAATATGATTACACTCCCAAGGAACCCAGGTGTGGTATTAAAAATAAAAAAGCAGCTGAAATTGTTAGACAGTCATTGTCAGAAAAGAAAACTTCACAGGAATTTGGAACTGGAAGAGATTTTACAAATCACTTAATTTAGCTCCTTCATATTACAAATAAAGAACATGATCCCCCAAAATGGAGTTTTCTGGTCTCTCACCCGTTGCTACAAGATTATTTCCATTAGAAAATGACACTTCATGTGTCAAAATGTGTGTCTGGCAGACATTCTATAACATTTATATTGAAAATACTAACCAAAAAATTAACTCATTCAGAGATGTGGGGATTCATCTTCTGTGTCACAGGAAAGGCATGTATGTTTAGGACTAGAAGAGGCAGACAGACCTGTTAGAGTCCGGGCTCTTCGGCTCACCTTCTATTACTTTAGGCAGGTGCCTCCAGGACTCCATTTTCACATTGATAAAGTGGAGAAATCAATAGTATTTATCTCATAAGATTATAAGGATTAAATGAGGAAATATTTCAGTTAAGTGATTAGCATATTCCTTGATACTTATGAAGATATATTGGCAATCATTATTTCTCAAAATCTGGCAATATGCGGGCTTTTTCCAGACTGGTCAGCTTATTGGTAACACCAAGCTTTATATGTCTCCTCAAACCAAAATTGTCTCATCCATGCTCTGAAGCACCCACATTCCACCTGCTTACTTTTCCATGTTCTTGAACATACAGCTTCAGTTTGCAGCTTGATACCAGGAAAAGTGCGTCTCCTTGGAGAACATTTTTTAATCGCCCCAAATTTTGCCTTTTACATTAGCTCCCAGAAAGCCCAGATATGAGTTTAATCTTTTTTTTTTTTTTTTTTTTTTTTTTTAGTAACTACTTGTTACCAGCTACTGATGTAGTTATCTCTTATTTATTTACTTATTTTGGCTTATTTCTAGTCTCTTTCTCTCTCTTCCTCCTTTCCTTTCCCCCCTTTTCCCCACCCTCTCCTTCTCCCTCTCCATCTCTCCCTTTACGTTTATGTCTGTTTTATACAAAATTTTACGGAAGTACAATATTCATACATGTAAGTGCACAAATGGGAGAGTATGTCTCTGTGAATTTCCCAAAGTAACATTTTCATGTAACAGCATCCAGGTCAAGAAATAAAACATTACCACAACCCTGTCAGCCTCACTGGACCCCCCTTCCAGCTCTTATCTCCCCTTACCCAGTCATCACAAAGGGGAATGCTATCCTAAACTCCAAAACCTAGATTAGTTCATATACCATGTGTCTGGTTTCCTTCGCTCAACCTTCTGTTTGTAATTCACCCACATCATGGCATAGAGTTGTAGTTTACGTCTCATTGTTTTATGGTTTTTCATTGTGCAAATACATCCCAATTTATTTATACAGGCCACTATTGATTTACCTTTGGGTTATATCTAGTATTTTGGTATTAAGAATCATGCTGTTAGCATAGGTGTTTATTTTCAACTACACATACACATTTCTATTGGTAATAATGGAATTGTGGGACATACGGTAGCCCCACGTTGAACTTTAGTAGGTTCTTCCAAATAGTTTAACAAAGCGGTTGTACCAATAGCTTACATATTTTTGTTGTTGTTGTAAACTGTCGCAGTTTACTTTTTGGAAATAGAAAGGATCCAGATACCACTCATCGTGGTGAAAGTACAGCAGTAGTGACATCATCCATTATGACTTTCTTAAGAATGTTCACTAGCTTGTATTAGTACAGGCTAGGTCTAGGTCAGAGGTACATTCAAGCAGAGGATATCTGAGGGTGAGACACAGTAATATCAGTAATCCTGACTCATGGGCACCACTGCTTTTACCAGAAACTGGATGACTGGCACATGAGCCTTTCGAACTAACAGAAGATCACGAACCCACTGGCCTCCTGAATGTAACTGCTAACCTGCATGTCAGTTCAATGCATACTTCCCTCTCCTTGATGTCCTTGGCCACTGAAACCCCACTTTCTTTTCCATGCCCCGTTATCGGGCTCTTAAACGAGAGGTGAGGAACCCAATTAAGTTATAGAAAAGAAGGGTGAACCATGACAGCAGTAATGGCAGCATGAGGTATGGCTCAATGGAAGTAGTCGAGGTCAGAAGAGCTATCCTGTGAAACTGCACAGCCTTAAGCAACTTCTGTAACACAATTACCTTGTACTCAAGGCCCCACACCTCAGAAGGACCCTGCACTTGCTTCAAGGTTCTGTTCCCACTGTCTTTAAATTCTAAATCATTTTATCTTTGAATTTGTGTTTTATAAACACACAAATTCAAGTCTCATGGGAGACTGGAGCATGTGCTTGAGTAGAACATATGTGCAAAACAGACATATTTATCATTCTCTGCTGCCCTGTTTCATACAGTGTTCATGATATCCATGAACACAGAATTCCAATGGACTCATAGTGGTGAGAGTTCAATGAAACTCAAAGCAGCACCAGGTCCGCGTGTTGCATCTATACTGCGCAGGTAGAGGTGCTGATAGTCCCAAGAGGTCAGGTCTTCTGTTCAAACAAGAACTTGCTTCAAACACAGAAAGAAGGTGGTGGTGTTCTAAGAAGTATGAGTGACCGACAGAGCCCATCATATCCTTTCTTACTCATGTTACTTGCCCATTTTAGCCAACCAATTATATTGAAAATCAGGACATAGAGAAAGAGCACCCCCAAGTTCCTTATCTTTTTTTTTTAATTTTTTTTCAACGTTTTTTTTTTATTTATTTTTGAGACAGAGAGAGACAGAGCATGAACGGGGGAGGGGCAGAGAGAGAGGGAGACACAGAATTGGAAACAGGCTCCAGGCTCCGAGCCATCAGCCCAGAGCCTGACGCGGGGCTCGAACTCACAGACCGCGAGATCGTGACCTGGCTGAAGTCGGACGCTTAACCGACTGCGCCACCCAGGCGCCCCCCCAAGTTCCTTATCTTTTAGTTATTCCTTATTCATCAGGAAGCCAGTGGTAGAGGGTGTTGGTGGAATATGCATGTATCAAGAAGTGAGCAGAACAGTTGAGTTAGTATGGTTTGGGGCAGCATGGTGTCCATGTACACAGAAACTTATAAAATACCAATTGTGTAATTTTGATGATTCCACATACAAGTAAATGTTCTTCTAGTAGTACTTAAAACTGGCATTGCATAATATAAAGACGAACAGTGAAATTTATGTTAATCATTTAAATTAATTTTTCTTGGAAAAACATTTAATGGTGTGATAGGCAGAATTCTAAGATGACCCCCAGTGACCTATGCCCTTGTATAATCCCCCTGCCGCCTTGTGTGTACATAGGGCCTGTACTTTGCTTTTAACAGAATATGGTGGAGGCAAAAGGGTTTGATAGATGTAAGTAAAGCCCCTGATTAGTTTTAAGTTAATAAAAGGGAGACCATCCTAGGTGAGTCACACCTAATCAGGTGAACCCTTTAAAAGAGAGTTTAGAGGTGAGAAGCTCTGTCTCCTGCTGGCCTGGAAGAAACAAGTGCCATGAATTCTATACCTGAAGAGACTTGTGTTCTTCCAACAACAGTGTGAGCTTGAAAGAGAACATCAGATGAGATCCCAGCCCCACCCAGCGCTGAGATTAAAGCCTATGAGACCCTGGACAGAGGACTCAGCTAAACATTCCTGGAGTCCTAACCCACAAATAATATCGTAAATTGTTAAGTTTGTGGTGATTAGTTATGCAGCAATAGAAAATTAATACAAATCACCTGTAAAAAAAATGACAAATTGGAGAGAAACCCTGGAAGAAAGGAAAAAGCTCTATACTTTAGTCACTTTATTCCTGTATTTTGAATAATGAGTCCTGCATTTTTTACTTTTCACTGAGCCCCCCCAAATTCTATAGCTGGCCCTGGCTGTTACTCCAAGTTGGTAGAAAGCAATCCAACTCCTGATAGGCTTTCTGCTGCATTATCCAAGTGCACGTAGTATTTGGCACAACCATTTTGGACATGATTCGTGTGTACCATACTTGAGAATACCGTGTTGAAGGCTACACATTTCCTCTGTAGAATCTGAACGTTATCTTTTAAATTTTAATTTTACAGTCTGAACTAAAATACCTACATTTCACACTAATGACAAATTTGGCTTCTAGAACTTTTCTACGGATTTACTCCTAGCAACTCCTTAGAGGTAGAATCAATGTAATTCTGCATACAGTATTTTCAGTGCCTAACGTAAAATTACTGAACAATACATACCCATTTGTGAGTGGCTTCTATTCTTATCAGTTATAATGATTTCCACAGATTTTTTTAAAAGTCTGAAGTCTCTCCAAAATGCTTCTTTAGTACCAACTGCAACCATTTACAGGACTATTTCCTCAAAATGGTTTGTTTTGATGCTCTAGTCGTTCTGTACAGAGTAAGGATCACAAGGACGGGGTCTTAGTTTCTCATTTACCTTGGGGTCTTCAGGCTCCTTTCCTGTTAGAGAACAGTCCCAATGTTCTCAGTAGAACGATAGTGAAGGACACTACCCTATCCTAAAGCATCAGCATTCCTAATAATTTCGAACATCTAAAGGGAAGGAGTCATGAGCTCGAGGCTCTTCTTCTCTGAAGCCTACTTGACCCCAGGACAAATTTACTTGCCTTCTCAGTCTCCATCAAATCACAAGAAGCATCTGATCCTTCAGGTCAGGTTTTTTTTTGTTTTTTGTTTTTTGTTTGTTTGCTTTTAAGACCAATTGATGTACATTCTACCTACATTTACAAAACTAAGAGGGATATTTGTGATGTTGTGACAAGAGTCTAAGAACTTCCCTAAAGAGTTCTCTGTGTCCCGTTATGGAAAAGTAGTTGGCAGCACTGGATAAATACAACTAACCTTAGCTGCCCCGGGCATCTTCTCCATATGTATGTGTTGAGACTGTCTTATTCAGTCTTGTTTTTCTTCCTTGTCCCTAGCAAAGAGCCTACTATAGTGCCCTTCATAAAGCATATGCTGAATGGATGTTGCAGAATTGAATAGAAACAATAATTAAATCTAGCAGCTATTCATAACTTAAAAATTAGGGTGGACTGTACATTGCCTGCCTTACTTCTTATCTATGAGCTACTCTGCCATCCGGAGATTTGGGGGGGCTGGGGCACCGGGAGTGATGACTCATCAAACTCACTCACCCAAGACTAAAACTGTTTGGTTGATTCCTTCAACCGATTCTTGAGGCTGATAATCTTGAGGTGCACCTGGGTGAAGAATAGAGACGAGCACAGACCAGGAAGATACCTCTTCCCATTCTCCATGTCAGCCCCTTCTCCGAGTTCACGCTAGAGATCCGTTATGCAAGCCAACTCCCCAGAAGCCTGGGTGCACTTTTGCAGCGGATGTTTTTCTGGCTGACAGCTCTTTCAGCATATGGCACCTCCTAAGAAGCACCAGAAGATTGAAATATTCTGATCTCCGTGCTTCGACTGCATTTCTTGAAATAGCTTGGTTATAAAACTCACAACAAATAAAACTTCCTTTAACACTCTCAGGGTGTTAGGAAGAGCTAGACTGTGGTGTGTATTTAGACCACTTTGTACCTGAATTTAAATTTTTAACATTCCCTTTATAGGCAACCAGTTCCATTGTGTGCATTTTAAAGAACAGGAGTGTAAATGAACGTGTTTGATCTCAAATCTGCAGACCCATCACTTGTTTTTATCATGTAATATTTTAAACATTCAGAAGAATAAATAATACAACGAAGTCCTGGGTATACATCAACCAGATTAAAGCCGGTGCTGCCCTTGTACTGGGTGTGCGGTCTTTCCCCCTCTGACAGACCCTCCTTTCTTCTCCCTGTCTCATTCCCTTCCTCATGAGAAAAACATGCAGATACAACAGAAAGCCCCCTTGTGTCCTCTCCCCATTTCTTCGCCCCCTCCTTTCAGCAGGTGACTATTACTCTGGGGTTATTATGCTCCCTTCTGATTCCCACTGGGGGCCATGTAGGTTGTTTCTGGATTTTTCTTCTTCCCGACAATGCTGCAATTAATATTCTTCTTGTCCTTCTGTGCACATGTGCTCAAATTTCCTTAGGATTTTATACCTAGAATTGGAATTGCCAGGTTCAACAGTAATACACATTTTCAACACTGCCAAATCTCTCTCCAGAGTAGTGGAACCAATTTGCTGTGCCACCCGCAGCATGAGAATTCCTGTTTCTTCATATTCTACCACAAAGCTTGGTAAATATGAGACATTTTAATTTTTGCTCCTAAATTTAGCTACTCTGGCTTCACAATAAGTCCTGTTACCTACAAGGGCAAGCCCACTCCCTTCTTCGTCTTTTATATGGTCTCTGCCAGCAGTTCTCAGACTTCTTTGTCCCAGGAACCCATCACGCTCTGAAAAATTATTGCGTGCTCCAAAGAACTTTGGTTTATGTGGATTCTTTCCATCCATATTTACTGTAATAGAAATGGAAAGTGAGACGTTTTTAAAATGTTTGGTTAGGAATTCATTTAAAAGCAACATTATTAGTAAAGCTACTGCATGTGAACACAGCTAATATTTTTTTAATAAAAAATAAATAATTCTCCCAAACAAAAAGATTATAAGAATGGCACTGTCTTTATGCTTTTGCGATCTCTTTGATGTCTGTCTTCATAGGAAGTAGCTGGATTCTCTTATCTGCTTTTGCATTCAGTCTATTGTGATGTTTATTACCTGCCATGTAGCCTCTGGAAAACTCCACAGCACACCAGTGAGAGATTGAGAATGAAAGAGGCAAATAATGTTTCCGCATTTCTATGAAAATAGTTTTGACTTCATGGGCCACCCCCAACACCCAAGTTTCACCCTTTAAAAATTTTCTTCTTTTTCTTTTTCTTGTGTGTGTGTGTGTATGTGTTTGATCTTTTTGTTTGTTTGTTTTTTTGTTTATTACAGAGAGAGAGACGGAGTATGAGTAGAGGAGGGGCAGAGAGAGAGGGAGACACAGAATCCAAAGCAGGCTCCAGACTCTGAGCTGTCAGCACAGAGCCCGACACAGGGCTCCAATTCACAAGCTGTGAGATCATGACCTGAACCCAGGTCGGATGCTTAACCAACTGACCCACTCAGGCACCCCTAAAAATGCTCTTCTAGGCTATCCTTGGTCCTTTTACTCATGAAATTTAGGACCAGTGTGTGGAGCTCCACAAAATAGGGAGCAAATATTATTTACACTGCATGGAATTTACAGATTAATTTTCTAGAATTGACATATTTGTGATATTGGGTATCCATAAACACTGTACCTCCTTCTATAGCTGTAAGTCCTTTCCATGTCCTTCAATAATGCTTTAACATATTGTCTTCTCATATTTATACATTGTGTTTTAATTAATTTAATTAATTATACATTGTGTTTAATTCACTATGGTGAATGGGCCCTTTTAAATACATATTTTCAAATTGGTGTGCACCTGGGTGGCTCAGTTGGTTGAGTGTCCAACTTCAGGTCACGATCTCACAGTTCATGGGTTCAAGCCCTGCGTCAGACTCTGTGCTGACAGCTCAGAGCCTGGAGCCTGCTTCCAATTGTGTGTCTCCCTCTCTCTCTGCCCTTTCCCCACTCGCACTCTCTCTCTCTTTCTCTCTCTCTGAAAAATAAACAAACATTAAAAACAATCAAATTGGTTAGTTGCTGGTGTGTAATTGGAATCATGTTGATTTGTATACATTGATGTTGATTCCAGCAACCTTCCTAAACTCCTGTCTTTTTTTTTTTTTTTAGACCCTTCTATAGGTTTTCTTTGTTCTTTTATGCAGACAATGACATTGGTCTAGTAATAACAGCAATTTTGAAGCTCTTATACCTCTTGGGGGGCTCAGGGGAAGATAAGGAGTATATTGTGTTGGCAAGGACCTCTTCTTGTCCAATATTTTTCAAGAACTGAGTTGAACTTCCAGGTGTTGAGATGGGCAGTTAAAATAGGACAAAATTAGAGTAACAATCCAGTCACACTTCTAAGCAAGAATCTAAACAGGAAAGGCGCTGGCTCTACCAACGTTTGATTTTTCTTGGCAGAATGGCACCAGGTGAGGGTCGGATGTATCAACATAGCCAAAGAACCATTTCGTTTCAGTGGAAGCTCCTCCCCCACCAAAAGGCGCCTGCCGTGTGTGGACCCAGGATGGTCAGGGGCAGGGAGAAAAGGAAGGGCTAGGATAGTGCTGAATACCGAGTCAGGGTGGAGAAAATTATCTTCAGTTACCACCTCCACACAAAGATAGCCTTGGCAGAGGCACCTGCCAAGAAAGACCTGGACAGAGCATCCTTGGAACAGAGGCATTTAGGGGAAGAATACAGATCTGAATAAAAGTACTGGGGTAGAGTGTGGAGCTGAGTCCTTGAAGACAGGTTCCTCCTTGCTGATTGTGCAGCAGGTGTGAGGTGGGGAGGGCAGCCTTCCCCCATGAGTCCTTCCACGTGAAGCCCTGGCCCATTGGCCCCTGGCCCACGTAATTGCTGATGGTGGGGCCTGAAAGGTCACACACAGGATCTGGGCCTAGAGCCAGATTCCTCAGTGTTCAATGAAGCAGTGATTATGAGCCTCCTTCTCCTGCTCCTGACTTTAGAAAGAATGTTCCAGTGTTTAGGTGCTTGGTAGATGCACTTTGGAAAGAGGTTCCCCTTAATACCTAGACTGTCATTATTGAATTTCATTTCTTAATCATAAATGCATCCTGAATTTTATCAAACACTTTTCTGTATCTATTGAGCTAACCATACGCTTTTTCTTTTCTTATCCGGTGGTGAACTAAAGAAGATTTTCCAATGTTGAATCATGCTTGCTTTCCTTTCTTGGTCTTGAGGCATTCTATAATATATATTGCTACATTTCATTTGCTAATATTTTATTTATAAATTGCCCTTTCTCGTCCTGTCTTTATTTCTCATACCAAGATCGTAACAGCCTAGAAAAACAAATCACAGAACTTTTCATTTCTGTTCCTCGGATTGGTTTGGACGAGATAGGGGTAGTCTGACCTTTAAGATTTGGGAAATCTTGCTTGCAAAACAATTTGGGCCTGCTGTTCCTTTGTGGTAGAATTTGTTGCGTAGATTGTGTTGGGGAGCTAGTTTTATATGATTAGAAATGCCAAATGGATTGTTGTTGCCTACGGTTTTAAAAATTTAGTTTACTACTGCCATAAAATGTGTACACCCGACTAAAGCTTATAATACAGTTTTGAAAAGTAACAAAGGCGTTGAGGGTTGTGTTACTCTCACTGACTGCACTATGACATATTTCTGTGTTCATCTTACTGACTTCTCAGTTGTACCGGACACGGCTGCCTTCTTCCTCCTCCTCCTCTCTCGGTTCCTCAATGTCATGTTCTTTTGGTTTTCCTTCTGGACTCTCAGAACCAACCTTTCCTTTTCTTCTCCTCTGAATATGCACACTGGATCTTCCAGGTCTCACCCCTGCCCTTTCTTTCAATCCCACCTTAACTTCCTGTCTACAGTATCTCATCTCTCCAGTTGCTTCCGAAACCACCTCGATGGTGACGATGTCGCAGTTTGAATCTCCAGCACAAATGTCTCTTCCGAGTTCCAGTCTCAGAAGAATGTCCCACACTTAACACGTACAAAATGTGACTTTGATTCCCACTTCCCAAAACAGTCCCCGCATTAGTTTTCAATGTGGTACCTTTGATATTGACTCTACCTTTCCCCACCCTACTCTGCCACCTCTCTGGGTACAGCAACGGACAAGCTATGGATTCTGGTTTGTTTTAGGTTTGTTGGTGGAGCCACTGGCAGAGATTGGAGGGCAGGGGTGCAGGGAAGTTGGGGTACTCAGCAAGCTGAGTCCCTTCCTGCCAGCCTTTGGCAGTTTGGGTAGAGACTGTATTCCAGTATGGAAAAGAAGGTCACGGTTTCCATGGGACCCTCTTCTATAGCTGTAGCTCTGACTCCATCTTCTCTGAGTTCCAGGAGCTGACTACCCCCTTGCTCTTTCCAGGCCCAGGGATCACCTGGGGTCCTTCACCATCCCTTGTCAGGCTCCCTGAACTCTGCTACATCTTCATCAATCATTCCTCCGTAAAATGTTTCTCAGTTGCCCTGTTTGAGGGGACCATTTATTTCCTAGAGTCTTGGTATGACTTCCCAGCCGCAGGGCATCAGCACCACCTCTCTGGTGGCTCAAGGCAGAAAGCCCCCCTTCTCGTCTCCTTCCGCCTCCAACTCATTGTCCATCCGGTTGTGGCTACTTCCTACTTCCGTCTTGAAATTAACCATGTCTCTCCTTGCCGTGGCTAAGTGGTAGCTTCTTTGTTAGTATTCCCATTTTTGCCTCTTTCAGTTTATTTACTGTGTGACAGTAAATCGTCATTTTAAAATTGCCCTTTAAAACTAAAAGCCAGAGGCACTTGGGTGGCTCAGTCGGTTAAGTGTACAAGAAGGCCAGCATCAGGCTCTGTGCTGACAGCTCAGAGCCTGGAGCCTGCTTTGGATTCTGTGTCTCCCTCTCTCTCTCTCTCTCTCTCTCTCTCTCTCTCTCTGACCGTCCTCCGCACACGCTCTGTCTCTCTCTCTCTCTCTCAAAAATAGACATGAAACAAATGAAATAAATAAAAATAAAAGCCAGATCATTTTTCTTCACTGCTTAAAACTCATTAAAACTCTTAAAACTCTAAATTCTTTATTGTGTAAAATCCAAATTCTTTATTGTAGTCCTATCAGACACTGTATGATTGGATCTCGGCTGACTTCCCCAAGGTCATCTCATGCCTTCCTCCAACTTGCCTCCAACATGTTCCTTAAACATGGTGAACTCATTCATACCTCAGGACCTCTGCTCATGCTTTTCCCTTTATTGGGAACTCTTGATCCCCTACATAGAACACTCATTACTCTGCTTTTCACATGTGCCTTCTGCTCCATCAGGTTTCAGTTTAAATGTCACTTCCTCAAAGAGGCCCCGTGACACTCTTATCAAAGTAGGTTTCCCTACCCCACTTTGCCCACACCTCATTATTTCCTACCATTACATCTTGTTGATTCCTTTAGAGTTTACAACAAGATATAATTATGTAGGTTGGCAGGCTTTGTTTTTTGTGTTTTTTTTTTTTTTTGGCTTTGTACTTATTTTCTGTTTATTTCTATTTATTTACTGTCTCCTTCACTAGGGTATGAACTTTTTTTTTTCCAACGTTTATTTATTTTTGGGACAGAGAGAGACAGAGCATGAACGGGGGAGGGGCAGAGAGAGAGGGAGACACAGAACCGGAAACAGGCTCCAGGCTCTGAGCCATCAGCCCAGAGCCTGACACGGGGCTCGAACTCACGGACCGCGAGATCGTGACCTGGCTGAAGTCGGACGCTTAACCGACTGCGCCACCCAGGCGCCCCAACTAGGGTATGAACTTTTTGATGACACGAGCTTTTGTTCACCACTATGTACTCAGCTTTAAATACAACTCCTTGTATTCTGGCACACAACTGTATTCAATAAATATTTGTCCAGTGCATGAATACTTAAATATTCAAATGGAAAAAAAATAAGTAGTGTTTTCTGAAGAGGTTCATAACAAACGGCAATGGAAACTGAAGAGATAATTTGCTTATCGACAGACAGAGAGAGAGGGAGAGAGAGAGAGAGAGATCATATGCATACATTCTCCTCCCCACACCAGAGAATGATCAACAGTTAGATGTTCTTAGCCTGTTGAGGATCCTGAAAACCACTTAGCTGTAGAGAAAAATTCAATTACACAATGGAGATTAAATTTTCAGACCTTGGGAATAATTACAAAGATGTTTTCCATTATATACGCTCTAGAAAAAAGAAAGAAACACATGAAACCCAATGGAAAAGCATTTCAATGTTAATCAAATTATTACCTTTATTGCAATCACAGGAAAATTATTTCAAGCCTCAGATCTTTGGTCTAAGTCCTTATTACTAATCACTTAATAATGTGGTTAAGAACTTCAGAATCCAAAGAACCCTGTATAGGGCAAGAATATTTTAAACCAGCATGCTATTGGTAGAGTCTTGAAATGAAGGGATGACGTCTGGCTAATTATCCAAACACAGAACACCAATGTTTCCTCCTCTGAGATGCGTTTGGTATTTGTATGACTAACTTACCATTTAGGATAGATAGTCTTTCATTGCAATTATTTTTTTATGTATCTGTGGTTTATTCCTGACTTTATGTGATAAATTTTGTGGCTAGGGATATGTTTTAAACTTCTTTTCATTGTCTAAATAATCTTCTAGAGGGCTGTAGTGAACATCTATTAATCTTGCTACCCTGAATTTGTTCCCTCTTCTTTGGATACAATGTTTACTTTCCTCTGGGGAAACCCTTCCACCTTTGCCCTGGAGCAATGTGATTTCACCCCACTGCTCATTTAAAACAACAAGCACATTTCCTCTCCCAGGCAACAGTAATTGGTTGGGCACATGATTCCACATACGGAAATATTTTAAAACTGTTCTGGGAGAAACACTCTCCTTTTCCCACTGGGTCTTAATGATGAAGCATATTGGAAGCCATCTTGGAAGCAATCACTCGAGAGAGACTGCCTGGATATGGAGCCAACACTCAGAAATGGAAGTGGGGAAACTCAGCCCTGGTCACGTTTGACTCCTGGGTCGTACATCTGAAAAGAGTTAATTTTTGAACGCTTATGTTACAGCAAGTAAGTTCTTTTAAAAAAATAGAATTTATTTATTCTATTCTCTTTAAAAAAAAATAGACTTTGGGATGGGTTATTCTCTCTACTGCAATCAAAATAATTCTTTTAAGTAGGCTCCACACCCAGTGTGGGGCTTGAACTCATGACCCCAAGGTCAAGAGTCACATGCTCTACCAACTGAACCAGCCTGGCACCTCAAGAACCAAAATAATTCTTGTACACAGTAGGCACTTAACTATTGTTTTTGATTAATTTTCACTGGTTCACTCTTCATTTCGGGCCTCTTACAGGAATCTAAAAAATTTCTCTTGATTTGATTAAAACGGAAAGATAAATCTTTGTCACGATGAATGTTCCTTAGCTCTTCTGGGACAATCATCTCTATTTGAAACACACAAAAATTATTTATTAATATATTGCTATATCCAACCATTCAAGACATCTGAAAAACTTTCCCTCTGATATTTCTGGAGCAAAAAAGTAAACCTGTAAACTTTATAGTGATTTAAAATTAGAATGTCTTTCTTTATTCTGCAGAACGCTCTTCTTTTGAAAATTAAAAATGTATTTCTTTGTTTTTTGTCAACAACTATGTTTTTAACAAAATAGATCAATTTAGTTAGATACTGTAACTTATAAAGGGGTATAGAACTATTTAAAAACTGGAATTGATTTCTCAGAATTTAGAAGTTATAAATACTTTTGTTTAATATCAAGTGATTCAGATGTGTCAATGGAAAATGAAAATCAGGTGTAATCCCATTCCTAGAGATAATTGCTGATATTTTGATATGTCTTTTTGTATAAATTTTATATGTAGGGATTTTTTGTTAAATGAAGAAAAAGAATCATCCTATTTTACACTCTGTATGTATGCTTTTTTAAAATTTAATAATAACAATAGGGGTGCATGGGTGGCTCAGTCAGTTTAGTGTCAGACTTCAGCTTAGGTCATGATCTTGAGGTTCATGGGTTTGAGACCCTCATTGGGCTCTACGCTGACAGCTCAGAGATTGAAGTCTGCTTCGGATTCTGTGTCTCTCTCTCTCTTTCTGCCCCTCCTCCACTCTCTCTCTCTTTCTCTCTCTCTCTCTCTCTCCCAAAAATAAATAGACAATAAAATTTTTTTAAAAAATAGTAACAATAAATGATGTGGTAGTCTTTCCATGGCAACATATATATTCCATTGTGTGGATATACCACATCTTTTTAATAGTCCTCCTTTGTTAAAGAACATTACAATTAATTCCCTAACTTTATTTATTTATTATAAATGAGGTTGCAAAATCATATTTACATAATTTTTTAAGAATAAAATCCAAAAAGAGTAATAGCCTGGGACATTTGAAAATTTGATGCATATTTCCAAACTGCCTTTCAAGAGGGTTATACGATTCAGCCTTCTATGTAAGCAAAAACCCTGTGTGTGAACATTCTTGTTTACTTATATCCATCTCATGGGTGATAAATCGTCCTACTTTGCTGTTTTAGCTTGAATTTCTTTCATAGCTATGGGGTGAAATTTTTTCAGTGGGTGAGCTATCAGTTTTTCATTGCTCTATAAAAAAGCACCTTAAGACTTTGGGACAGTTTACTATTGCTCATGTTTTCAGCTGTCAGAGGGGTGGTTCTGACTTGGTTGGGTTGGCTGAGCTCGCTCATAAATTGCTTATGGGATGCATTATCACTCAGCTCGTGTGCCTTGGCTTTCTTGCACATTACCTCCCAACACTCAGCAGGATAGCCCAAGATGATTCACACCATAGAAGCAAGGTTCCAAGAGAAGGAATAGAATCCTGCAAAGCCTCTTGATGCTAGACTTGAAACTGGCACAATGTTACTTACATCTTCTTTCTGTTGGTCAAAGGAAGTCACAGGTCTGGTGAGATACAAGCTGTGGGCAATGAGATGTTGCCACTTATGCAAGGAGCTACAAACAGCACATTGGACAGAGGCTTGGACACAGGAAGAGATTAATTGGAGTTGTTGGTTTTTGGTTTTTTGTTTTTCACACAGCTACCATACATAATGAGGAGAACAAAACCTCTACTTAGCTCTTCTGAAACAAATGTATACTTTGGAAAGTATTTGAAGTTTCTGACAATGACACATTTGTTTCTCTGTTTCCTGGGTTATTAATAAAAGCATCAATTTAATGTTTTTTTTATAAGCTGTATGCTTTTCCTGCCACAATTTTCATCCCAGATTAAACAAAGTAGGTTTCCTAAATGGGTTTTTGCTGAAGCTCACTAAAATCAATCCATGAGCTCTGAATTTCTTTCTGTACACACGCAGGAATTTATAATTACTGAAAGGATTAATTGTTTCCATTCGAACGCACTTTGCTTATTTTCCAGATTCTGATAAAAATATACTGCCCAGTGGGAAAGTTTCCCCTTGGATTGAGTTTTCCCAGCGCCATGTTCAGAGAATTTCCTTGGAACATTTTCCCTGAGCATATTTCTAGTGCTGAGATCCTGAGGTCTAGGTACTTTTATTTCAGAGATGCATGAAGTAGTCATTCAGAATGAAACCAAAACGAGATGCTATATCCTATTTTTACTATGAGGCCCTGCTTATTGAAAGGACAATTAGAAGAGATATATCATCAAACGGCTAGGCTCCGTATTTTCTATCTGTACCGATTCCTCAGCAACGTGGGTTAAATTGTGAGTTTTACAATTTTCTGGCTATCTCTAGGCACCATACGTGCTTGCTTGTTCAGCAAATATGGGCACTTACCACACATCAGAAGTTATGAAAAGCTCAAGGAAGACACAAACAGCAAGTCGGACACTGTCGTCAGTCATATCGTTGACATTCTGTGCGATACAGATAATGGAGCAGACGATTATAATAGCATCCTCAGAATATCATTTACAGAATTCCAGCTTCCAAGGCTGACCACTTTTGAAATCTTAGAAAGTAACTCTAGGAAAATATCTCCAGTTAGAAGAAATTACTTGATTTTTTTTTTTTTTTCTTAGCTTTGGAGGAATGTCAAGAGTAAAATGTAATCTCAGGTATAGGTCGCACATGTTCATGTTGCTGCCTTAATTCTCCCTAGGGGTCCGACTGCTCTCCAGTGTTCAGGATCCACCGACTTTATAAATGCTGTGGCCTTCCTCCTATTTTTCAAGCTCTCGGCCCTAATCTTACAAAACCAGGTCCAGAATAGAATGATTGATGTGGAACGAAGGGTCAGTGTGACCTTCTAGCTTGCTTAATAGTTTGAAAAATCCATTTTGAGACACTAAACACAAAATGGCCTTCCTCAAAAAGATTTTCTCTATTAGGGCTTTTAAATACATATTTTCTGAGAAGATAGTAAATGTCTCTGAATTCCACCATTCTAAAAGCTTAAATAGCTTTCTTTAATAGTTTGGGGACAAAAAATGCCTGAAGTCCTGTCGCCTACCTCCCTTAGATTCCTATTAATGAGAAAGAAATCTAACGCGTTATCTGCTTGTTCTATGAATCCTGGACAGAAGTCTGGTATAACTTAATGCTCTGTATGGCATTTGGCGACAAATGTTACAGTAGGTATGACGCTCTAGCTACCAACTTTTTTTTTAAGGGTTTCTTTTAACTTTTTTAGTGTTTATTATTTATTTTTGAGAAGATAAAGAGACAGAGCATGGGTGGGGGAGGTGCAGAGAGAGAAGGAGACACAGAATCTGAAGCAGGCTCCAGGCTCTGAGCTGTCAGCTGAGACGTGGGGCTCGAACTCACCGGCTGCGAGATCATAACCTGAGCTGAAACCGCTTAACAGACTGAGCCACCCAGGCGCCCCTAGTTACCAACTGTTCTGAGGTATCGTTTTAAGGTATTGCAAGAATTCTTATCTTTTACCCTAGCCTTTTCTTTTTCTTCCTTCCTTCCTTCCTTCCTTCCTTCCTTCCTTCCTTCCTTCCTTCCTTCCTTCCTTCCTTCCTTCCTTTCTCTCCTTCCTTCCTTCCTTCCTTCCTTCCTTCCTTCCTTCCTTTTTTTTTTTTTAAATCTTAGCTTTTAAAATTGAAGCTAAGAATTTCACTCAGCCATTTGGTGTCAGGTGCTGAATGCTATCACAGAACCAGGTATTCAGTAACTGAAACACAATTAAGTTAGGGCAGCTGAGACAGTCTATTTCTAGCTTATAAAGAAAAGCAAATTGTTTTTAACCCAATATGAAAGCCAAGAAAACTAGTAAGGGGAGTAAATTAAAATTGACAGTAAATTATTCAACAAGACCCAAACTAATGTCACCAGACTGGTTTTCGGGCTAAATTCCTGTGTGTAAATGTTGAATGGGTGGGGTAAATGGTGAGGGGGGTTAGATGGTGGGGTCGGTGAATGGGTGGGGTAAGTGAGTGGGGTAAACGGGCTGGATAAATGGTGAATGGGTGGGGTGAAACATCAAGTGATTTTCTCGTTCGGGTCCCTGTGCTCATCCGTGCTTTGTCAAGTCCCCCCTTTGTGCCTCCCAGGGATCTCCAGCCCCCTTCCCTCAACGGAAAGTGGAATCTGTCCATGTTATCCTCGGCACAGGCCAGGCCACTGCAGGAGGGATCAGAGGTGAGATGAGGAAGGGGTCAGCTCTTTCCCTCCTCCTTGTTCCTTCTTTGGGTTCTAGCTCTTCTGGGCTGGGGCAAGGAAGGGACGTGTGAAAAAGCAGTGTCTCTTACCTAATTGGTGCCATTGTAGTCCCCCTTCGGCTTCCCTGCCTCCCTGGCTATAATGCCAGGTGGTCATCAGGGCCCAGTGAGTAACAGGTGTACAAAAATTTGCTCTCAAGTTGTGCGTGTGTGCGTTCTTTGAGGGGCCTTGTTGGAAGAAAGGGACCTTCCCAGTGCCCAAGGCCCTAACATTAGTTCACCCTCTTCCCATGATCGTCTACTGTACAACACCCCATCCCCTGCTGCTGCCCGTATCCTTTGCCAAATGACAGACCTCTTAGCTCCGGCCATTCTCGGGATGGCCTTAAGCCCCACAACCTCCCATCATTCACCTGGCCCATAGAAATCCTGGCATTCTTTGCCAGGAAGTGATAATACACATGGTTCCTTGGCCGTATCTGGCTCCTCACTCTGCCATTTTCTTTGACTTCCTTTCTCCTGTGTTTAGATAGGCACAGACGCCAATGGCTTTAGCAGATGTCCAGTCCAGAGCGGAGGCCTGTCTCCCTCTTTTGCCAGCACCCACAGTCTCTGTAAATGATTTTTCTAGAGTGGAGGTCAGCACACGTTTTCTGTAAAGGGCCAGATAATAAACATTTTCAGCTTTGCGAGGCATATAGTCTCTGTTTTGACTATTCAGTTCTGCCATTGTAGTGAGACAGCAGCCATGGAAAATATGGAAACCAGTGAGCGTGGTTGTGTTCCAACTAAACTTTATTCAGGACAATAGATCACGGGCTGCATTGCACCCACAAGCTATATAGCCTGCCGACTTCTGTCTCAGAGAATCCCCCATTTAATTTGACACAGGAGCCGGGGCAAGCATCTTATGGAGACGAGAGGAAAAGTCAAATGGTGGACTCAGGACCCAGATGCTTCTTTTTTCTCTCTTGTCTTCATCCTCCCCTGTGGTGCTCACCCTGAGATTTATGCTTATATTGACCGCAGAAGAGTGTGGCAGGGGGAGCTTCAGTGAGAGCAGCAGAACGGATTGGGATATCTCTCCTACCACTTGCAACTCCCGAGAATGTAGGGAGTCGAGTCTTCTCTGTCTCAGTTTGAGACCTGAGTCCTGAGGGAAGGAAAAGCCCCTCACTTGATCTCCTGTGACACAAGGAGATATCACCGTGTTTTATGCTGTGGGTCAGTGATTGGAAGAGTGGGTGTGATTCAGAACCAGAGAAATCCAGCTGTAGCTCAAGGACGGTGCTCATCGACTGTGTCCTAATCTCAGTCTATCACAATCGTGACAAAATTCTAATACCTTCCACTAGAGCACATTGTAGTGTTGCCCAAAATGTTGATTTTTTTTTTTTTAATGTAGTCGATGTTCTTTTTGCTTTACTATGATAAAGAGTCTTTCTTTTGTGAGGCATTGAAAGAGCAAATCTCACAAAAAACAAACTGGTATGTGGAAATGAGTTTCAGGATATGTCATAAGATCCCGGTTCTTCATCTGACTTTATTTTGTGGGATGACATCAAAAGGTGACAGTTTTAATATTCTGCCATCTCTGCATTTGTCTTGTTTTGTATATATTTTTTACTTTTTTTAAACATTTATTTGTTTATTGAGAGGCAAAGAGAGACAGAGTGCGAGTGGGGGAGGGGCAGAGAGAGAAGGAGAGGTAGAATCTGAAACAGGCCCAGAGCCCGTCGCAGGGCTCGAACTCATGAACTGTGAGATCGTGACCCGAGCAGAAGTTAGATGCTTAACGGACTGAGCCACCCAGTCACCCCTTGTTTTATATACTTTAATAATTGCTTTCAGGATGCAGGTACCTCTTGGAAACATGGCTTTTCTCCCAGCTAAATGAATAAATAGTAATTCCCTGCCCCTTGCATTCAGATGAGACATTCTGAACTATTCTCAAGTGGGCCTGGGCTTTGAGTCATGTGACCAATGAAAACTGGTTTTAATGTAGAGCACTTCTCACTGTGTTTGCAGACCCACACATGCCAAGTAAGTGACTCAGGAATTAGAGTAGGGGACAGGTGGGGTCAGAAGGAGGGAAAGTCATGAGAAACGACAAAGAGATTAGAACACCTGGGCATCTGTATTGGCTCAATTTTCTATTGGTTTTAATTATTGGAATTCTGCACAAGGTTTTGTTTAAAAGTGGAGATAATGTACCTTTTTAAGTGTTTACAAACTATGCTTCTAATGCTTTGGTTTTCGCTGACCTGGTCCCCCCCCCCCCCCACCAGTAATCAGCATTGTGTATACATTCCAAAATATACCCCCCTAGGCAATGACTGAGCTGCATCTCATAAATTTTGATATGCTATGTTCTCATTTTTATTCCATTCCAAAATTTTTCTAATTCCGTCATTGGCCCATGTCTAGTAAGAAATTTTTTGTTTAATTTCTAAATATTTAGATTTTTCAGATATGTTTTTTTTTAATGTTTATTTATATTTTAGGGAGGGGGGCTTCAGAGAAAGAGGGAGACAGAGAATCCCATGCAGGCTCAGTGCTGTTAGCACAGAACCTGAGGCAGGGCTTGAACTCACAAACTGTGAGATCATGACCTGAGCTGAAATCAAGAGTCAGACGCTTAACCAACTGAGCCACCCAGGCGCCCTGATATGTTTTGTGTCCTGCCTTCTAACTCAATTCTCTTATGATTCCAGAACATATTCTATAGGATATCAATCCTTATAAATATGTTGAAAATTTTTATGACTCAACACATTATTTATACTGATGTGTGTTTCGTGTGCACTTGAGAAGAATACGTATTCTGCTTCTGTTGGTTTTAGTGTTGCATAAATCTCAATTAGGTCAAGGTGATTGATAGAATTGTTTATATTTCCTATATCCTTGCTGATTTCAGTCCACTTATTCTCCTAATTACTGAGAATGGAGTTTTTAAATTTGTAACTATTAATTGTGAAATTCTCGATTTCTTTTTTCTGTCAGTTTTTCATGTATTTTGAAACTGTCTTGCTATGCACGTTACACATTTAGAATTGTTATGTCTTCTTGATTAATTGACGCTTTATCTCTATAAAATATCCCTCTTTATTTTTAGAAATATTTTTTGTTCCAAAATTTATTTTTCCTGATATTCATAGAGCTGCATTATCTTTCCTATGATTATAGTTTATAGGGTCTATTTTTCATCCTTTAACATTTAAAGTATATCCATATTTATATTTAAAATGACTTTCTTTTATATAGCGTATCGTTTTGTCTTGCCTCTGGATCCAGTCTGATAATCCTCCTTTTTCACTGACAAGTTAGGCCATGTATACTTAATATAATTATCAATATGCTTGCATTAAAACTTGCTTGTATTTTCTGTTTTCCTATCTATTATATGTTCCTTTATTTTGCTGTTTTGCTGCTTCCTTTTGGATTCATAGAGTATTTTTCAGAGTTCCATTTATTGCCTCCATGGCTTACCTTACTTTTCCTTTCCGTAGTTTCTGTAGCTTTAATAGTATGTATCTTTAAGTTCTCATAGTCTGTCTCGAAATGCAGCTTACCACTTCTGTATGATGAAAGAACTTCACAGCCAGTGTACTACTTTCTTTCTGCCTGCTCTTCTTGCCGTACATTTTACTTCTATGTATTTCACGATCTCCATAATACATTTATTGTGGGCTAACCAGTCATCTATCCTTTAAAGATATTTAAAACAAGAAAAAAGTCTCATATTTATCTACATATTTATCATTTTCAATGATCTTCATTCCTTTGTGTGGACTTTCATTTCCACCTGATAATCATTTTCCTTCTGCTTGAAGAACTTTCTTTAATATTCTTTGACGTGCAGGTCTGCTGGAGACAAACGCTCTCAACTTTTGTTTTGCCGTAAAATGTCTATTTTTCCACTTGAACATACAGGATATTTTTGCTGGATATAGGGTTCTGTGTCATCATTTGTTTTTCTTCCAGCAATTGCCATTCAATTGTTTTCTGGCTTGTTGAGTTCTTATGAGAATGCAGAAGTTATTCTTACCTTTGTTCACCTGTTGGTAATGTGCCGTTTACCCTTGCTGTTTTATGATCTTCTCTTTAGCACTGATTTTCACCAGTTTGGTTTTGATGTCATTATTGTAGTTTTATTTGTGATTTTTCTGCCAGGAAATTTTTTTTAAATATTTATTTATTTTTGAGAGACAGAGACAGAGACCGAGGGCAATGGGGGAAGGGGCAGAAGGAGAGGGAGACACAGAATTTGAAGCAGGCTCCAGGCTCCAAGCTAACAGTACAAAGCCCGACACAGGGCTCAAACCCGCAAACTGTGAGATCATAACCTGAGCTGAAGTTGGACACTTAACAGACTGAGCCACCCAGGCGCCCCTCTGGCAGGAAATTTTTGAGTTTCTTGGGATCTATGGTTATATAATTTCCATAAAATCTGGGGACGTTTCAGCCATGTTTCCTTAAATGTTTTGTCTGCTATCCCTTCCTTCTTGAACTCTAATTACATGTATGTTTCACTATTTGATATTGTCCCGCCAGAAATGAAGATCTGCTTTTATTTTTTACTATTTCATCTTTTTCCTTTGCAGTGCAATTTGGATGGCTTCTACAGTGATGCCTTCCAGATCAGTAATCTTTCTTTCTGCAATATTTAGTTTGTTGTTAAGTGTACTAAATGATTTTTTAAAATTTCAGATATTGTATTTTTCACGTCTAAATTATCCACTTAGTCCTCTGTTAGAGCTTTCATTTCTTTCCCCATAGATTCGCTTTTTTCTAAATTGTTGAATATACTTATAATATGAATTTGAATACTAGGTCCATTATTTATGACATTTCTTGGTTTGTTCCTACTGACTAATGATTATTCCAATTTTGAATTACATTTTCCTGCTTCTTGGCATGCCTGTCAATTTTTGATAGGAGTTTTGATAGGATGCTGGACATTATTAATGTTAATTTGATGAGGGCTGCTGTCTTCCTTTAAAAAAGTATTGAACTTTGTTTTGGCAGAAGGTTTAATTGCTTGATCTTTCCAAGGCTTGTTTTTTTTTAACACTTGTTGTTATAATTCTAGTGTGGCCTTTGTTCCAGGAGTACATTTGCCCTACTACTATGGTATCTGTGGATCTCTCTTCCATACTTAATTTTCCTTGATCTCTTCGCTATGACTGAGTGAAAGTCATATTACCACAACACGAGAATCCTCCACTGCCATATTCTTGACAAAATTTGGGGTGTAACAGGAGAATTTTTAGGCTGAGTGATTGTTTTTATACTTGGACCCTTCCAGATCTCCAAATGCCCTTCTAGCCTATACTGTCATTTAAGGCTTACGTGATTTATCCTGGTCTCCTCCCAACCTTTTTATCTAAGGCAGGCTTATTTCTATATCTGCCACCCTCGGGTAAAGATGCTGTTTCAGCCCTTTGATCAGCTGTGAAGGGCTTGTTTTTCTGTTCAGTTCCATTCATCCAGAATGACCCGTGTCTAATACTCTTTGTTCACCCCACAGAGAAATATTATTTGGTTTTTCTGAGTTCTCTTGTGGTTATCATGAGCTGAAGATACATGATCTTCTGCGTCCTACTTGAACAGAGGTCTTCAACTTCTTTTTGTTTTGAATTTAATGATGGGTTTTAATCCCTGTCATAGCTGAAGAAGTTACTGCACAAATACAAATTCATCAAAATGGAGGTCATGCATTGCTGGCTATACTTATATCATTGTAATGTTTTTTTAAATGATTTTTATCTTATTTACCAGTTTATGTAAAGTACTTGTCTTATAACTTAATCTATGTCTCTGATATGAATCAGTTACCTTGTATGTAGACTGATCTGAACTATACGTGAGACTTACACATGTCTTTGTACGTGTATATTTCTTATCTAACATGACCATACGTACATTTGCACGTGCACAAGCACACATATACACACAGGCAAAAATGTGTTTAAAATCTATTGAAACTCCTCAAATGGAAGATCCTTAAGTACGTTTTTTAAAATGCCATATCCGACGAGAGTTGTTGTAGTGGAGATGATACACACATTTTCAACTATAAAATTACACAGCGATGGAAACATTTCAAAACATCCATTTTCAAGATGTTCTTTCCATTTAACAAATTTCTTTTGAAAAGAAGCAGTTACTTTCTTTGGATAAACAAACTATTTTTTTCCCCAAGGCAGATTAAGTGTGGGTTTTTTTTTTTTTTTTCTTTATAAAATACTATCTGGCCTGCAGTCTCGCAACAATCTTCACATTGACGGTACTTGTATAATGCTCTCCTCAGTGTGCTCTATACATTGCTTTCACAATGGGCTTACCTAAAATAAACCTAGACCAGCCCCCACTCCATCTCCTATTTAAAAACCTCCATGGAGGCTCAGTTGGCTTCCAGATGAGCGCTAAACTCCTTAGCATGCATGAAATCTTTCACAGATATTCAAGGTCATCCCAAACATTCCTAGTTATGTACCCATAGCTTCCAGCCTTGTCTTTTTCCCTGGGCGGGGATCATCTTTCAAGCTTCTGTACATTTGCATACACTGTGCTCCTTTGCCCAGAACACTCTTTCTTCTTTCTAAGAAGTTTCTACTCATTCCTTTAAGATAGAAGTATAGAGGTCCACTTCTCCGAGGAAATTGTCCCGATTCTCATTAACAGAGCTGACTTCTTCCGCCATGGCAACCGCTCTTCCGGCTCTGTTTAGAGTTGTGCAATGCTGTGCTGTAATCATCTATTGGCAAGACAAGTCTGTTTCTGTTTCCCCCGTGTGACCGTGAGCAGCCTGAGTAAGTGGTCTCACCCACCTTTGATCCTCAGCACTTAAAAAAAGGACTGGGACCAGGTAGAAACTTGACAAATGCTGTCAAATGGACAAATGGAGCAGGCCGATGACGACATACAAAGAAACTATGTCGTAAGATTGTTAAATGTTTCGCTTAAATGTTCCCATTTCCTTTTATGATAGAGCCAGAAAGAAATCAAACGAGATCAGATCATCAAAGATTAGATGGCTCATTTTCCTTCCTGGATTTTTCCAGCAAGAGGAAGATCGCAAGTTCCCGTGTTAGACTGCAGCTGCTTTTGGTTTGAGTAGCTCTGTTTTCAGCAACATGTCTGATTAACTGTTAGAATTCAATAATGAACCGTGAGATGAAGTGATGACTGAGGATTAATTTAAAGAGGCGGTCTTAAGTGAGGAAGAGGTTTTGGAGAGGGGGGCAAAATTCAAAGTATTATTTATGGTCCTATCAGTGGTATAACTAGGAATAATAGATTAAAATTAGGAGAAGAACATTCTCAGAGGAAGATAAGAAAAATTCTCCAGACAGTGAGGCCTACTAGACTGTGAAATAGGCTTTCAAGTAAAGTGATGGAAACACAATCCCCGGAGACATTCTAAATAAAGGGACAATGGACTAGAAAGTACTTTGCAGAGAATTCTGCGTTGATAGCTGGAGCACAAAGGGGACAAGGGGAGTGGGATGATGACCAGATGTGGCCCATAGACAGCCTGTGTTCTCTGAGGAGAGGAGGACAGGCTGAGACTCAGAGTCCCGAAAAAGATGTGCTTAGGGGAGAAGCAGGGCACAGTCAGTAATGGCGGGAGAAACACAAGACTCAGAATTAACATTAACACGGACGAGGATTTTCAGATTAGTAGGAAAGGCCAGTTAGCACCAAACACTGACAATGGAGAAGTTTGGATGGAAAGAGTTGATTGAGATCACAGAAGAGTTTGCTGGATTAGAAGAGTTTACTCTTGGATATAATGGGTAATAGGGAGCTAGAGAGAATTCCTACACCAGAAATTGGCTCTGCGCAATAGAATGCTTGCTGTCGCTACAGTCTTTCTGTGGGAGAAGGCGGTGGGGACTGGGACAGGAGCCACTTGTCTCTATAAAAGCCCCGCCTCCGGCCGAGAATGAGGATTTGCTGAACATTTGTTGAGTGAAGGACAGAACGAATGGATAAGCGTTACATCATCAAAGCGCAGCTGCAAAGAAGATGCGTTTTACGGTAGGAGCAGCACACATCAGAAGAGAGAGAAGCCAGAATTGGGGCAGTGGTCTAGAGCCCTGATGGCATATGACGCAGCGTACTGGCTTTCAAACATTTCGTCCAAGTGAAAAATATGTGTTTTGTGGTGACTCAGTCTACACATACCCACACCGGCATGCACATGCCTGTCACAAAACAACGTACAAAATAATATTAAGTATGCTGTGGTGTGAAATTACTTTTTGCATTTTATTGTATCATGATCTGCAGTGTTGGCTGGGAGATTGATTTCATGACCGGCTAATAACGGGTCACAGCCTGTAGTTTGAAAAGCACTGATCTGGAGATAAATAACCAATTAACTACGATCAGATGAAGCCCAAGAAGCAGGATACAGTCTTGAAGAACATAGCAAAGTACGGTTTTTCTTCAAGTGAGAAATTCCAGAAGGCAACCTGGTCAGACACGGAGGTACAGTCAATCACATGGAGTGAGGTACTGTTGCCTCACACGAACCATGAAAATTGTCCATTTGAGGGGCACCTGGGTGGCTCAGTCAGTTAAGCAGTTAAGCATTTGACTTCAGTTCAGGTCACGGTCTCGTGGTTCGTGGGTTCGAGCCCCACGTCGGGCTCTGTGCTGACAGCTCAGAGCCTGGAGCCTGCTTCAGATTCTGTGTCTCCCTCTCTCTCTGCCCCTCCCCCACTCATTTCTCTCTTTCTCTCTTTCTCAAAAAATGAATAAACATTAAAAAAATTTTTTTAAAGAATAAAATTGTCCTTTTGAACTTGCGACACTCTTTGTTGGACTTCTGTATCTTTCAGAACACTGACCTCAGGACATTTTTAGGAAATTTATTAAGGGACTCTCGGTGTGGGAATCAGTTAAATGCCCAGTGGATTGTTTTGATCGCTCAGAATAAGGCCAGCATACTGCAGGAATCTCAAAAGAAAAGCTTATTGTGTTTTCTATTTTTGGCAGAAAATATATTGTGAGCCTTCTATTCTGAGACAGAGTTGGACTGAATTCGAGCATTAGACATTAATCACACCACGTTTTCATATTCCAGAGGTTTTTTTTTCTCCGTGACCATCTCCTCTTACAATGTTTTGCAATTCCTTGTAGTCCAAATCTCCTGGCTAAATATGTTTCTAAATTGTTCTAGCTTTCTGTTGCTCTCCCCACCGGCAGACACATAGAAAGCTATTTTGCTGTCTTAGCTTCCTAATGGGCCTGTTGATGTAATTCTCCCTTCATTTCTTAATAGGTTTAGAATGCTCCTCCCTGGTATTCATTTCTCTCCTGACACAACAGCAAAAGGGTATGTTACTTCCCTTTATCCCTCTGGCTGACAATAATATCTTCTTTCTCTTTCTTGTCCTTAATTGATGTTGTTTAGACTCCTAGAGATCCTTTATCCCTCTTCCTTCCTGGTGTTTTTTTAAGAAACCACCTATGTTCACACCTCATTTGTCTCAGGGCATTCCCTTGTGAAGCTTTCCTGGCAGTCGCTCTGTCCTTTGGAAGCTCTTTTTCCATCTTGGCGCCCCCTCTGGGTCTTAATTATGTGTTTCTGAAAGTTCTACTTTCCTATAGACACGTGGAGGATGGTGCACTAGGGTTTCCATGAATGGATGCGCTAGGAGAAAAGACCTTTATGATCCACTGTGTTTGTATTTTAAAAAGAGAAAAACAAAATAATTGTACAAGTCTTGGGAAACAGTATTGGTTTGCTTTCCAGGCTCAGTGGAGACAGATTATCAAATGATAATCTATCTTTATGAAGCAGATAATGATCATGTTGGATGTTTGTGTGGTAGAGCTGAAAGAGTAGGGGGTTTAGAGGGGATACACTTGTGTTTTAATACTGGGTCTGCTACTCATTTGTTTGTGGCATTGGGCTGGCTATTTAATAGACTAATGGATTAAGTGAGATAAGGTATCCTAAGTACCTAGCACAATGGTTCTCAAACTTCGATGTGTATCTTAATCGCCTAGAAATTAATGAAGAATGCAGAAGCCCGCATGCATTGAGGTAGGATAAGATTCTTTGTATTCTTACCGAGACTCTCGTGTGATTCTCCTACACCCGAGCTTGAGAAACACTGGTCTAACATACTGCAGGCTTTCAATCTCTGTTGCCCTATTTCACACTCAGAATCTTTGAAAAGTGATCTTAAGCATTTTAAAGGGAATTCATTTTGACTTAAACCTGAGTTTCAAAGGCCAGAGATTTGGAGAGGAACGGTATTATATGAAGATAGATCTATTTTATATCTCCAATCTGTAACCCTAGAACCGAGTTTTGGCCAGATCATTCAGCTAAGGTTTCAATGCCTGAATGGTAATTGTCATCTCATACATGTTGATAGGAAAGTACCCTCTAGAAATATGTAGCCTTATACATCGCAGATATAACAGAAGAGAGGAACTGAAACCGCATAGTTGTAAGTGATAGGCATAATAGGATTTAAAGTAGACTGTGAGTAATTAATGATGTATATTGAAAACCCTAGGGCAACCACTGAAAAATATTTAAAAGAGGCATCTAAAGCAAAGCAAAATGGAACAAAATGATCACACAGAAAGATGAAAAGAGGAACAAAAGAACAGATAAAGAAAAGATACGAAGGTGGTAGATTACCAATTTTCAAAACACAACTTTTTCATTTACTCTTGCTTTTCTGTTTTCACTTATGGACTTCTGACCTTGTTATTCTTTTCTCCCTTTTGTTTTCTTTGAGTTAAATTCTCTTCTTTTTCTAGTTTCTAAGCTTGAGGCTTAAATCATTGATTATAGACCTTTTTCTACTTTAAAAAAATTTTTTTTTCAACGTTTATTTATTTTTGGGACAGAGAGAGACAGAGCATGAACGGGGGAGGGGCAGAGAGAGAGGGAGACACAGAATCGGAAAAAGGCTCCAGGCTCTGAGCCATCAGCCCAGAGCCTGACGCAGGGCTCGAACTCACGGACCGCGAGATCGTGACCTGGCTGAAGTCGGACGCTCAACCGACTGCGCCACCCAGGCGCCCCCTTTCTACTTTTTTAAAATGAGCATCATCACTGCTGTAAATTTCCCTGGAAGTTCTTCTAACGCCACACCCCATAAATTGGATGTATTGTGTTTTCAGTCTCTTTCATTTCAAATATTTTTAAATTTCCATTGTGACTTCCTTTTTTGGCCATGAAAAGTGTGTCGTTTAATTCGGTTTCTCTCTTATATTCTTTCAACTGGACACAGACCAATGAAAACTGTCTTCAGAAACACTTATTGTTTTCAGTGGCTTTGTTTTAAAATCATGGAGGCTCAAATGACTTCTGAGGATTTTTGGTTTGTTTGCTTTTATTTTTCCTCTGTATTATCTATTCTCTGAATAATGGCCTCACTGAATTGCTAAAAATGTAAATATAGAGGTAGAACAGAGGCGAAAGAATACTTGTTAAATGAATACACAAATGAATGAATGAATCCTTTTGGTTCCTAAAACTTTTCAGTGACTTTGCTGCACTTAAAATAAAATCTACGCTTTTTCTTAGGGCCTGTGAGTTTTTGCAAAATCTATCCTTTTCTTAGATCGTCTGTTCCCCTCCCCTTTCCAGCATCATCTTACTCCCTCTGCTTTGTTCATGTCTCTTGTGAAGGGTTTCCTGTCGTGGCACAAATAGATCCATACTCTGTGTAAGACCCAGGCGGTAAACAGAGTGTATTTATTTACCCTGGCCTAGACCTATCCCCCAGCTCTTCACATAGATACACCATCTTAATAGTTCAACTTAAATGGAACCTCCTCAGAGAGGCCAACCACAGCCATGTCATCCAAAGTACCTTCCCCATTAATTCTATATCATATATGTTGATTTCTCCCTTAATGATGACCAATAAAAGACAATAATCCTTTTATTTTGCATGTTTACCTATTTATCCTGTTTCCCTGTACTAAAATGTAAGCTCCAGAGAACATGGGCCATGTCTGCCTTGTCATGGATGATAAAGTTGGTAATTATGCTGAGCAAGAATTACTATTTTTCTTTTTACTTTTTATCATGAAAATTTCAAGCATACATGAAAATGGAGAACAGTACAGTTAACCTCCATACCTATAGCCCAGGGTCAACGTAATTGACATGTGGTCAACCTTGTTTTGTCAATACCACCTTCCCTTTCCCCTAACTGGATAATTTTAAGGCACATTCCAAACACTGTATCATTCCATCCATAAACACATCACAATATATCCCTAGAAATAAGAACACTTTTTAAACATAACCATAACACCATAAAAAATTAACACCTAAAAAATTAACAAAACTTTCTTAATATAATGTAATATTGAGTGAAAGTTCAAATCTTTCTCAATCAAGACTTGGTTTGTTCAAATGAAGATCCAAGCCCACCATTGCGTTGGGGTAATACGTAACTGCTTCTCCTCTGTCTTGTGTTTTAATTGCAGTTCATTTGTCAAAGAAACTGCTCATTGATTTTATGGATGGTTCTACATACCGGCCTTGGATGGCTGCATGTTTTTTTATTCCAGGTACTTTTAAAAACTGAGATATAATTCCTGGATCACAGAATACACCCTTTAAAGTGTATAGCTAAGTGAGTTTTAGCATATCTGCAAAGTTGTGCAACCAACACTAATTGCAGAATATTTTAAAAAATTTTTTATGTTTATTTACTTTTGAGAGAGAGAGAGAACAAGTAGGGGAGGGGCAGAGAGAGAGGGAGACAGAGGATCTGAAGCAGGCTCTGCACTATCAGTGCAGAGTCCAATATGGGGATCAAACCCACAGCAGGGAATCATGACCTGAGCCGAAGTCAGACAGACGCTTAGCCGACTGAGCCATCGAGGCAGCCAGCAATTCATTCCTCATAATGGCTGAATAATATTTCATTGTATGGATATACTACATGTTTTTACTCATTAATCAATTGATGGACATTTGAGTTGTTTCCATTTGTTAGCTGTGACGAATAATGCTGCTATGAATGCACAGGTGCAAGTATGTGTATGGATGTGTTTTCATTTCTCCAGGGTATATAACTAGGAATGGAATTTCTAGGTCATATGATAGTTCTGTGGTTAGCTTTTTTTTTTTTTTTTGGTAGAGAGTTTGAGTAGGGGTTAGTTGAGGGAGAGAGAGAGAGAGAGAGAGAGAGAGAGAGAGAGAGAGAATCTTAAGCAGGAAGCAGCCTCCATGCTTGGCATGGCCTCAATATGGACCTCAATCCCAGGACCCTGGGATCATGACAATAGCCTAAATCAAGAGTTGGACACTCAACGACCTGAGCCACCCAGGCACCCCGTATGTAACTTTTTGGAACTGTCAAACTGTTTCTAAAGTGGCTGCAACATTTTATTATCCCACCAGCAGTTTATGATAGATCCAATGCCTTCACATCCTCATTAACATTTGTTATTGTCCATCCTTTTAATTATAGTCATCCTAGTGGGTATGAAGCGGTGTATCATTGTCATTTTGATTTGCATTTCCTTAGTCGCTAATAACGTTAGGAATATTTTCATGTCCTTATTGACCATTGGTATATCTTCTTTAGAGAAATATCCAATCAAATCCTTTGCCTATTTTTAAATTGGGTTTGTTGTCTTTTTGTTGTTGAATTGTAACTGTTTATATGATATATAAGTTCCCTTATGAAATGTGTGATTTGCAAATTTCTGTACTCTGTTGGTTGGCTGTTCACTTTCTTAATGATATCCTTCGAAGTGTAAAAGTTTTAATTTTGATAAGTACAACCTATCCATTGTTTTTCTTTTGTAACTTATGACTTTGGTGTCATATTTATGAAACTGTTACCCAATCCAATATCATGAAAATTCTTATGGTTTCTTCTAAGGGTTTTATAGTTGTGGCTCCTTGCATTTATGGCTATGATCCATTTTGAGCTTTTTGTATGTGTGTATCGTATAAAGAAGACACACAGCTTCTTTCTTTTACATGTGAATATCCAGTGGTCTCAGCACTGTTTGTTTGAAAGATTGGTTTTTTTCCCCATTGACTTATCTTGGCACCATTGTTAAAAATCAATTGACCATCAGTATAAGTTTTTCTTTCTGGATTCTAAGTTCTACTCCATTGATCTGTATGTCTGTCCTTTGTCATTAACATATCTTAGCTGTAGCTTTGTAGTAACTTTGAAATTGGAAAACGTGGGAGCACCTGGGTGGTTCAGTCAGTTAAGCGTCCAATTTCAGCTCAGGTCATGATCACGACCCATGAATGAGCCCTGCGTTGGGCTCTGTGCTGACAGTGTGGAGCGTGCCTGGGATTCTCTCTCTCCTTCTCTCTCTGCCCCTCCCCCCCAAAATAAATAAATAAACTTAAAAAAATAAGATAGGACTAGCACCTTATCAAAAAGAAAGAAAGAAAGAAAGAAAGAAAGAGAAATTGGGAAATGAGGATCCTCTGATTTTTTTCTTCTTTTTCAAGAGTCCTTTAAAACTATTCTGGGTGCCTCCTATTTCCATATGAAATTTAGACTCATCTTGTCAATTTCTGCAAACAAGTCATATTATTTCAAGTTTATGTGCCATTCCCCTCCCCCCCCCCAAAAAAAAATTCTGCTTTCATAGAGGAGCAGATTTTCAGATGTCCCGCTTGGCCATTCCTACCTACATCATGCCCCCAAATTCACTTCTGTATGTCATAGCTGGAAGTAACTCCAGAATTTCATCCGGTCTACCTCTATAACTTTATAGGAATACGGCTGAGAAATAGATGTAACTTCTTTCTTCTGAATTTAAAAGTTTTCAACATTTTCTCAACTTAGAAGTCCTTAACAGCAGGGGCTTTTTTCTCGCTCACTGTTTACACATAGATCCTAGTACTGGGTCTGGCACATGTCACATGTGCAGAATAAAGAATGTTGACATGGCTATTTGTCCATATATTAGTGCACTGGTAGCCTGTGCTATGCAGTTTGTAATTCAGTTGGGAGAAGAGAGGGTCCCTGGGGCCAACGCTGGGCTGTGCCTGGGGTTATATTCTGTTGGATACCAGAAAATTGTCAACTATGTGTGGAAATATTACAGACTTTTCAGTTTAGATATGAAATGTTTTTATAATTTTGGAAGGCCTCAGCTTGTACTTAGGTTAGTATAGATTTAGCTCAATTTCTCAATCTTTGAGCTGCCCATCTATAATAATCACTTTATAATAATCACTTCAGGGGCGCCTGGGTGGCTCAGGTGGTTGAGCGTCCGACTTCGGCTCAGGTCACAATCTCACGGTTCGTGGGCTGGAGCCCTGCGTCGGGCTTTGTGCTGATGGCTCAGGGCCTGGAACCTGCTTCGGATTCTGTGTCTTCCTCTCTCCCTGCCCCTCCCCTGCTCGTGCTGTGTCTCTCTGTCTCTCTAAAATGAATAAACGCTAAAAAAATTACAATAATCATTTACATGATAAGATTGAGAACTTTTACAAGCCTGAAATACATTCTGAAATACATTTTTAGAAATGATAGCGGGAACCGCCTGAGTGGTTCAGTCGATTAAGCGCCAGACTCTTGATGTTGGGTTGGCTCAGGTCACGGTCTCACATGCGATTGAGCCCTGTGTCAGGCTCTCTGTTGACGATGCAGTGCAGAGCCTGCCTGGGATTCTCTCTCTCTCCCTCTCTCTGCCCCTCCCCTGCTCGCTCTCTCTCTCTCTCTCTCTCTCTCTCTCTCAAAAAAAAAAAAAAAACGGTAAAAAATCATAATGGGAAGCTAATGCTTTCGGCATAATTCTTTGATAACTGGTAAGCCATTCACTTGTTTATTCATCTATTTATTTAGCAGATATTTATTGAATACTTAATCATTGAATACGAGGCATTATGCTGAGTACCGGGGACAACGTGACAAAGACAAGCATGGTCTCCTCCCCTCTTAGGAAATAAACAGCAGCTTAAATCCAAGCAGCAAATGAAAATGGAATCCACAGAGGACCTTATCCACCACCATTCTGGAAACAGATACAAACTGCTGGGCCATCACTAGAATATCTTCTGGCATACAGCACGTTCTTGTGAGAGGCAGAAAACCTTTCCAAATAATTCTCCTATGCTCAGCTTCTATTTCTTGGCCACTTGGTATCATCTCATTTCTCCAAGAATTCTGGTGTGGATTCTCCATCCTTCTCTAGACTCTTTCCATTCTGTCCCTCTTTTCCACTTATTTTGTTCTTTCTCACTCCCTGCAAGAAAAGTGTGCTGACTTGTGTCTTTATTGAAGTGGTTTGTCTCTTAAATGCAGAGGACAGGGTATGACGGAGGAAGATATGGAAAGCACCACCAACGGGATGATACCATTCAGAGACTCCAGGACTTGCCTTACTTATCGATGCCTGATAGTTCATAATTAGCGATTCTTGTCTGCAAAAGGCGTAGATTCTGGCTACAATATAAATATCCCTGGGGAGATAATTGTTTTTTGAGTCTTATAGGTCATTTCTGTATGGCGTTTATTTAAACCTTTTCTGAGAACAGGTTTTGGTTGGAAAGATGGAAAAAACATGAGCAGTAGATAACCAAAATTATTAGCAGGAGAGGGCGAGATGGGAGGTTGAAGATGCCACTGTTACAAAAGAGAAAGAAGTCATCTCTTCAAGATGATCTCAACTTACTGTATTTCAAAACCTTATCACTAAGTTCTCTTAAAATGCTCTCTGAAACATGACATTAACAGTTAAAATTAGCTTTGTGATAAGTACTCAAATTCCACCGAATATAACCCTGGGGATAGAATGACACGGGTTACATGAAAAAATTTGGAACCCCTCATCCATATTCAATATCTCTGATGTATTCCTTCCTGCAAGCCCCTCCCCATTCCAGTCTTGGGGTTGAGAATTCCTGACATTCGGAGTACAGAGCATTGAAGTCAGTGGACTCAACGTCAAGATTAAAGAAAAACGTAAAAAAGGATTTTGGAATGCTCAAAGTAGCAGTGAAATTTAGAGACAGGTCACTCGCTAAAATATGACATCCCCAGTGTGCACTCTGCCTGCCTTATACGCATGGCCGGGGTGGTGGGGGGGGTGGGTTCTGTACAGATATTCCCACGAATATCTCACGAATATGTCCTCAAGAGCACAGCCCACGTTGTGATATTAATTATTCTCTGGCTTCAGTAGGCCTGTTTGGATCATTTTTTCAATTTTAACTGATTGATTTTAATGACAGATTTTATAATCATATTAAACAATAAGTCTTTTAACATGAAAGAAATGCCTTACGTGAACCCGGCATTTAAATGAATAGCAGTTGTGTGAAATTGTGTGCGATGCCATCCGATATAAAATACGTGGACATAACAATTACAGGCCATCTGTTAAACTGGCATCTTGCTTGTACAGGAATGAAATTTCAATTAAGTTTTATTATCAGGAAGTGTAAATGACAGATCCCATACGAAAGGCCATAGCCAGTAAACGGTCTAAATAAAGAGTGAGATGTCATACAGTTAATGAGTTGCATCAGGTTCCCTGATTACATACTTTGTAAATAATGTGTTGTCGTTCACCAGCTCTTGGAAACGCGTGTTGCTGGTGAGCGTGGCGGTTGTTTTTTAAGTGATGCCCATATGGGAGGTAAATTGAAACAGTTGTGCGACACGGTCCGGAGTCGTCTGGTTAATGTTGATCCACCACTTGAGCTGGAGAGACTGAAGTTAAATCACACGTGAGATAAAAAAAAGACGTTAGAAAGGGGAGAAGCGAAAATCCTATCTCGAACGTGTCTAAGAAATGGTGATTTGCTGGAAGCCACGCATCCATGGCCTGAAAACCATTCACAACCCGAAGGAACGGATGTCAGGATCCCACCGTGGTTCAGTGTGGTTTCACATCATCACAGGACGGGGAGATTCTAACACTGTCAACAAGTGTAGGGACAAGGGTCTGGGTTATCGACAGCAGAACAAGTTGGCGTATAGCTTTTAGCGGTGAAATATGTCTCATAACTCATCAACCAGGGTCCTTGTTTTCTTACCTGTCATCAACATAATATCTATTATTGCTGTGATAGGAAAATAAATAAGTAAGTAAATAAATCATACCCAAATTCTACATGTTCAAGTAGTAACTTGGAGAGTTGTCAAAAAGAAGTCAAATTTTCATTCCCATAAAGAAGCTAAAAATAACCTCAAGCCATTTCTCTCCAGTGCACTTCTACAAACATATAATTAAGTAGAGCTCAGATTCATCATCGAAGGCATCAGCCACAGCTGCGGACCCTTGGAAAGTTATTCAGCGTCTTCCAGCACTTTTGCTGAGTAATGTCTGGGTGAGGCAGCAGCCAGAATCCAGCCCTGGACAGGATTTGCCAGAGGCATTTGCAGGCTGGGTGACCTATCTCCTCTGGGCCCGGATACTTCCACATTTCAAGGTTACTGAATGGATATCACATGCCAGAAAGTGAATTCTTCGGTGACCTTTACTGTTAATTCAGCTCTTCTGGCTTTCAATGGAGAGTGGATGGATTCCTGTTGGGTGTTGTTTTTTTGTTTTTTTGTTGGTTTTTTTTTTTTTTTTTTTTTTTTTTTGTTTTTTTGGTATTAACTTTTGAAAAAGAATGGGCAGATGACAGGAACAAAATAAATGAGCTTTTACTTGGATTCAGCCTGTTTAATTCCACCTGTATTTTGGAGGTGGGGTAGAAAAAGGAATATGCTGTATACCTAGTCCTGGGGGGGGGGCGCCCCACCAGAATAGCAAGCAGGTATCAGGACTGCCGATGAGTTTTGACTTAAATTTTAAGAATTTTTTTTTATGGGGATGTAATTTACAAACAGTGAAATACACAGATCTTAAGTCTACAGTTCCACCATTTTTGGCAAAAAGATACACTCATGTAATTCACATCCCTATCAGTATGTAGAATGTTTCCATCATACCATAAAATTTTCTTGTGTCCTTTCCCAATCAATCACTATGCTCCCTGCTCCCAACCACTGAACTGATTTTTATCACTACAGATTCTTTTTTTTCTATCGAAGAACGTTGTATAAATGGAATCATACATTATGTACTCTTTAGTGTATAGCTCTTTTCACGAGGAAGCCTTTTCTTCTGTGAGAGAGGTTTTACAGGGGCGCCTGGGTGGCTCAGTCAGTTAAGTGTCCCACTTTGGCTCAGGTCATGACCTCACAGTTTGTGAGTTCGAGCCCCATGTTGGGCTCTGCTGTCAGTGCAGAACCCACTGAGGATCCTCTGGCCCCCCCTCTCTCTGCGCCTCCCCCGCTTGAGCTCTTCCTTTCCCTCTCTCTCTCTCTCTCAAAAATAAACATTTTTTTAAAAAGAGGTTTGAGAGATTAATCCATATTGCATGTAGTAAAAGCTATTTCTATTGCATGTAGTAAATCTATTTCTATTAATGGGCTTTTGCTTTGTTTCTAGTTTGGAGCTATTACAAATAAAGCTGCTATAAACATTCTTGCATGAAATGTTGGAGGACATTTTATTTCTCTTGGATTAATATCTAGGATTCACATTCGCCCTCTTAGAGAATGTAGGTAACTTTCCAGAATCACACATCGAATCAGTACTGGGAATCAAACCCAGATGCATGAGACTCCGAAGCCTGTGATCTTAGCCAATATAGCAACATAAAACTTCTTAGCATAGAGTTCTGCTTCTGGATGGCAGCATGAGGGGCTCTGTGGGCACCCTCCCCAGTGCAACAAGCAAAACTAGTGAAAACTATTTTAAAAATCCAGCCATTTAGGGGTGCCTGGGTGGGTCTGTTGATTAAGCATCCCACTTGGGCTCAGGCCATGATCTCTCGTTTGGTGAGTTTGAGCCCTGCATCGGGCTCCATGCTGATAGTGCGGAACTTGCTTGGGATTCTCTCTCCCTCTCTCTCTACCTCTCCCCGACCTGTGTGTGTGCTTTCTGTCTCTCTCTCAAAAAGAAAGAAGGAAAGGAAGGAAGGAAGGAAGGAAGGAAGGAAGGAAGGAAGGAAGAGAGAGAGAGAGAGAGAAAGAAAGAAAGAAAAAGAAAGAAAGAAAGAAAGAAAGAAAGAAAGAAAGAAAGAAAGAAAGAAAAAGAAAGAAAAATCCAGCCATTTAAAGTCTTTGAAAGTTTTCCCAAGGGAATACAGCAAATGAAGAAACATTTATTCAAGAAAGTCTACTAAAACTCAGCAAGAACAGCAAGAATCTGTGATATTTGTGTGTGTGTGTGTGTGTGTGTGTGTGTGTGTGTGTGTAAGTTAATTTATTTTCAGAGAGAGAAAGAGCAGGGAAGGGGAAGAGAGAGAAGGAGAAAGAGAATCCCAAGCAGTCTCTGCACTGTCAACACACAGTCTGATGTGGGGTTTGATCCCGTGAACCATGAGATTATGACCTGAGCCAAAATCAAGAGTCAGATGCTTAAACAACTGAGCCACCCAGGTACTCCAAGGATCTGTGATGTTTGAATAATGACCCACCTTTACCTCTCCCCCATGCCCTACTCAGCTCAGTTAGATAGAACTTCTGCTTCATGTAGGTTGTGGCCAAAAAGGCAGGCCTCCCTCTCTCCTCACAAGGGTTATAGTATTTCACTAGGAGAAGGCTCTTAGCATTCTCCTATCATCAGACTCCAAGTTGAAGAGGCTACATTCCTGGTGAGTGTGCCCGAGAAGTTGTGGCTGCCTGGCTGCCTTCCCTCACTCAGCCGATCCCCAGGGAATGGCCGCTCTACCACAGGCAGGGCAAGCTAAAAATACCGAGGCCCTGATTATTTCACCCCCACAGTGATAATAAAGAGATTCTCCATCAGCAAGGCAAAGCCAAGAAGACCAGGGATATCCCCAGCCAGCATGCAGGGTAGTGACTCAGATGTTTTGTCTGGAGGGAGAAGCAATTGATAAGAAGAAAATTCCCAAGTTCTCCAGAGGAACTGGCTTGATCTGAGACGGGGCGGGGGGAGGTGGGAAATTCAAATCTCAATGTGGTGTCAAAAACAACAGTTCCTTTAAGATAAACCATGAGCCGGCTAACTTATCAGAGCTAGCATGAAATATACTTTGCTTCAAGACCTTGGGATGGGTTGTCGGTCGGGGTGGGCAGAATAACAGTGATTTCACCCTTTCAAATCCTAAATTCCCCAAACAACAAAATCTGACTGCCTGTTCAATGCCTTGGCCAAGCTAGAGCACAAATCCTTCGTCAACAGGACTATGTGCAGTGGTGTGGAGGGTGCTGTCTAAAGCAAAATCAGAAATGAAAGCAACAGTGCATGAGGAAATCCATCAAATGCTCTAGGGGTCTAAGTTGAAGTGATGACGTCAAGAAAGGAGCAACGCTTGGAGGGATGTCTTTGAGCATCGAGAAGGTGAATTGGAAGAAATATGATCATTTTTTTTTTATTATATGCCGTATGTTGGCCTGAAAATGTAAGTGTGTAATGAGAGCTGTTTCTGATTTGAATCACAGTTGTGTGGCAAAGACTGTATGTGGTATGTTGGACCTTGGCTAATTTGTTCAAAGACCCTTTAATTTTCTTAGGGAAACCAATGAAGGTTTTTAATGTTATGGCTATGGGACATTAATAGTTCTGAGGAGCTCGGCTCAAACACATTTCTGGAGAACACTAAAATTCCAGGACCAGTGGAATATAAGAAATTATTGAAAACTGGATTTTTTTTTTTACTTAATAGTATTCATTTCCAGTCTTTGCTAAGTGAATTTTCTTTCTTCCTTTTTCTTTCCTTCCTCCCTCCCTTCTTCCTTCCTTCCTTCCTTCCCCCTTCCTTCTTTCTTTCCTCCTACCTCCCTCCTTTCCTTTTTTCCTTCCTTCTTTCCTTCCTTCCTTCCTTCCTTCCTTCCTTCCTTCCTTCCTTCCTCAAACATTTCCCCAATATTTGGTAAAGAAAAACAGAATTATGCGATAGTCAACTGCACAGAAATCCTTGAGCCTCAGAGACAGAGAAGGAGGTGTACACAGTGAGTGAGACTGGGGTCTTATGACTTGAATAACAACAGATGGGAGGGAGGACAGTTATCTCTAATTGCAGTTAGCAAGGAGACTTGAGAGGACATCTGGGTTGAGAGCAGGTTATCTCTAGGAACTTTCTTTGCTTCTCTTTAGTGCAGGCAAAAGAATGTTTCTTTCTGTACTTGAGCCTGTTGAGAGTTATGAAAGAGGCCTTTGTGAGGAGAAATACTCCATGGATTAGAGGAAAAAAGCAGTAAGCATGGAAAACCATGAATTAATTTTGGTAAACCATGTTGAAGAGAAATACTTGTGAATGACAGAAAGAGAGTGAGAGAGAGTTCACGCCAAAAAATTTGAACAGTTGTACCCAAACTCCAATGGAATTTACTGAAAAATGCTGAAAGATTGTAATTCCATAATTTTCTGCTTTTGTTCTATTGGGACAGATTTGAGGATTTCGCCAGTATTGTTGGAAATCACTTGTAACGGCATTGGGAGAGGGTCGTTACGCTCTCTTGTGAACGTGGCGCTGTGATGTGCTGGGTCAGTGGGCTGCCCCAACACCTGGTCTGTGGCTCTACCAAGAAGTCCTCATTCTGGATGGACGCCCTAACGCAGGGTTTCCAAAACTGCACTGCACATTAGAGTCACCTGGGGACCTTTTACAGCTATCAATGCCTGGGGTCCACTCTACACCAATTAAACAGTATCTTTAGGGATGGGGACCAGGCATAGCTGTTTTCTCAGACCTCTCCAGGTAATTGCGATTTACAGAAAGAGCTGAGAACTGCTACCCTTGGGAGATGCGGGGCCAGCAAATGAAGTTACCTGTGGAACTGTCTGTGAAGAAAGAACAGAGATGAGGCCAGTGGGAAAGGGGCCAGAAAAAAAATCAATACGAGAGAACAGGATGTGGTATGTTTTAGACAGAGTAGCCAGAGAATGCTCATCTTTTGTCCAAATGGGAAAGAGAGCTAGATCGTCACTTCTTCTAAAACCCTGAACCCCAGAGACACAGCCAAAGAGCTGGGATACTGTTGGAATTCTCTGAGCACAGGGGGTCCCTAAGAAACTTCAAACCTCAATGAACAATGGGCCCTTTGGACAAAGATCTCAAGAGATTCCTTAAATCCAAAAATCTCTAACAAATCCAAAGGCAAGATGAGCTTTGAAGACCCAGGAATTCTTCACAGGGTAGCAATGTTACCAGGCAGGACAGACCATCTCTCTCCCTCCCTCCCTCTCTCCCTCCCTCCCTCTCTTCCTCCCTCCCTCCCTCCCTTCCTCCCTCCCTTCCTTCCTTCCTTCCTTCCTTCCTTCCTTCCTTCCTTCCTTCCTTCCTTCCTTCCTTCCTTTTCTTCCTGTCTTTCTGTCTTTCCTCCTTTCTTTAAGTTTACTTATTTATTTTGGGAGAGAGAGAGAGCACAAGCAGGGAAGAGGCAGAGAGAGAGAGAGAGAGAAGGATAGAGAGAGAATCCTAAGCAGGTTCCACACTGTCAGCGTGGAGCCTGATGCAGGGCTCTAACTCACAAACTGTGAGATCATGACCTGAGCTGAAATCAAAAGTCTGGCACTTAACCGACAGAGCCACCCAGGTGCCCCCAGACCATGTCCTTGCTGTAGGAAGCAATGCAGTGGGAGGTGCATCCTGCTTCAGCAAGCAAAACTTTCTGGAATAGAATAGATTCCAATGGCTACAATCTTCGAAAGGCACTTGTGAATTCAGCATGACGTAGCAATTAAGGTTGCCAGACAGATCATAGGACATCCAGGTAAATTTGAAGTTCACATAAACAATGAAAAGCTTTCTTAGAATTGCCTTGGACATGCTTATGCCAAAAATTAATGTGTTGGGGTTACCAGCAATTCAAATTTAACTGGATGTCCTCTACTTTCATTTGCTAAATCTGCTAACTCTCATTCCCAGTGACTTTATAGTAATATTTTATAAAATGCTGGCCTGGAAAGTGAGAAATGGCTGAGAAATGAAACCAGAACCACCTGGACATTGATGGACAGAGCCAGCTGAAAGCGCTGTGCCGTGATGGTCTGACGGGAAAGACAGAGTGTCTGACGGGAAAGACTGATGGCCATCAAGGTTCAAAATTGTTTCCAAAAGAGATGCTAGTGTCTCATAATAAGACACCATAAAAGGAAGGTACTTTGGAGTGTGTCATGCTAGAAGTTTCCTGGTTCATAGTCAGTACGTAGGACATCTGTCAATAGGCTGCAGGCTGTGGTCCCAGGAGAAGGCCTAACAAGACAAGATCCAACTGGAGACCCAAAACTAGCAGTGGCATGGGATCCTAGATTGGAACCTACAAGTAAGACTAGGACAGAAGCTTAATTAGTGGTCCTGGGGGACTATGACACCAGGTCAAATTGGCAGCAAGGACAGCTACATATATACAGATCTCTATCATCTGTCTACCTGTCTGTCTATCAATCTATTATCTATTGATCTAGCATCTATCAATCTATTGTGTATGTATGTATCTATTATCTATGTATCTATCTATCCATCTATCTATCTATCTATCTATGTATCTATCATCTATCATCTCCTGAAAATATCACCTTAGCGACTGGCCTAATGCTGTCTGCCTCAGACCAAAATTGATTCTGAGAACAAAGCACACTGCTGACTCTGCTGGTGAGGATGGCCTGGCTCCAACCACGGAGGAGAGAATAATTACAGAGACATGGGATTGAGACCCACAGCCTAAGCTGGAAGTATCTCTAGAGTTTGTGGGCATCTTCACAAAGCAGCCTGGGTCAAATGTCATGATTCTTACTTGGCAGTTTATACAGTGGCAAATCAGTGCCTTGTGTCTCCTGGCTATGCCCTGAAAGTACAAAAACACCCGGTGACAGCAAAGTGTCTGAAATCCCTGACCACTAAGCTTTGTTGTAATGGTGCTTGGTGAACCACTAGGCAGAGTTGGTGTCTACGTAGGATAGTAGGTGGTTGATTTCATGTAAAGAAGACAGAGGGTAAACTCAAATGTCCAATCAGGAAATGTTCTATTTAGGAATGCCATTCTTCCAAAAAGCCTAATCCTTAATTTATAATTGTTAATACATAAGATTTCTAGTAGCTGAGAATTCTGTGCTCCCCACATTGGATACAGAATCTTGTCATTGGCCAAACGTGTGGAAGTGCTAGACGTATGAATCTCAGAAAGAGTGGAAAGTGGGTTCTAATAACAGCATATGGTTTTTTAAACTTCCAACTGCAGATGTTAAGGAACAACTTCCTTTTTGGCTCTATGAAATGGGGACAGAATGGAGGGTCTGTGATTTGCTATAAGTTCTGTAGGAAAAAAAAAAAAGCAGGGCCATGATCATTGAGGAATCAACCATGGGGTCTCCCCACATCTCTATATCCGTGATGCTAACAGGTCATTTGAATACAAATGACTACTTTGAAGTGTCTGCTAAGTTAATGATTTGATGTAAAGGTAAAGCAATCAATGTGCTGACTATAGTTTCTATTCAATAAAATGTTCTCTTAGAGGGTATCTGGATTCCATCTAGGTTTAGCTTTGTAACGGAATAGAATAGCGTGATCATATTAGCCTTCATCGGCCACTTTTGATACCTTTGACCTCTAATTAGGCAGTTACACGTAAGAGATCCACTTGAGGTATGCTCTAGAAATGGAAGAATTCGTCCTAACGCAGTTCTTATCCTTGTAAATGGCATGGTTCTGTTCTTTTTATAATTAACAAGCATTAAATGATTGGTTTTTGAAGTTGCATGTTGGGTACAGCACCACTTCCTTGAGTACGAGGTAGCAGAAGGGCTGGGCAGCATGAAGCTGATAACAGCGTTTCTTGGAATCAGGGCAAAAATGACCTTAGAATTAAGAGAAAGCCCTTGAGTTCTCTTGTTCTTTCTCTCACCTCTGTGGGCTATACCCAAAGACAAAGCTGCAGATTATTTGTACTTCTTTGATATGTGAAGTATCGAAAAGCAAATCCTGGCAACCTCAAAAACCACCTTGTTAGTTTATTGTGAGTATCCATCATCGTATAAACCAATTTAATAGGGGACCATAGTTGCCAAATTGTCTGATCTCCAGATTTTCTCAGCATTTCCCATCTGTTCACACAATAGCCAGAAGATGTTTGCTTTCCTGGATACAGAATAATGCTTTAAAACTGCCTGAAGGAAACTACTCATCCAAGCTGTTTTAATAAGGTTAAGTATATAAAATATTCATCTCACAGGATATATGCCCATATGCTATCATATCATTAGTCACAGAAATGGACATTTAATTATTCTGGTCTCTAAAGTCCACCTCTATGGTGAGACTGTGCAGGACTTTGTGAATCAGGCTGCCTCATTCATCCATGACAGCATTTTTTTTTTTTTTTTTTTTTTTTTACCTAGTTGTTGGTTCGCAGTCTTCTCAGAAGATTTCTGGCTATCATCTGAAATTAGCCCCCCTTATTTGGAGGACAGGGAGAGACTGAAGAAACAGGCAGAGCACTCCAGGTTGGTAGGTGACAGTTTTAATAAGCAAAGGGAACTTACAAGGCTTGTCTTGGGCAGCAGCAAGACAAATGGGTCCCGACTCCCGCCCGCCGTATCTTAAAAGTTTATATATATACAGAGAGAGAGGCCTTAACTGGGTTCAGAGAGGTATACTGTGCAAGTGTTGTCAATACCACATCACTGTCCCAAGACTGTGTCCTTGGAGCAGCCTCTGGAAGCGAGAAAGGCAAGTGGAAGCCACATTCCAAGGATGGAAGGGGGCGAGGAGCCTTCTGAGTGTCCTAGCCAGCTCATGGGTCATGAGTCATGAGTCATGTCTTTTCCATGACCTTCCCCAACCCTAGCTCACAGGGCTTTCTCCGCGTCATGATAGTCCATTTGCCTCTCCACTTTGTAAATGGTCATTCCTTCTTGTCAACCGTCTCAATATATTTGGAGCAACCGCACCCACCCACCCCCCACCCCCAGCATTCTACGCAGTGGTCTTACCCATCTCCTTGTAGGCTATCACACATTCTTAAACACTCTTCCTGAACAGTGAAATTCTGTTCTCTTTTCAACAAGAGCCAGAGAGGAAGTTGTTGCTTAAATATCTGCAATAAAAAGACCCTGTTTCCAAACTGTTGATTGGAATTTCACTTACCACTGTTTCTAAACTCAAATGTTCTAGCCCTGCTAGAATATTGGTTGGCCAATATTAAGAAATCACATTCCGTGTGGGGGAAAGAAGGCCATAGAGTGATGTTTCTCTCATGTTTTCCTATCAAAAGACATCACTCAGATGTGGTACTTCATGCAGAGAGAATAGGTGGTTGTGTCATTAAGATTACATTTTCCCAGAACTGACTTGTTTGTACTTCCTGTGGGCAGTAGTTATAAATTAGCATACATATCAAATAGTACATGTGTATTTCTACTTCACTTATTACTATATACCCATTTGGATACATGTCTATATCTCTATTTATATATATATATGTGTATGTATATATACATATACATATGTGTGTGTGTGTATATATATATATATATATATATATACACACACATACATATATATATCAAAGGGTACCTACTGAAATATTGAAGGTATTTCTAAGTGGTATAATTATAGCTGAGTTTTATTTCCTCCTGTTGGTTTTCTTGGTAGTTTCAATTTTTTATTATTTTTTATTCAATTTTTTATTATTTTTATTTATTATTTATTTATTTGTTTATTTTTAATTTTTTAACAATGATTTACTCTTGAGAGAGAGAAAGAGAAAGAAAGAGCATGAGCAGGGGAGGGGCAGAGAGAGAGGGAGACACAGAATTTGAAGCAGGCTCCAGGCTCTGAGCTGTCAGCACAGGGCCTGATGTGGGGCTCAAACTCATGAACCAAGAGATCATGACCTGAGCCAAAGTCAGACACTTAACCAACTGAGCCACGAGGTGCCCCTCAAATTTTTTGTTAATATTTTTTTTATTATTTATTTTTGAGACAGAGACAGAGCATGAGCAGGGGAGGGGCAGAGAGAGAGGGAGACACAGAATCCAAAGCCGGCTCCAGGCTCTGAGCTGTCAGCACAGAGCCCGACACGGGACTCGAACCCACAGACCATGAGATCATGACCTGAGTCAAAGTCGGAAGCTCAACCGACTGAGCCACCCAGGCACCCTGCCCCTCAAATTTTTAAATCAAGAATGTGCTTTACTCCTATAATCATTTTTAAAATGTGAAAACAGCCGTTTGCCCGCTGTAAGCAGGATCTACACGTGAGCATAAATGATGTGCCTATCCCAATGCTAAAAGCCGTGGGCATCCGCAGATAGCCTCACGATGCACCGATGTGTTCATTTGTACCACGTCGCTGCTGCCCTGAAGAGCCCGTCAAGCACTACAGAATGCTCTTGGGGTCAGATGGGACAATTGCAATCTTCCGCTTTGATTTCCTGAGAAAATAGGTGGGCAGGAATATAATAAAAAAGAGAGTAGAAAGAGACTAATGTTTAGTAAGTGCCTGTTTATGGCCTAGGTATTGGATGTGTGTGTTGTCTCATTTCGTCTTCGGAATCTGGTATCGCTGCTATTTTGCAGATAAGGACGCGGACACACAGTTGCTTGTGATGGCACACTAACTCCAGCAGACCTGGGGCTTGAACTTAGTTTAAAAATTGCAGCTCCTTGCACTCCACCCCACTGCATTATTTCCCAATTTCTGGAGAAAATAAGGCAGACTGATGTGACACAGACAACCTGTCAGTCACCTGTAACTACTGTTTTCTAGGGCTCTCCTATTGTGATTTCTCTTGACAGTGGGGCGTAAATGGCCCCCAAAAGTCCTTATAAGGCCATGCCTTCATTACCCTTTTAGTTGCAAACCTCCCCAGTTAATAAAATCCTTTTGGACTTTTTATAAAACCCCTGTGCATGTAATATTGAGGTCAAAAGTATGCCGTCGTAGAGTGTATGTTAACTAGCTCCCTACCAAAGTAAAAATAACCATTTGAGGCAAGTCAAAAACCTTGGCCTGAAACCACGGACGGATTCTCTAATTCTTTCCTGATACTGATGGACCGTAAGTGGGATGGATAAGAAGGGGACAAAGGTTTGACCCACTTTCCAATCGACCAACTTGTTTTGATCCGATGCACACTGATGTGAAGCGGGACTTGGGAGGTTCCTCCCACCCCCCACCCCTCCGCCACCAAAGGCTGGTCCAGCCTCCTGTGCAGCCACCATAGAGCCCCGCTAGTGATGGAGGTGGTGGCACATCGTGGGAACCGGCCACAGGAGTGGAAACCCTTCCTTTTATCGACCTGCAACCTAATTCTTACAACCACCACTACAAGAGGACAGAAGACAGCTCTTCAAATGTTTGAAAACTGGAACTGGGTCTTCCTCTAATATTGTCTCTTGTCCAGGTTAAACTGGGAGCTTCTTTAAACCCACCTATGCCTAACGTTATTGAGTGTCCACAATGTGCTCCGCTCGTCTGAGCCCTTCTCAGTCTCACCTCCTGGCTACTCTTCCAACCATATTAGAATTTAATCAGCGGGTGCCTGGGTGGCTCAGTCGGCTAAGTGTCCGACTTCAGCTCACGTCATGATCTCACGGTTTGTGGGTTTGAGCCCCACATTGGGCTCTGTGCTGACAGCTCAGAGCCTGGAGCCTGCCTCAGGTTCTGTGTCTCCCTCTCTGCCCCTCCCCTGCTCACACTCTGTGTCTCTCTCGAGATTAAATAAACATGAAAAAAAAAAAAAAGAATTTAATCAGCGTTTTAATGCATGCTGCCTAATCTAGAGTTAACCAAGGAAAAGGGGTTGATCTCACCTGCCTCCCCTTCAGTCTTACCTGCAGATAATCACTTCAGTCTGTAGCCTTCAGTGACTTTATGTATGTAAGTCTGTCCCGATTTCTGTCTTCATCTCAATCTCTGTCTTCTCTTCAGTGTAAGTTCTCTCATCAGGCACGGCATAAACCACCTAGTTCATTCCAGCTTGTTTTGTGTCTTTCAGTAAGATTTTATAGTTTATTCCATCCTTGGGCAAGACCTTCGACTTCTTTGATCCACAGGTTTTACGTATACGTACGCGAAACTCAAGATTCCCCAGAATTCCAAAATTGCTATGACATTTGAAAGAGTTAAATGTGTTCTTCAGATCATTTACAGAGGCTCTCTTGTTCAGCAGGAGACTTTAAAATGCTCCCTACCTTCAAACCAAAATGCCTTTCTAAATACGTACAATTTTGGGGGGAGCCCTTTCTCCATGTCAGACTGCTCCGGTTTGTAAAATCTCATTGAGAATGAACTTTATTTATTTCTAAGTAAGCGCGGTGTCTGAACAATACTTAAGTATTACTTCTTTGCTTCCAGCCTCTGTCTGATGTGGAAAGTTTCAATGCTCTTGGCCTGCAGCTGAGCCTCCGTGTGGGATTTCTGATCGTGGACGCTCATGACTTTTTATGATCGTTACTGGGCATCAGGAGGCAGAGTGGTGATGTAAAAGTTTAAATCCATTCCCCTCCTCTTGGGCTTTTAAAATCCGTTAGACTGGGGCGCCTGGGTGGCTCAGTCGGTTAAGGGTACGACTTTGGCTCAGGTCATGACCTCACGGTTGGAGTCACGATCTCTCAGTTTGTGGGCTCGAGCCCCGTGTCAGGCTCTGTGCTTACAGCTCAGAGCCTGGAAACTACTTTAGAATCTGTGTCTCCCTCCCTCTCTGCCCCTCTCCCCCCACCCCCCCCCCACACAAATAGAATTTTTAAAAAATCCATTAGACAAACATTATCCAACACAGACTTGTTTGACAAGCAAAGGAATTTACCTCCTCCTAAATAGAGTAGTGGAGAGAGACATTCACTAGAGCAACAGTTACGAACAGTTTTTTCTCTCACATCCACTAAAAGAGTTTTGAAAATTTATGTAACTGCACCTCGATGTTTTTATGTTGATAACTTTTTTTCAATATAAGTTTAAGTATTCAAAACAACTTGTAATTTCTGGCACACTATAATTGTTACATTGCTCCCAAATGTTTCCAGCCTTAGAAACTTCATTCTGTCCACCATCTATTTACAAGATATATAAGAGGTTCTCTTCCACAGAAATTTTACATCACCCCATTTATTCCAGACTTGTGTTTCCATTCCACTTCCTGCAGAGAATTGTATCCCAGTGCAACATATTTGCTGCTTGGAATTCTTTTATTGATCACTCTACCATATGTCTCTGTAAGAAAAATATTTATATAAATTGAAATTAAATTGTTTTCCCAATTTTGACCTTACCGTGATATTATTTCTAAATATTTTTTGGAAAAAAAAAAAAAACTTTCTTCTGGACTGAGTTACCACAACAGTGATTATTTCTGCACAGTTAGTCAAAATAAGATAAACAATTAAAAAAAATTTTTGATGAGTGACTTTTAAACACAAAAGGTAAAGTTTTTGAGGAAACCTATCTCTTAATGAAACTAATAGGACCTTTTGTCCAGATAGTTTATGAATTCATGAATAAATATTACTCATTACTAGAATAAAAATAGGGGCTAAATATCACTTTTATTTATATTTTTGTTATCTAGATATAGGCAACAAAAGCCATGTATCTCTCTCTCTCTTTCTCTCTCTCTCTATATGTATATGTATATGTATGTATATGTGTGTATATATATGTATATGTGTATGTATATATTATATATGTATATGTACATACATATGTATGTATATGTATATATACATGCATATGTGTATGTATACATATATGTATGCATACATACATATACATATACACATGTATGTACATGTATGTATACACACATATATACATATATAGGTATATACATATGTATATATGTATACATATGTATATATGTGTGTGTGTGTGTGTGTATATATATATATATATATATATATATATATATATATATATTTCTTTACCCATTCATCTATCAATGGACGCTTGAGCTGCTTCCATAATCTGGCTATTGTAAATAATGCTGCAATAGACATAGGGGTGCATGTATCCTTTCAAATTAGTGCTTTCATACTCTTTGGGTATATACCCAGTATGCTATTATTGGATCGTAGGACAGTTCTATTTTTAATTTTTTGAGGAACCTCCATACCATTTTCCACAGTGGCTGCGCCAGTTTGCATCCCCACCAGAAGTGCATGAGTGTTCCTTTTTCTCCACATCCTCACCAGCACTTGCTGCTTCCTGTGGTTTTTATTTTAGCCATTCTGACAGGTGTCAGTGATACCTCACTGTGCTCTTATTTGCATTTCCCTGATGATGAGTGATGTTGAGCGTCTTTTCATTTGTCTTGTTGGCCCTCTGGATGTCTTCTTTAGAGAAATGTCTGTTTAATTGGATTATTGGGGGGTTTTTTGATGTTAAGTTGTACATTTATATATTTTGGATACTACCCCTTTTCCAGATGTGTCATTTGCAAATATCTTCTCCCATTCAGTAGTCTTTTGGTTTTGTTGGTTGTTTCCTTCACTGTACAGAAGCTTTTTCTTTTGATGTAGTCCCAATAATTAATTTTTGTTTTTGTTTGCCTTCCCCAGGAGACATATCTAGACAGGTATTATGGCTGACGTCAGAGAAATTATTGCCAGTGCTCCCTTCTAGGATTTTTATGGTTTCAGGTCTCATATTTAGGCCTTAATCCACTTTGAGTTTATTTTTGTGTATGGAGAAAGAAAGAGGTCTAGTTTCATTCTTCTGTATGTCGCTGTCCAGTTTTCTCAACACCATTTGTTGAAGAGACTTTTTCGTGTTGCATATTCTTGCCTCCTTGGTCAAAGATTAATTGACCATAACATCATGGGTTTATTTCTGGACTTTCTATTCTGTTGATCTATGTGTCTGTTTTTGTACCATACTGTTTTGATTACTATAGCTTTGTAACATCTTTGTACAGCTTTGAAATCTTGAATTGTCGTTCCTCCAGCTTTGTTTTTCTTCTTCAAGATTGCTTTGGCTATTTGGGGTCTTTTGTGGTTCCTTACAAATTTTAGGATTGTTTGTTCTCGTTCTATGAAAACTGTTGTTGGTATTTTGATAGGGATTGCATTAAATCTGTAGACCGTTTTGGGTAGTATGGACATTTTCACAATATGTGTTCTTCCAGTTGTGGCCATGGAATGTCTTTCCATTTGTCTGCCTTGTCTTCAGTTTCTTTCATCAGTGTTTTATAGTTTTCAGAGTACAGGCCTTTCAGCTCCTTGGTTAAGTTTATTTGCAGGGTTTTTTTGTTGTTGTTGTTATTTTTGGTGCAATTGCAAATGAGATTGTTTTCTTCATTTCTCTTTCTGCTGCTTCATCATTAATGTACAGAAATGCAACAGATTTCTATATATTGATTTTATGCCCTTTGACCTCACTGAATTCATTTATCAGTTCTAGCAGCTTTTTGGTAGCCTCGTTAGAGTTTTCTATATATAGTATCATGTCATCTACAAATAGTGAAATGTTTACTTCTTCCTTACCAATTTAGGGATGCCTTTTATTCCTTTTTCTTGTCCTCATTCCTGTGGCTTGTTGGATTTCCAGTACTATGTTGAATTTAAGTGATGGGAGTGGACAACTTTGTCTTGTTCCTAACCTTAGGGGAAAACCTCTCAGTTTTTCACCACTGAGTATGCGGTTAGCTGTGAGTTTTTCATACATGGTCTTAATGATGTGGAGGTATGTTTCCTCTAAACCTGCTTTGTTGAGGGTTTTTATCATGAATGGATGTTGTACTTTGTCAAACGCTTTTTCTGCATCTGTTTAAATGATCATATGGTTTTCATCTTTTCTCTTATCGATGTGATGTAGCATGTTGATTGATTTGCAAATATCGAGTCACCCTTGCTTTCTGGGAGTACATCTCACTTGAATTAATGATGATTTTTTAAATGTATTTTTTGATTTGATTTGTTAATATTTTGTTGAGGATTTTTGCATATATGTTCATCAGAGGTATTGGCCTATCACTCTTTTTTTTTTTTTTTGTATTGTTTTTATCTAGTTTTGGTATCAGGGTAATGCTGTATTCATAGAATGAAAAAATTATATTTAAAATTAAAAATGATCTTCCAAGGGGCACCTGGGTGGCTCAGTTGGTTAAGTGTCTGCTTTGGCTCAGGTCATGATCTTGCGGTTCATGAGTTTGAGCCCTGTGTTGAGCTCTGTGCTGACAGCTCAGAGCCTGGAACCTGCTTCAGATTCTGTATCTCCCTGTCTCTCTGCTCCTCTCCTGTTCTCACTCTGCCCCCCCCCTCAAAAATAAAGAAAACATTAAAAAAAATAATAATAAGTGGTCTTCCAAGTTTCTGTTCTGACATTCTAGACTCTAATCTTCAGAACAGTGTTTCTCAAACTATCTCTGTTGGAATCGCATGGTAAAATACTTATAAAAACGTGCATTCCTGGGTCCCCCCCAAAATCTGAATCAGAATCTCTGGGGATGAACTCCTGCAGGCATTGTCTATACCTGCTATGAGGCTGAATACACTACTTCACACACTTTGCCACATAGGACCACATATGCAGTCCCTCCTGGTCTCCACCTTTACTCTGGTGGAACAGATCAGGCTCCAGCACCTTCTCCCACTCGTGTTGTTAGCAAGCGCTTGCCACTATCCTGGGCTGTGAGCAACGATGCACACAACTCACCCAGAGTGTGCCAGCGTCACTCACGTTACATTTTAAAAATGAGCCGCTATGGCTAAGCCCACCACTGTTTATTTTGGCAAGGACGAGAAGAGCAGCAACCCACAAATATTTTGCCCTTCGTGTGGCTTCGTGCGGTGTTGCAGCTGTTGCCTCATCTAGTCAAAGTGCCAGGCCTGAGGGTAAACAGACACTTAATTGGGTTAGGGTGAGCTCCAAAAACTTGCAAGCAGGCAGAGCAATAATGGCCACCATGGTTCCTCAGTAGTGCTCTGTGTGTGCTAAGAGATGCTTATCCCACGGCTGGGAGCGCTTTGCTTTTTTTCCTCCCCCGCGCCCCCTCTTTGGGTTGTTGTGTTCCACGTCTATGACCTGATAGGGTATTTAATCACAAGGGATGCGGGGGGCACCGTTTTCCTTCAACCGTGCAATAGGAGTGGATGTGCCACGAAGCTCCCGGAATTTAGTGTTGGTCTTCGGATTAGAGTCTCAGCACGGGACACGTTTCAACAACCCTTGGTACCAATGGCAGGGGCATGTTAGCAGAAGAAAAGAGTACAACCCTGGCCCGGCAGAACAGTTAGGACAAACGTGTGCCAAATCAAACAGAAATGCAGTCTTCCGAGGAACACTCATGATTGGTCGGTCAGCCCAGGCCCAGGGGAGCTATCGTGGACATGTTCAATATGTTTCACTGTATAGTTTCTGGTTATTGTTGTTCCCAACGACTGCCTTCTGCTACCCATGGGCAAGAATGGCAGATGGTTGAGCTGGAGCGCAGTGAGCATCTCTAGGTTTCTGAGAGTGGCCGGTACAAAGCGCTTCTGTCCTTCACCTCAGCCAGGATGAGGGAAGCCCTGTTCCTGTGAGGACCAGAGGAAATTAGATCCAAATACAGGTACGGGCACACATTCATCCGTTTTAGACTCCATTCATTTGGCTAGGCCCATCGCCTCGTGCCGTTTTCTGTCTTGAGAGTTTACACTTTTTTTTTAAAACCCATGGTGTTGTGCCAGTCTTGTGGTATGTCAGCTTGGCTAGGCTAAACTACATTTCCCGAATCCCCTTTGTAGGATGTGGGAAGGCGGAGTCGTAGGAGACGCTCTCTCATGACAGGTGGAGAAGGGGAGCAGCAAGCATTGTGTCGCGTAGCCACACCCTCTCACAGGTGTTCAACCAGACAGGCTTCTAGGTGCTGCCGTGAAGGGACTTTGCAGATGTAATGCAAGTCTTTAATCAATTGACCTTCGGTTAGGGAGATTATCTTAGATGGGCCTTACTTAATCAGGTGAAGGTTCTTAAAAGGGAACTTGGGTCTTCCCTGGAGAGAGAGAGAGAGAGAGAGAGAGAGAGAGAGATTCCTCCTCCCTTTGGATAACAGTTTCAGCCCATGGCTGTGCGGTTCCAGCTGCTTCTGATGTCCTCCTGATGCCTTGTCCTGACAGACTGGATTTGCTTACCAGCCCCAACAATTGCAGAAGCCAGTTCCTTGTAAGCGAGCCAGAGATCCATCTGTCTGTTGGTCCAACCATAATCTATCTATCGCCCATCTCTCCTACTGGTTCTGCCTCTGGTAAATGGTGTCTAATACAGATGTCATTTCCTTAAGGTCAAGAATGATGCCTCTCTTTTTAAACCCAGCATAGCACAGTACTCTGTAAAGATTTACTCTGAGATTTTTTTATTTGGTGTAGTTACCCTGTGATCTATTCACCAGATACATATCTACTTGATAACTCTCTGAGATTGTTTCAATTTATCTGTATTTATTGAGCGCCTGATAAAGGGAATAGGTGTGTGTGTGTGTGTGTGTGTGTGTGTGTACTGGGCACACATCTATACACTAGACCAGAGATAAAACTGGATTCAGTTTTAGGACCTCTTCCAGATTAAAGCAGATCCCAAGGCCTTCCCAGTTCAATCGCAAGCTCAGTTTTATTTATTTAAAAAAAATTTTTTTTAAATGTTTATTTATTTTTGAGAGAGAGAGAGAGCACGAGTGGGGGAGAAGCAGAGAGAGAGGGAGACACAGAATCCAAAGCAGACTTCAGGCTCTGTCAGCACAGAGCCTGATGCGGGGCTCGAACTCACAAACTGTGAGATCACGACCTGAGCTAAAGTCGGACACCTAATCGACTGAGCCACCCAGGCGCCCCGTCAAACTCAGTTTTAGGGAAGGCGACAGTAACACAGAATTGAGGTTGCTTGGCCTGGTACACTGTTATTCATCTGGTGTTCAATTTATCAGTCACTCGGTCTTCCAGTCATTGTGGCACAAAATGCACACCTATCCATGCAGAAATATTCGTTGAATTCAATAGATCTTGGGATATTTGATCTACTCGGTCTATCACCTATCACTAGTACAACAGATACCCCAGTCTACTTGCAAGTGAAGGAATTATATCACTTATTTCAAAATAAGAGGGGATCTTTTCGGTCAGCAATGGATTCTGAGTAATCACTTCTATGGGCGGAAATTCCCTCCCCTGGATTTGAAGAAGGAAGCCTACGGTTAAGGGGAAAGCTGACAAAATGTCCAGGCAGTCATCCAGGCCTATCTCGGCAGAACGGGCCATCATCCCTAGAATGGCCCTCTGCAGGACTGGGTGGCCTTTGAGCCTCTGAGAAAATACCCACCCTTTGAAGCTTGCCACTGGAGGGAAAGTCCGTGTGTCATTTCCCCAGATAAGTAGAGAAAGGGCTCTCTTCGATGACGGCTGACCGCACGCAGGGCCACTGTTTCTACACCAATGACATGATGTGGGCAGCAGGTTTAACCTCTTACGAACAAAAGTGAGGTACAGAAACAGACTTGGACTAACACCCGCAGCAAGCCGATTGCTGTTTTCAGATCTGATTTGCCTAACACGTTAAATATCATGATGTCACTGCTGGCCTCCAGTCTTAAGCCAGAGATCCCAGTTAACACGGCCTACCAAGCTAGTTTCCTACCGTGATGTGATCTTTGAAATGAATCTTTAATGATTATTTTTACAAACCGTCTACAGATGTTCAGCTTATCACCTCGGCCCCTTAGCTGGGCAGTTCCTAAACCGGGATCATCACGCTGCTGCATTGTTGCTGTTTTGCTAGAGGAGGGAGTGGCTTCTTCTAGAAGACCAACCAGAGATCATTTCAACAACAAAAAATTCTTTTGCCTCTGTCTGAGTGCAAAGTTTTATTTTTGCTTCCTTCCTCCTCCCCTACCTTAAGCAAAAATCATTAAATATGCAGATAAGACCGCCTCCTCCCTTCGACATTCATAGCTGACTCCTCAAATCATTTCTCTGCAGACTTGAGGGAGTTAGCCCCTGCCTACTGAGGCACCTCCCTGGGCCATTACTCTGGAAGCAGGACCCTGTTCCATTGAGGGAGGGGGTTTCTAAGCTCAGGAGGCGGGCTGTGGCTCTGTGGCACGGCTCTCTACAGATACAGGGGGAGGGGGAGATGGCTGGTGATGGCATCCCCAGACTGTGAACAGGGTTCCTTCATTTGCTGGCTCTTTTTGCCCTTTGATGCTATCGAAGGCATGGAAGGGTGAACGGCAGGTGCACTCTGGGGCTGTGGGTGTATTCCCAGTCGCCCTGGGAGAAAACAGCACAATGGGAGGGAGCTGCCACTTGGTCTCCCAAGCCCACCACAGTGACCCTTTCTGAAAACCAGCAGATGTCTGTGGACAAGATTTAAAGTGTTAAGGTGCCAACATTACAATTTAGGGGTTGGGGAGGGTAGAAATTACACTAGCAGCTTGTGGAGTTTAATCTATAGCATAGAAATGGGAAGGCTGTGGGCTAGAGGTGACCCATGGATATATATTTTGGTTTTCCCCCACGAGGTTAGACCACATTGTGTTTTTTATTGTTTTTATTTTTTTTTTTAATGTTTACTCATTTTCTGAGAGAGAGACAGACAGAGTGCAAGTGGAGGAGGGGCAGAAAGAGAGGGAGACACAGAATCCCAAACAGGCTCCAGGCTCCGAGCTGTCAGCACAGGGCCTGACGTGGGGCTTGAACCCACGAACCGTGAGATCATGACCTGAGCCGAAGTCGGATGCTTAACCGACTGAGCCACCCAGAAACCCCTGACCAGACGTGTTTAATATGCAAACAGAGAATGTTGAAACAGCACAACTTAAGGAGCTTTTATGAAACAGATTTGACAATTCTGCCCACTTCTATTACCTCTCTGGCCTTGCTGGTATTTGAGTTTGTGAACCAATCGTTTCATGAGTTTGGAGGACTTTCTGAGCTGTCTGAGGGGCAGGGCAAGTTTCTGGGCTCATAGTAAAAGGGCTTCTGGAATTGAGAAAGGGGTTGGGTGACCCACTGCCCTGGATCGGAGGGGTTTCCCAAGATGAGGAATTTTCAGTGCTAAAATCAGGGAGGTTTCTAGTGACTTGGAATGGTTGGTCACCGCAGGAGTGGGCCTCACACAGTTTCACCAAATGAACCCTGCCTTCGTGGCACCATCACCCAGAAACAACACTGGGTAGCTGTCCCTTTGACTCTCCTGAGCCGAAAAATGCCTGCTTCCCTGGACCCCAGGACCTAACTCATGCCTGAGGATATACACAAATGATACAGCTGGACCTCCTTCCCTCTGTGTGCCTGGAACAGACCTTGCCATGGCGATAGGTGTGGGGTTCCCTTGAGAAACTATCACATTGCTGGTCCATTCTGTTTGCTTCTAGCTCAGACCTCACTCCGGCCCCTGCCTGAGATGGAGAAAAAGAAGGACCGAGAGCCCTTGGATGGGCACCTGGGATCCGGAAGGACAGCAATGACACAAAACAAAGTTGCGCGGCCTGTTATTCATCTGGCTTCCAGTTTACCGGTCACTGTGCCTGGATGTGCCCTGAAGTCACCTTTAAGAGAAAATGATCAGTTATCTTTGCCAGAAGAAGATCTGTAGCATCCTCTTTCCAGGGTCCTTTTCTCTCTGCAGGCTGGATGTCCACCCCCCCCCAACCCCCTCCTGCCAATCCCTGCCCTTCCCCATCTCAGCACAACACTGACCCCCACTCCCTCCCCACCCCCGCAAGAGATTCTTTTCTTGTCTGTCTCCACCTGACTCCGGTCACCGCCATCCGTCTTTGGTCCCCTGGGCCCCCCACATCCCGACGACCCAGCTCTGTATGCACATGTGATTCAGATTTCACTCATTTGGAATTCCTGATAATCCCATCCGGGCTGAGATGAGTTTGATTGTGGCTTATGTTTTATGAGAAAAGGTTTTCACAAAACAAATGAATACTGACAACAAAATTACACGGATGTTTAGTTTAATAAAGAGGACAATCTGCCAAAATGCTATCTGCGCTTTGGGGCCTAGTTCAAGTCCCTCAACAGATGTAGTGGCTGGCGTACCATATACGTGGACCTCTTCTCTTTCCTCCCTCGCCATCTCCCCGGGCCGCCCCCCTGACCTGCCTCCTCTGACCCTCACGACACTTTGGTGCCTGCGGCATTTTTTTAGCCCGCACCTGGAGTTTCTCTCGTCAATTCTCTTTACCTGTGCGCGTGAACCAGACAGCCCTGGCGGCCACTTCACATGTCCTGGCCTCACCTTTCTCAAAGGGCCGTTGGCCACCTTTCTGACCGGTCACCACGAGGCGATCAGCTCTGTGTGTGCTCTGACCAGCTCCAACGCACAATCCGCGGCACCTCATCCGTGCCCAGGCCCCACATCTCGCTCCCGCTTGATGCTATACCGTGGATGCTCCAGGACCCTGAAGCGTGAGACACTTAACACCCGTGGGCAAATTATGACCCATAGGACGCAAGCACTAACGCATAAATTCTCCCTCCCTCTCCTTTGGAGCGACTGTCCCGAGACAGTTTATTCTTACAGCCTCTGTTGGCCCCGCGGGGCCATCTGGTCAGTGGTAGTTGGTTGGTAACACATCCTGGTACGGCTCCCCGTCCTTCCCTGCCCTAGTCCCCTTTCCTGCTTCCCTGGGAGTGTGACGCCTAATGAAACAGTTGCTTGTGAACTTTGGCCTCAGGCACCGTTTTCTGAAGAACCAGGCCAAGAACCAGACCATATATGTGTCTTCTTGCCCGATCCCTCACATCCTACCTACCCTGCCTTGGACCATCTCAGAAGAAGCCAAGATGGAAACTGGGATATGTGTCCCAGGCTCCAGTAAGGGGGCAACAGGTTGAGTCTTGCTGTGGTTTTAGTTCAGGAGGAGGAACCATGGGCACGGGGCAGCGAGTTCAGGGATTGAGTATGGTGTTGGCGGGCTCTTCCACGGGTTATCCGTCGTTTGCTTTGCTTTCGCTTTCTTTCTTGATGCAAAACGACCATTTCTTCACTGTTGCCGAGTAAATGCAGCACGTGACTATTATTTCCCAATGTAGGCTGCCATTGTTCGTGCCCTTTCCCTTTTTTCTGTAAGAGCTGGATGTTTACGAAGTGTAGGGTCCCGGTAACATCAGCCGAGCACCTGCTCCGAGACGCCAGTCCAGCACCTCACCCTTAGGCTTTCAAGTTACGTGAGACACACACCATCTTTTCTTTTCCTCAAGCCAAGCCGGTTTTCTAGCACCTGCAACCGAAAGAATCTTAACTGTCGCCCAGAATCTGTGGCAACGTTTCACCGCTCCTCAGTAAACTTGAAAGCGGTGACATGCTCCCTTTACAATATTGATGAATTCCCATTATCCAAGTAAGATAGATCTCAGCTAGTCGAAAAGTGATTTTGCACTTACTAAATTACCTTATAAAATAACGATTTTTGCCACACGCCCTGTCCCCGTCACATGCATATGTTTGTAACTTAGAGGATATGAATTGTTAGAAGTGGAGGACTTGTCCCTTCCTCCTTAGAAGTCTCCAAGGCCTGCGGTCTCAGGCTCTATATCATGAGCACTCAGGGAACAGCGCTGACTCATCATGGGGAGACTCTAACATGGTTCTAGAACAGTCCAGGGTATGGCCCTGATGTCTAAGGACCCAGGTTAGAGCAAGTTAGAGGAGACGTGGGGTTTCCACACACAGACTCCACTCAACCTCTGAGAGTCAGGGGCTTACTGGTCAAATGAAAGCTAGAAATTGTTTTTGGGTTAATCCCAACACACCTCCTCCAAATCCAACCGCGGACCTGAGAAAAGATCTTCTCTTTGGAGAAGCCAGAGAATACACGGGGGTGGTGGGGTCATGTTTGTGTCGAGGGTGGCCCTGAGCCTCGCCCACAGTGCGGCCTGCGCTGGGGCGTGGAGGCGTCTCCTGAGGACGTGCTCAACCCCCCTGCCCAGGGAGTGGAGGCCTGCAGGCCCACCACACTGCTGCTGCCCAGCCTCTGGGACACTTAAGAGGAGGCTGGGTGTCATCAGCACAAAGACAAACACTTGGGTCACAGTTTCAGTTCTGAGAACAAAGCCCAGCGAGGGGCTCAAAATCATGAGCTGTGAGATCATGACCCAAGCCGAAGTCGGACACTTAACCGACAGAGCCACCCAGGGGCCCCTACCAACTCTTAATCGTGGATTTGTTTTGTGGTAAAATACAGAGAGCATAGGGGCGCCTGGGAGGCTCCGTCGGTTGAGCGTCCGACTTCGGCTCGGGTCATGATCTCACGGTTCATGAGTTTGGGCCCCGCATCAGGCTGTGTGCTGACTGCTCAGAGCCTGGAGCCTGCTTCGGATTCTGTGTCTCCTTCTCTCCCTGCCCCTCCCCGACTTGTGCTCTGTCTTTCTCTCTCTCTCTCTCTCTCTCTCTCTCTCTCAAAACTAAAATCAGGGGCGCCTGGGTGGCTCAGTTGGTTGAGCAGCCGACTTCGGCTCAGGTCACGATCTCGCGGTCCGTGAGTTTGAGCCCCGCGTCGGGCTCTGGGCTGACAGCTCAGAGCCTGGAGCCTGTTTCGGATTCTGTGTCTCCCTCTCTCTGCCCCTCCCCCATTCATGCTCTGTCTCTCTCTGTCTCAAAAATAAATAAACATTAAAAAAATTTAAAAAAATTAAAAAAAATAAAATCAACATTAAAAAAATATTTTTTCATAAAAAGATACATGGAGCATAAAGTTTGCCATCTTAACCGTTTTTAAGTGTATAGTTCAGCAGTACGAAGCACGTTCACGTTGCTATGCAACCCTCACCATCATCCATTTCTAGAACCTTCTCATCTTCCCAAACTTAAGCCATCTACCCATGAAACATGAACTCTCCTTCCCTCCCTCCCCCAGCTGCCGGCCACCACCATTCTGCTCTCTGGCTCTCTGAATTTGACCCTTCCAAGTACCTCAGATGGGTGGAATCATTCAGCATCTGTCCTTCAGTGACTGGCTTATTTCACTTAGCCTCATGTCTTCCAGCGTCGTCCATATTGTGGCAAGTATGAGGATTCCCTTCCTTCTTTAAGGCTGAATATTTAATAGAACTTTAAAGCATACAACTCTTAGAATGTTCCTCCGTTTGCTAAGAGGACAATCAGCTGAAAGCCAGTGGGTTTTCAGCTCTGCCAAGGGCTGACTGAGACCCCTCGGAGCCACCGCCTGGGTGATGACAAGGCTCCCTGGGGGAGGACGGGGCTGCAGGACCTCCATTCCCCCACCCAGAATGGCTCTGCCTCCCTCATCCAGCACTGGGCTTCTGTGTACGATTTCACTGGGGGCAAAAAGTGTTCTGTTGCCAAAATCCCTAGGGTCCCCTCCCTCTTAGCCTTTTCCATTCTACATTTCTCTCCCCAGCTAATCTTTACTGAGTAAAGGTCAAGGCTTCCACCTTACCCTGGCTCTTTAAGAAGAGGTGGAGGATCTCTTCTCGTTCAAACCTCACCAAGGATGCCAAGAATGATCCCAAGTCTCTCTCGGTTCAGATGGGCGGGTGTTCACTGGCACAGGGAAGGATGCATACGCAGCTCTGAGCACACATTCCACGAAAGAAATCATTCTGGGGGAGCCTAGGTGGCCCAGTCGGTTAAGCATCTGACTCTCGGTTTCGGCGCCCATCATGAACTTGTGATTTGTGGTTCGAGCCCTGCATCGGGCTCCGTGCTGCTGTGCAGAGCCTGCTCGGGGTTCTCTCTCTCCCTTTCTCTCTGCCCCTCCCCAGCTCACGCTCCCAGTCTCTCTCTCTCTCAAAATAAATATATAAACTTAAAAAAAAAAAAAGAAATTATTCTGGGATCTGTTGCTATGAGATCTGTTCAGTGAACTTGAAAACTGACTTTCACATGCTGAAATTGAACTTAGTGCTTTCCCTCCCAATCCCTACCTGGATCCCTCTCATGCCAGGAAGAAAACCAGAGGTCGTAATAATTTTAAATAGAAACGCCACTCCCTGAATTCCAGGCTCTCTGAATCACGCCCAGATTTATGTCTCCCTTCGTAGACCTGTGGGCTTCGCCACCAGACTCCTTCCTATTCTTCCAAACACACCCTAAGCTTTCCTACTTTTGTTCACTTGCTAAACCCCTTTTCTCCATCTGGAAAGGGTTTTCTCTCAGCATCCACCTGCCACAGGCTGCACCAAAGACCTTAGGTGATGTTTGCCATCCGGAAAGTCAACTCCGCTCAGGTCCCGAAGCATGAGAGCCAAACCTCATGCTTTCACGAAAAGCCCCTCCTAATCAGCAGTGTTGGGGCACCTGGAAACAGTCATCATCCTCTCTGCCCAGGGTCTGGTGAGCCCTAGGGAAAGATACGGCACGTTGGGTTCCCAATGGGGATCAGACTGCAGTTTGCTGAGTCTACATAATCTGGGGTAACCGGTCTCCAAACTGGCTTTTTGGTGCAGTTTCAAGGTAGCTAGATCCCCCTCTCTCGCCCTTACAGGGACGTGCATCATGCTATCAGAAACTGATGACAGGGAGTTGTCGGATTTGGCCCCAACACCTAGTTTCTGCTAGTCACTTTCCTTTGTGCTCTGACAAAACCCACTGCTGAGCCACTCACCCTACTGGTCCTGGGAAGATTGCCATAAACTCTAAAGATCTGCCCATTACAAGACCATTATGCTATCTTAATTCCACAGAATACCTTAACCAAGATAGCTCATTGTGTCAATGTTTGTCTAATGAATGAAGGAATATGAGGGCCTCAACCACAGTCAAGATGGAACCTTCTTCAGGGTGCCTGGGTGGCTCAGTTGGTTAGGGGTCCAGCTCTTGGTTTCGGCTCAGGTCACGATCTCACGATGTAGGAGTTTGAGCCCCGTGTCTGGCTCCATGCTAATGGTGTGGAGCTTGCCTGGGATTCTCTCTCTGCCTCTCTCTCTCTGTCCCTCCCTTTCTCATACTCTTGCTCTCTCTCGAAATAAATAAGCAAAAACTTAAAAAAGAAAAGATAGAACTCTTTTCATTGGGGGATGCCTCTGGCTCCTAAACTTCCACTGGGCTCCAGCCAATAATTTTGTGCCCAGGGTCTGGTGACCCAAAATGAACGTGCTAAAAACGAACATCGAATAACATCGAATAAAGATATCACATCATTTGCCCGCGTGGCAATTGACTTCAGCTTCTGCCCATCCATGTTTCGCTCCGGATTCTCTGATATAAAATAATTCTCTTCGGCTCTGTTTGTTGACGCTTCCCCTGGCCGAGTCACCTGGCAACCGCAGCCAAAACTCACACATTTGATCTCCAGGCTGCTTAGGTGGATTTGCAGGACATCTTCCTAAGTGCTTTGGGCTGGGAAGTGGCAAGCTACAGAGAACCTTTCTCACGTGTCCCTAGGAAACCATCTGGACTACTCTCCTAGTGCCTCACATCCTGTTCCCCTCAGCACCCATGCTAGCTTATGTCTCATGGGCCAAAGATAGTCACAGGGCTAAGCCCAGAGTCTGTGTTGAGGGGACCACACGAGGTACCTGGAAGGCATGTACACTGGGGACCCTGCAGTAGAAGTCAACCAAGAAGGCTGTGCCTCTAATCCCTGAGGAGATGCTCTCTTCTCACTCAACGCGTCCCTCGTTCCAGATCATTCTGCAAAGTGCTTACAAGCTTAACAGACATGATTCATCAGTCAGCACACACCTTGGCCCAGACACTGCCCTGCTAACGTGTCATAATAGCATCGTGTGAGTAGAGTACACAGCCTCCGTGCCCATTTTCGCTTCACAGCCCAAATCCTTTGCATTTACACGGTCTTCCGAGGAGCCCCCGCATCTCCAGCTACTCACCCTCATTAGTTCTTACCCCCATGGAAGAGGAAGGAGGCAGCTCTTCCACCCTGTTTCACAGAGCCCTAGACCTCTGCCTGAAATGATCTTTCTAGAACTCTCAGAGAAAGAAGAGTTTCCATCGTTCCTAGACTCTCTTAGAGTATGGACTGTGGGTTGGTGACATTGTCATCAATAATAGTGGCAGAATAAAGGTAAACTTGCAGGGGAACACCTGCGAATCCATAAACTAGGAAGACTATTTTGGAATTAAAAACATATAATCTGATATGAGCTGGGCTGCCCCGCCAGGATGGCAGTCGATGGACCGTCATTTCAGCTAATGTGTTCTCATTTAGAATCCAAGCCAGGTCTAGGAGAGACTCAAGCACTTCTCAGCTCGATAATGCTAGGGTTTTTGTTTCACGAGGGGCAAGGTCCCATGCATGGGAACAGAAGGAATGTTCTTTTCCCAGAGCAAACTGAGATGGCGCTGGTCCCAGAGAGTGAAACACCAGCCCCAGCTCCCTGTGCTGCTTCTCAGACCCCTGAGGTCATCGGCCTCCAGCCTGGCTGCTCAGGACACAGCTGTAGACATGGTACCTCCCCCCACTCCCAACTCCTGGGACTTGAGCCCTCATCTTCATCCCCCTTTCCTAGTGCAGAACACCTGAAAGAGGGACTCGTGTCCATCAATCAAACCTGAAGCTTCAGCCTTGAGGAAGGAGCTCTAGAATCTCTTCTCCTTGGGGAAGCATGGAATCTCCTGAGGGAGAGGCTGGAGGCCCCAGGCTGAGGGACCCGGAAGAAAGGGCTGTAGAGAAAGGAAGTCGTGCTGGATTGAGAGAAAGAGAGGGAGAGAGAGAGACCTGAGAGGTATCCTCCTGTTTATACCTGGAGTGTATGGGTCCCTGGGTTCATGTGGCACAAGGGAACCATGGTGGACCAAGTTTCGGGGTCTGCTTAGAGATTTGACCATCTCTGTGGCCAGGGACCTTGACTCACCTCCACTGCAGTCAGCCGGGCACAGGGGTGGGAGTGAAACAATGAGGTCACGGCTGTGCCGAGGAGATCAGGAAAGCTGGGGGCACCCAGGAAAAGAGGGTATGACCGAGAACCATCCTTACTTTCCTGAAACTTGGCTAGGCTTAAGGGGAAGAACTGTATTCCCCTCCTAGATCACATTTCAGGGTGGTGGGGACCCCTTCCTTCTAGGACCTTTGCCAACCCATGTTGTGCCAAGGTGCAAATTTAGAAAGAGATGCCCCACGTGGGGAGATCCTAGGTATCACAGTGGTAGGAGTGGATCCCACCCCTACTTTCCCCTTCATAGAGCAACTTGCAGTTAGCATAACCACTCCCCCATTCCTGATGTCTCCCCCTCAACAAGCAAGCAAGCGCTTGGAGACAGAAAATGAGGGGCCTGCCATAGCTAGGTTATAACAATCATAATGACCCCTCTTCCGGGTGCTAGGCTTGCGCTTTCTTTTCACCACCTAATTCAATCCTCCCAATGAGCAGATGGCTCCCACCCCTTGCTTCTTTGCAAATGAGGATTCTGGAGGCTTCTCGAAGGAAGCACCTTGTCCCAGGACAGACGAGTCACCAGCGGAGCCCCTGCCCACCAGCCTCTCCTGGCTCTCCGCCACAAACTGATGGATGCTCTCTGACTGAACTGATGTCCAGAGGCAGTGCTTGTTTTCCGTTCTTTTTGTTCTATTTGGCCAGTTCTCGGCCAGCCGGCTGCAGATTCAGGTGAGGTCAGACCGCCAGGCAGGGGTAGATCCAGAAGGTCTTTCTGCCAAGCCCGGGCTCCTTCTGCAGGCCTCGCCGTCCCCCCTGTGGCACCTCGTTGGCTTGCTCTTGCTCACGCCTGGTGTGGCCGGACGGGGCAGAGCACAAGGACAGAGGGGAGCCACGCTCTCCTCCACGGCTCATGCTCAGGCCTAGCCTGGCGGCTGCCTCTGCTTCCTTCCACCCTGCTCCGCCTTCCCGGAGATGGCCCACAGGAGCCATATGTGGCGCATCTTGGCTCCAGGGACACCTCCCCCCCCCCCCGCAGACAGACCCCTCCACTTTGCTGTTTCTCTCCAATCCAAGCAGATGCCTGCTGCGACAGATCCCAAGGACAGCTGCTTCTCCTGTGTCCTTTCCAACAGAGGAATAGTCCCTAAACCATTTGGTTTCACGGCCCTTAACTTTCCTTGCAAAGATCCCCCTGCAGGGTTGGGGAGGGACTCCCCTCAGGGGGAGCTGCGTGTGGTTCCTCAAGGTCCCGCGTGCCTCTGTCTACGGACAGACCGTCTCAGAAGCAGGGAAGACGGACGCGCGGGTGTCTGTTTATAGGCATACGTGTGTCAGCCTTTTACCCACAGATACCATCAAATCACTGACGATTCATATGCCACTTGCAGTGCACAGGTTATACAAACAGGAAGTTGGTAACGATAAGGCTATGTCTCAATAACGCCTAAGAGACCAAAGTGATGAGCACACTTGTCTTTCAGGCTCTTGTCCAGCTCTCGGAAGTTCAGAACCAGGTGTTCTCTCTTCCCACCTGGAGGCCGCGTAGTCCCACGTGTTGCTGGGCTCCACAGAAACAGTTCTTGGTGGCCCCCTCGCGGTAGAACAGAGAGCTGCCTGGTGGGTCCGTGAGGCGTGACCGTGGCCACCATATGGAAGGACGCTGGGAAGAAGGCCTCTGCTTTCCCATAAAAGCTTAGATACGTCTGCATATCTGTGCTTTCGGGGTCCAATCATGGGGGGGGGGGGAAGAAACAACAAGTATGGGGTTAAAAAAAATCCGGTTGGAATGATGTATGTGTAACATGTCATGTAATGAGAAGGCAACTTTTCAACACGTTAATTTGAAAGAATTGTTTTTAATGTTGATTTACTTTTGAGAGAGAGAGAAAGAGAGAGAGTGGGGGAGGAGCAGAGAGAGAGAGGGAGAGAGAGAATTCCAAGCAGACTCTGTGCTGTCAGCACAGAGCCCAACGCAGGGTTCTGGGGCTCGAACTCACAAACTGTGAGATCATGACCTGAGCCAAAGTCAGGTGCTTAACCGACTGAGCCAGCCTGGCGTCCCAACACATACTAATTTTATTATTTATTTATTTTTAAATGTTTATTTATTTTTGAGAGAGAGACAGAGAGACAGAGAGAGACACAGAGTGCAAGAGGGGCAGAGAGAGGGGAAGACACAGAATCTGAAGCAGGCTGCATAGAAACAGTTCTTGGTGATCCCCTCGTGGGACCTGAGCTGTCAGCACAGAGCCCCACACGGGGCTCCAACTCATGAACCTCGAGATCATGACCTGAGCTGAAGTCAGGCCCTCAACCGACTGAGCCACCCAGGCGCCCCAAACGCATTCTAATTTTAAAGGGCAGGAAATCCTGCAGGAAAAGCAGGGCGGTAGAAAGGAAATGTTTGTTCCTAACGTTGGGAGGAGTTTTGCCGGGTCTACAGCATCCCAGAGGTGTGGGGGATCCCCTCCTGAGTCTGGGGTCAGGAGATGCTGGGTGAGGAGTTCAAGGGCAGCCCTGACCAGACCGCGTGAGGCAGAAAGCCTCCAACTTAGTAAATTAAAATACAGGGCACCAAGTTAAATTCAAACTTCTGATGAACAACAAATACTTTCTTAGTATAAGTATGTCCCGTGTAATCTTCGAGATGTCCTCATACTAAAAACAAATTTGCTGCTTATCAGAAATTCGAATTTAACTGGGGGCCATCTTTTATCGGACGTTCCTACTGAGAAGCCTCCCCCCCACCGAGTCCCCACTGATACTAATTAAGAGATCGAGAGACACAGGATGAGAAAGAGGTGAATAGGAAGTTATACAGGGAAAATGATGTCTTTCTTTTATGGATGGCTTAAGGTGACGAGTAGAAAGGCTTTGATGTTAAAGATACTTAAAACAAGAACATTCAGAACTGAGTCAAGCCTGAGTCGAGTGGACTTCCCAGCATAAAATGATAAAATGTGGTTCTGATTAGATTGAAGGTGATTTCCTTGAAATAATACCAGAACTACATTAAATGGTGATCAGAAGCAGTTACACAGAGGCAGGAAGCTCCCCAGCCTCTCCCTCCCGCTCACCCTCGTTCGCTCTCTTCCTTCCTTCTCTGTTTTCTTTCTTCCCTTGTCTCACTTTCTGTTGCTGAATAAATATTTACTGATGATCAGCTCTGTGCAAAGCAAACCTTCAAAAAATTCGTATTTTCACTCTTCTCCAGTTGCACCTTTAAGACTGTTAAAAAAAAAAACAACAAACTAAGAATCACATAAATAAACTTCTATGCATCCCTTTGAGCCTTGGGAAGAAGGGCTAGAAATAAAGAGGCCAGGGGCGCCTGCGTGGCTCAGTCGGTTCAGCGTCCGACTTCGGCTCAGATCATGATCTCTCGGTTCATGGGTTTGAGCCCCACATCAGGCTCTGTGCTGACAGCTCAGAGCCTGGAGCCTGCTTCGGATTCTGTGTCTCCCTCTCTCTCTGCCCCTCCCCTGCTCACACTCTGTCTCGATCTCTCTAAAAAACAAATAAACATTAAAAAAATTTTTTTAATAAAAAAGAGGCCAATTTTGTGGATTCATGCCCACCCGGAGAGAGTTGTAAGCTTCCTCCTCCTGTCACAGTCTAATCACACTGCCAAACCAGAAAAGAGCTGGTGCGATATAAAAGTAAAACTCTAACATGTGCTGAGCTTTCTCTAAATCTCTTTTTGGAAAAAAAAAAAAAAAACAACAACAAAAATAAAAGGTGACAATTTGAGTCACAGAAGACGCGGAACCCCAACGACAGGGAAATAATGGATTGGTTCTAGAATTAATCCCTTCAGAAACAGTTTCTGAGCAACTCCCTATCATTGCTAGCAGAAAGAGAATTAGAGCAGGATGTAGAAGAAAGAACATAAAATCTGTTTTGTTTCTCTATTTTTTTTTAATTTTTTTTTTAACGTTTATTTATTTTTGAGACAGAGGGAGACAGAGCATGAACGGGGGAGGGGTAGAGAGAGAGGAAGACACAGAATCGGAAGCAGGCTCCAGGCTCTGAGCCGTCAGCCCAGAGCCCGACGCGGGGCTCGAACTCACGGACCGTGAGATCGTGACCCGAGCTGAAGTCGGACGCTTAACCGACTGAGCCACCCAGGCGCCCCATTGTTTCTCTATTTTTACAGTCTTTGTCCAGATATTGGGCAGGTCATTTCTTTTCTTTTTTGAAATTTTGAAATTTTTATTTATTTTTGAGAGAACGAGACAGAGAGAGTGTAAGCAGGGGAGAGGAAGAAAGAGAGGGAGACACAGAATCCAAAGCAGGCTCCAAGCTCTGAGCTGGCGGCCCAGAGTCGGACGCAGGGCTAGAACTCACGAACCATGAGATCATGACCTGGGCCGGGCCTCCCTGGGGGACACTGAGAGACAACCCAACAGGGCTGATTTAATAAATAGTTTGTGAATATTTGTCAGCTAGTATTTTTTGTGCATCTCTCCTCCGTACTTGCAGGCACCCAACATGGACTCTTATTTTCCATGGAGTCTGAGTTTGCTGCCTCTCCCGTCAGTACTTACACAAACAGATGTCAGTCGCCCTCCCCAGGCTCATCTTTCCAGCCCTTCTTATTCCATCAGGGAGCTGTCACCGTGGGCAGCCTCTCATTCACAACCTGTCTCTTTGGGCTGTTTCTAGGCTTGATCTGCCCAAGCTTTGTACTTGAGCCCATCACTCCACGTGAGAGGATGCTCTTGAGGAGGAATACATTCATCCCTTTCTTCAAATGGAAATTAGTTCTGTTATGAAATCATTGGCTGACCCATCATTTGTTCTGGATGTGATCTGGTAGACAGTAAATCGTACATTAAAAGAAAGCATAGGGGTGCCCGGGTGGCTCAGTCGGTTGAGCGTCCGGCTTCGGCTCAGGTCACGATCTCGCGTGGTTCGTGGGTTCGAGCCCCACGTCGGGCTCTGTGCTGACAGCTCAGAGCCTGGAGCCTGCTTCAGATTCTGTGTCTCCCCCTCTGTTTGTTCTTTCCCCACTCGTGCAGATACAGATGGGTTTCCACTCAGTTTTTTCAGCCTCGCAAGTACACGCTTCTTCCACTGTAACGTTGAGCAAATAAATAAATAAATATATATACACACACACACACATATATATGTGTGTGTGTGTGTGTGTGTGTGTGTGTGTGTGTGTGTGTATATGTATATATATATATATTTACAAGCCTGGGGGCTGAACGATTATGAGTCTTGGAGGAAAGGATGATTTCATGTATACTTTCCTGGGTGGGTTGTGACTTTATTACTAAAGTTACTCAGAATATGGAAGTCAGAATTATAGAAGCTAAATAATTAAAGGGTCTCAGAGGGCTCACTGGTATCTTCTACAGGGGCACCTTCACCAACAGGAGATGTTCTCCGACACTAAAATTCCAGCCTTCTGTGCAGGTGAGGAAGAATAGGTTCTTAAAACAAGGGCATGGCTTGTCCAGTGTGGCAGGCACAAAAATGGCTGCCACGGCTGTCCGTGTCCTGGAATCTGGAAATAACGTGTGGTCCCGTGGCAAAGGGGGGGATCAAGGTTACAGATGGAGCTAAGTTTGCTAATCAGATGACTTGAGGTGAAAGAGATTATTCTGGATCGTTAGGATGAAACCAATGTAGTCACGAGGGTCCTTATGAATAGAAGGAGGAGGCAGAAGAGGAGACTCGGGCAGTTGTGACAGTGGAAGGAAAGCTGGAGTGATGTGATGTGGGGTCACTTCTGGCTCTGAAGGCGGAGGAGCGAAGAACCAAGGAAGGCGAGTAGCTTCTAGAAGCTGGAAGAGGCAAGGAAACACATTCTACGTTAGAGCCCCCAGGGTGAACACAGCCCTGCTGACACCTTGGTTTTAAGACCTGTGACCCCAGACTATAAGATAATGAATCTGTGTTGTTCTGCACCACTAAATTGTGGCATTTTGTTATAGCAGCGGTCGGAAACCGATACATCCAGTCTTGCTACTTGCTTACAAAACTGACATTAATTATGGGACCAGTGCTGTGTTAGTTAGGATATTGGTTTGGCTGACAGAGATCAAAATAACATTAGCTTCAATAAGAGAGATATGTATCTCTCTCGTGGAAAAATACAAAGTGACAGGTGGCCCTGGAGGTAACTCCGCTTTGCTCCACAAGGTCCTCCAGAGACCCAGGCTCCTTCTGTCTTGTTGATCAGCCATGCCTCGAGGGAATTGTCCTCACTGGCATGGGTGAAAATAGCTCATTACTATGAACTTTAAAAACTACGGGAGAAAGGAAAGGGGGAGAGAGAGACTAAGCAGGGAAACAGCAGGCAGCCCCATCTCTTGAACTGGAAGGATCAGAGGTCAGCTCCCAGCATTCTTAGAGTGATCCCTGTCCAATCTCTCCGGACCAAGCTGATGAAGCAGGCACCCAGTAACTGGGAGATTCCTGGAATTTCTACCACTATCCCATAAAAGGTAGCCTTACACAAGACTCTAAATTGTCCCTCTTGATGTTTATGAGCTGTTGGATGCTATCCCACGATATCAATTGTGGCCAGGACCAGGGAGAATTCATACTACACAGCCCATCCCTCAAAATTCCAGCCAACTCTGTGCACAGACTTCCCTGTCATTTTATTAACCTTGCAAACACTTTGGCCTGTATTTCACATGACTGAATTTTTTATTTTTTTTTTTTTTAGATGGCAAGCTTTGACTGCTTTATCTCTTTTAATCCTCAAGACAACTGTGTAAGGGAGTTACTTGTGTTATTCCCATTTTACAAACGAGAAAACACAGGCACAGAGATAGTAATTTGCTCCCAAGTCTACACAGCTAATAAATCGTGGAGTGACGTTTGAATTATCAGGCAATCTGGCTCCGGTCCTTGAAAAGGTAAGAATTTTCTGGGCGGAAAATTAGCCACCTCTTCCCAAACTTCTTGGATTGATGGGAACCAAGGGAGACTGTGGCGCTATGTAATTTTGTAACAAATGGAAACATAAACACAGCTCAAAAGGTTGTAACCACTTGTTCAGAGTTTACAGCCAATATTAAAACTCTGCTGGGAGAGGATTATGGGAAGATGGCAGATTAAGAAACACCAGGAAATCTGTCTCCCCGCCTAGACAATTACACCGGCTGAATCTGTCTGCTGTGACTATTTTGGAACCCTGGAGTCTATGGAAGGCTTGCAACTTCCAGGGGAAGGCTTGGGGGGTAAATTGCAGTTAATTTTGGTCAATTTCGGCTCTTCACACAGTAGCCACTACCTATCTCCAACCCCCACCCCCATACTCCCAGCCTCCCTACCCCTCCGCTCCCCCATCCCCCCACCCCTCCATCCCAGCCCTGAGGCTGGAATAGTACATTGTGTTCCAGGATCCGCTCTCAGCTTGGAGGAGCCAGCAGTGAGGAAAAAAGAACCCCATCCTCCCAAACCGGAGGGGGGGGGGGTGTTGTCTGTGTGCTGATTGCTGGTTGTGGCTCCCAATCACAGAGGTGCAGACCAGGAGGCAGACAGTCCTTGTTCCTCCCTTTCCTGTTGCAAGGCCTTCCTCCTCCCCCTGAAGTGACCTCCAGGGAATTGAAAGAGTGCATTTCTCCCTCTCTTCATTTTCCTCTTTTTCGCCTTTCAGGAGCCAGTCATTAAAGACTAGGGCATTCAAAAGCAACTCCATATGTGGGGAAAATTAGAAAATGGCGATGCAGGACAAAAAGCAGGCTCAGAAAGGACCTAAGAAGACCTTAAGTTTATATCTCAGGCTGACCCTTGGCACAGATACACCCTATGACAATTAAATACGACAAACAAAAAACTGCAAACCCCAGAGAAGGGAAAGAATCTGATTTCTAAGGTTAACAAGTTATTAGATCCAAGTGTACCGTTTAAAACAATAAAATATCACGAAGCGTACAAACAAAAGCAAAACAAAAAACAGGTATGACCTATTCAAAGGAGAAACAATAAATCACTAGAAAATGTCCCGGAAAATGACCTGATGGCAGACATACTACACAAAGACTTTAAAATAACTGTATAACAAAAAAACTAAAGGAAAAAGTGCAGAGCCAATAAAATGATGTGTGCACACAGTGGAACTATTAATAACAGACAGATAGACTTTACGCTGAAAAATGTTATGAGACAAAAGAAGGGTATTTTATATCAATAAAAGGTTCAACATAGCAAGAAAATATATGACTACATAAACACTTATGCGCCTACTAACGATGCCATCAAAATATAGGAAGCAAAAGCTGATAGTGTCGAGGGGAGAAACAGACAGTTCTCCAATGATTGGAGCCTCCCATACCCCAACCATTCTCAATAATGGACAGAACAAGCAAACAGGAAAGTAGGAAAACAGAGGACTTAACAAGAAACCGGCTATATCTAACAGATGTATCCCCAACAAAAGTTGGCATATTTTTCTCAGGAGCCCATGGGACAGTTTCCAGGATAGATCATATGTTCGACCACAAACTCAGTCTCATAGATCTTAAAAGATAGATATCATGTAAAGAGTTTTCTCAGACTAAAATGGGATGAAGTCAGAAATAAAACCAAAAGGAAAACTGGAAAATTCACAAACTTGTGCAAGTTTAAATAACACATTCTTGAACAACCAATAGTACAAGAAAGAAATCACAAAGGAAATTGGAAAACACTAAGAAACAAATGGAAACAGAAATACAACATGCCAGAACTTATGGGACACAGTTTTTATTATAACTATAAAAGCTTACAGTAAAAAAGGGAACATCTCAAATCAACAACCTAACTATACAACTTAAGGAATAGAAAAAGAACAAAGTAAACCTGAAGCTAGCAGAAGGAAAGAAACAATAAAGATTAGAACAGAGAAAAATGATATAGAGAATAGAAAACAACAGAAAGAATCAACAAAACCAAACACTGCTTCTTTGAAAAGATCAACAAAATTTACAAACCTTTAGATTAAAAGGCTAAGGAAAAAGAGGGAAGACTCAAATCACTAAAATCAGAAATGAAAGTGAGGGGGCGCCTGGGTGGCTCCGTCGGTTGAGCGGCCGACTTCGGCTCAGGTCATGATCTCACGGTCCGTGGGTTCGAGCCCCGCGTCGGGCTCTGTGCTGACAGCTCAGAGCCTGGAGCCTGTTTCGGATTCTGTGTCTCCCTCTCTCTCTGACCCTCCCCCATTCATGCTCTTTCTCTCTCTGTCTCAAAAATAAATAAACGTTAAAAAAAAAATTAAAAAAAAAAAAAAGAAATGAAAGTGAGGACATTACTACCAATTCTACAGAAATAAAAAGGATCATAAGAGGGTACTATAAACAACTATACACCATCAAATTGGATACCTTAGATGAAATGGACAAATTCCTAGAGACACAAAACCTACCAAGTCTGAATTATGAAGAAATATAAAATCTGAATGAACCTATAACTAGTAAGGAAATTGAGTCAGTAATCAAAAATCTCCTCAAAAAGAAAAACCCTGGACCAGAGGGCTTCTCTGGTGAATTCTACCAAATATTTAAAGAAGGATTAACACCAATCCTTCTCAAGCTTTTCCAAGAAATTGAAGAGAACACTTCCTAACTGATTCTATGAGGCCAGAATTACTCTGATACCAACGCCAAAGTCACTGCACAAAAAAGAAAGAAAGAAAGAAAGAAAGAAAGAAAGAAAGAAAGAAAGAAAGAAA
>NW_024412747.1:6613107-6638332 GCF_014898765.1 Herpailurus yagouaroundi | reverse complement strand
AAAGAAAGAAAGAAAGAAAGAAAGAAAGAAAGAAAGAAAGAAAGAAACCTACAAATATATCTTAGGAACGCTGATGAAGAAAATCCCCAATAAGCCACACAAATTCAGCAACGTCTGAAAAGAAAATTATAAAAACTCGATTTGTAATAGCATCAAAAAGAATAACACGCTTAAAAATGAACCAAGGAGGTGAAAACTTGTACCGTAAAATCTATAAAACGTTGGTGAAAAATATTAAAGAAGATGTAAATAAATGGAAACATATCCCAGGTTCATGGACTGGAAGACTTAATAATGTTAAGATGTTGACACTACCGAAAGTGATCTACAGATTCAGGGCAAACTCTATCAAAATCTCAAAGGTGTTTTATGAAGAAATAGAAAAACACATTCTAAAATTCACATGGAATCTCAAGGGAACCCGGTGGCCCAAACGATCTTTACAAAGAGGACAAAGCTGGGGGACTCATGCTTCTTGACTTCAAAACTTACTACAAAGCTATAGTAATCAAAGAAGTGTGATACTGGCATAAAGCCAGATGTGTAGACAAATGATCTAGGACTGAAAGTCCAAAAACGAACCCTTGTATATATGGTCAAGTGATTTGTGATATGTGTGACAAGACCATTAAATGGAGAAAGAACAATCTTATCAGCAAATGGTGCTGGGAAAACTGGATATTCATATGCAAAAGAATGAAGTTGGACCCCTCATTATTCACAGTAACGAAAATGTGAAAGCAACCTAAGCATCCGCTGTCACTAAGTAGATAAGCAAAACGTAGAATATATACAATGAAATATTACTCAGCCTCTAAACGGAGGGAAATTCTGACATGCTGCAGCACGGGTGAACCTTGAGGACACTACGTTAAGTGAAACAAGCCAGTCACACACACCCAAAAGCAAATACAGTATGATTCCACTTACATGAGGTACTTAGAGCCAACTGTAGAGACAGAAAACAGAATGGTGGGTGCCAGAGATCTGGGGGAAAGGGAAGGAGGATTTGTTGTTTCATGTGTACAGAGTTTCAGTTTTACAAGATGAAAATAATGCTGTAGGTGGAGAGTGGCAAAGATTGTACAACATTATGGATGTATTTAGCACATTGAACTATATATACATTTAGAAATGGTTAAGATGGCAAATTTTACGATGTGTGTTTTATCACCAAAAAATTTAGGAAAATCTCTACTGAATCATTATGCTGTTGGACGAGCCCGTGAATGACAGAGAGGAGACCCAATAATTTAAATAATGTTTAAATATTACGTCTTTGTGCTGGACACCAGCCTGGACACTTTATGTGTTTCAGTGAGGACAGCCAAGGTAGCCTATCGCACGGGGTTAAAAAAAATTTATGCCGCAATTTTCTTTTCCACATGGCAGCCTGAATATTTTAACCGGTCAACCTTTTCTACGTAACGAACTACTCCAACGCTCAGCTGTTCAAACAGTCACCATCGATCAGCACATGGTGTGGCTTGCCAACGTGGGTTGGGTTTGGCCGTTGGTTCCTCTCTGTTGGACTTGGCTGGACCCACTCCGATGTTAGTGATCTGTCCACTGCTATTCAAGATTCAGTTGCTGGGGGTGGGCTCCTGGGGACGAGGCAACAGAAATGAAGGGGCTGTGATTGACATCCCTTATCATCCACTAGCTTGGGCTTATAAACATGGTACAGAAAGGCTCTTTTCAGAAAGGATATTTTTCAAGTCTTTGCTTCTGTCACATTTGCTATTGTCCTGTTGGCCAAAGAGGGCCACATGGCTAGCCCAGACGGAAGGGGTGGAGGAAGGCTCCATCTCCTGAGGGAAGGAGCTACCAAGCCACATGCAATTTACCACAATATTACAAATCCTCCTTAAGGACAAGGGAGTGCTCCTTGGCAATATTTTCCACTCAAGGTGAGTTTCATGAGCCTAAGACACAAAGAGCATCTTAAAATATTGCCCCAAGCATTCATACCTAAATAAATAACCCACCATATTAGAAAAAAAAAAAACCCAGGGAACTCCTACAACATCATTTCACTATGTAGAACACGGTCCCATTTACAATGGAAAGCTGAGATGCTCTTGAAATAAGACAATGGGTGATGGGAACCGGATCAAGATCTCTGTTCTTCTCATCTCTTCCCTCAGTTAGCATTTAGACCCACTCCTAAAATCCCGGGGTCTCCATCACACATTTGAAACCCACTTCAATGGCAGGGCCACTTGGCAAAGATGGGGACTCTGTCAGCCTCTCCTGGGCTCAGGCTGTAGCAGTCCGGCGTGGCCACCCTCCTGATTCCGTCTCTAATCTCCTGGCCTGAGTGGCCAGAGATGCAAGGTGTCAGAGGGGCCGGCACTCTACTGATAAGAGTGCTAACCTGCGAACCGACGGCCAAGCCGTGAATGTTTAGGTTAGGTTGAATGGGAAAAATAATTGCCTGTCAAAACACTTAATTGCATTTGAGAAACCTTGTGTCCATCTTTCTTGTTGACAGGGGTCCTCAGATTTCTTTTCTTAGATCCAGAACTCTCAGCTGATACAGGCTTCAGTCCGTGTGAGCAATGGACAAGCTGTCACTGCCCGTTAGATTTTGGATGATGCCAGGAGACTCTTCTATGTTGGGGGAAAGTTGGCATGGGAAAAAGGGGCATCTGATTTCCTGAGGTGAGTAGAAATTTATGTATTTACATACCACTCTCACGAAAAGGGGATTTCAGGTAGCCTCGGAAAATATACGTATATGAAACAATTTTAAAAATAAATCAAGGGGCTCGTGGGTGGCTCAGTCAACGGTTAAGCCTCCACCTTTGGCTCAGGTCATGTTCTTGATGTTCGTGAGTTCGAGCCCTGCATGAGGCTCTGTGTTGACAGCTCAGAGCCTGGAGCCTGCCTCAGATTGTGTGTCTCCCTCTCTCTCTGCCCCTCCCCTGCTTGTGCTCCCTCTCTATCTCAAAAAAAAAAAAAAATGAATAAACATTAAAAGAAATCAAAGTGAAGGAAAATAGAAACAAAAAGAATCAATGAAACACTAATGTGGGCACAGAGTTTCCTTTTAGACAAATCAGTCAGGAAAATATAACCCATTATACAAGTCTCAGTGTCCGTGAGATAAAATTCAGCCAGTTCCTTGGGAGAAAAACGTTTCTTCCTACCATCAGACTTCGAAATGTGTTTTTCCCAAGGGCCTTTACAGAGATGATATTGTGTGTGGACAGGTTCCTCACCAACCTCCTGATGTAAGTACTGGGATGGCCAGGGACATAGGACGGGAGGTCAGGAACCCTGGAGGTCTGTTGTGACGTAGATGGGCCTCCTCAGCTCAACCACTGATAGGACCCGAAAAGACAGGCCCCAGAGGATGTGAATACGCTGCCCTATTTCAAGGGGCGTAGAAAGATCATCAGCAAGGGTTCAGGCTCACTGAAAAGATAGCAAGGGTTCTTTTGAGAGAGACATTCACCTGAAGGCCACACACAAGTGTGCACACGGGATTAGCAAAGGGAAAAGGGAGATTCTCCATGAGACTGGGGACATGTGCTTTCTCTGAGGCTCGCCAAGAGGGAGAGATCTTCCCACCCAATCCCAGAAGGTTCTGGACTGTGCATCCTCCGGGAGGTTGATGTCACAGGACTGTGGGAAAATAGGGTGGGAATTGCTAAGGTTGCCTCGGGAGGCTCCTGAGCCCCTGGATAAGTCCAGATTTCGAGTTCTTAAGGGGGAAAAGCATGTGCTGGTTCAATGCAGGCACCGGAGTCAGACCCCCAGCATTATCACTGGGGGGCTAGGTGGACGGAGCAAGAGACAACCTTTGGAATCCTGGTCTCCTTCCGTGAAAATGAGTTATGTATTTGCTACGATTCAGCTGCAGCTTAAACAGAACATTCAATTCCTCCAGGCTTACACAGAAAGGGTGTTATTCACACCACACGACCAGAAGTCCCAGGGAGTGCAGCACAGGGCTGGTGACGTGGTTCCGCAGCATCACGGACTCAGGCTCTAACTTCCTTTCCCACTGTCTTTGATTTGTAACCTTCATTCTCATGACGCCCCTCCAGGCTTTGTGTCTGCAGTCCAGGTAGGAGAAGACAGAAAAGATAAAGTCTTCGGGGCTCCTGGGTGGCTCAGTGGATTAAGCGTCTGACTTCCGCTCAGGTCACGATCTCACGGTTTGTGGGTTCGAGCCCCGCGTCGGGCTCTGTGCTGACAGCTCGGAGCCTGGAGCCTGCTTCGGATTCTGTGTCTCCCTCTCTCTCTGCCCCTCTCTCTTGCTCTCTTTCTCAAAAATAAATAAAACATTTTTTAAAAAAAAGAAAGGAAAAGAAAGACAACGCTTCATGATTTTCTCCAGGGGGACAAGAAATTTCAGCAATGCTTGTATCGCATTAGCCAGGATGTCACATAGTCTTTCCTAGCTGCAAGGGGGTATGGGAAGCTTGCTCTGTTTGCCGCCTGCCTTTAAGTTAGAGAAGAATGAAGGGAGGGTCAATGTGGCACGCAGGTCGCGCTTCCACGTCGCAGGTACGAAGTCAGTAACGACATTTCTGTCAAAGAGCTGTCTTTAAAACATGTGGCTCACTCATCCGGAACATGGCAAGTACACAGAACCTGTTACTGTTACTCACGCCCCAGGGCAGAGCCCAAAACAACACGGTGGTGGCTAGCTGGGCCCAAGAGATCTGTCAACCAAACGTCCCAGGCTTTCCAGATGAGTCTCTACTTATCAGCGATTCGTCGTCCAGACACGTAATAGATAGCAAATCCTGATTTGGCGTTCAGAACATGTGATCACCACACTAAGAGGCAGTTCTGGCAACAAAGGCTGATAGGAAGTTAAATGACATGGTTTTCAGGGAATCGACATAAAAGCCTTCGGAAATGGCAGAAATGTCACCCGCGAGGTCTTTCTCCACCGCGATGCAGCAACACAAAACCTGAAAACAAAGGCTTCAAATCTCTTGGGAAAATCTAGGCTGCAAGAAAAGAGCAGGATGTTTTCTCTTCACCCGGTGACAATTTTGGAGAGGAAAAAGGATTTTCTTACAGAACCTGTTATGAATTTACCAGAGCTAGAATTCAGAGCTTTGACCTTCAGTTCCCTTCCTCACTCGAGGAGAGAGAATGTAAGGCCTCTAGGCTTGCAGCTATTGGAGCCACTTAAAAGGCACCCCTGGGGGCACAGGGTTGGGGACCACAATTAGTCCCGGGATTGGGGGTCTTCCAGCCCCTCCTCCCTTGGGTCCTTCCAAGGGCTGCCTTTCCTGGAGGGGGTTAGACCCACCCCACCGCCCCACTCGGTGTTCGGCTAACATTAACAACTCTGGCAACGACAGATGTCGGCGAAGGTGCGGGAGAAAGAGGAACCCTTTTGACTGCCGGTGGGAATGCAAACTGGCGCAGCTGCTCTGAACAATAGGATGGAGGATCCTCAAAAAGTTTAAAAGAGAACTACCCTATGGCCCAGCAATTGCACTAGTAGGTATTTGTGCAAAGGATACAGGAGTGCTGATTCAAAGGGACACATGCACCCCCATGTTTATAGCAGCGCTGTCAACGTATAGAGAGAACCCAAAACGTATAGAGAGAACGTATCAAAGAATAGAGAGAACCCAAATGTCCATCACCTGATGAATGGATAAAGATGTGGCGCATATATATATATATATATATATATATATATACACACACACAAGAATGTATAGAATATATATTATATATTTAATGGAATATTACTCGGTGATCAAAAAGTATGAAATCATGCCATTTGTGACAACGTGGATGGAACTAGACTGTATTATGCTAAGTGAAACAAGTCAGTCAGAGAAAGACAAATATCATATGACTTCACTCATATGTGGAATTTAAGATACAAAACAGATGAACATAAGGGAAGAGACACGAAAATAAGATAAAACCAGAGAGGGAGATAAACCATAAGAGACTCTTAAAAACAGAGAACAAACTGAGGGTTGCTGACGGGGTGTTGGGTGGGGGGACGGGCTAAATGGACAAGGGGCATTAAGGAGGACACTTGTTTGGATGAGCACTGGGTGTTATATGTAGGGGGTGAATCACTGGAGTCTACTCCCAAAATCATTATTGCACTATATGTTAATTCACTGGAATTTAAGTTTAAAAATAAGAAAGAAAGAAAGAAAGAAAGAAAGAAAGAAAGAAAGAAAGAAAGAAAGAAAGAAAGAAAGAGAAAGAAAAGAAAGAAAGAAAAAAGAAAGAAAGAAAAAGGAAGGAAGAAAGAAAAAAGAAAGAAGGAAAGAAAGAAAGAAAAGAAAGAAAGAAAGAAAAGAGAGGAAGAAAAAGAAAAAAGAAAGAAAAAGAAAGGAAGGAAGAAAGAAAAAAGAAAGAAGGAAAGAAAGAAAGAAAGAAAGAAAGAAAGAAAGAAAGAAAGAGAAAGGGAGGAAGGAAGAAGAAAGAAAGAAATCAGGGATAGAGAAAGTGTCTATCACCCACCGACAAGTAGCGTGAGTGGCCAGCCTGCCGTGGCCCAGCGTGGCCCTGTGGTGTGGCACTCCGGCAATCTCTGTACAAAGGCGGCGTCACTGCTGAACTTGGAAACTCAGTCTACTTCCTTGTTGGTGCAACGGTGTCCTTTTCAGTTCCGTATGGAATTTCAAGTCTGCCCTGCTGATTCTCGAAAGCCAAGGGGGAGGTGTCGGGGCCATAGAGCATATATAACACACACCTGCTAATTAGAGAGCAAATTTACAAGCTATCGAGGGACGTCTGACTACCTGAGCTGGCGGAGGGCCACAGAGCCCAACACTCCAGCAAAGCAAGACGGCCTGTTTCAGGTGCCCGGCCACCTAGAAGCTACTCTCTTCCTGTCAAAAGTCAGAGCAGCCCATGTCACCATTCCCCCTGTTAAAACTACAGAGACAGAGGAAAGCAGAAGACAGGAAACCATTTCCTGGTAACAAGCAACAAGTACAGCTTTCACTTTGGAGAGAGGAAGCACAGAAAAGCAAAGAAAGAATCTACTCTATGCTGCTACTTTAGAAATAGAAATCACCAGAACCCGCCCTTTCTGGGGTCCTCCAGGCCAGCTCAACACTTCCGGGCATTACAACGTGTCTGCTGCTAACGGAGCTGGGGGCTGGAAAGTAACAGGTGAAAAACCCCAAGTTCACTCTCTTCTCTCTTGAAAATACAGGAAAATGTCATTTCAGTGCCCACCTGCATGGACAGGGTTCCCTGGAGAACACAGGAGAATCGCTGAGCCCCAGAGCTGGGATGAGGAGACATAGGAGGTTGGAAGGACTGCACTGGGCTGCATCACATCTCACTAGACATCTCAGTGACTGGTGAGAAGAGGAGGCAGGGCCTGCTAGCTGTCCCCTTCTTTTAGCAACAGAACAACTGAGCTTCATCCTAATCCATGTGGCTACTCAGAGTAAAAAACTACATTCTGTGGTGTCCTTTGCTGCTCGGTGTGGCCATGTGACTGGATTCTGGCCAATGGAGTATACACGAGAGTGATGTGACTTCTGGAAAAGGTCCTTAAGATGCCAAGGCGTGCTCTTCTTCCCTTCCATGCTCCTGCTATCTGGAATGAGCTTGTGATGTGATGACTGGTCCTGGAGCAGCCATGTTGGACCATGAAGTGCCTTTGGGATTAAAGGCCACATTTGATAAAGCAACAAATATAGGAGGAATGTGGATCACTGGGGATTTTAGGAAGTAGAGGAAAAATCGGATTTGGGCCACCTACTTTGAGGCTTAATGTGTGAGAGAGATAAACTTTTGTCTTATTTAAGTTCTTAATTGGGGGTGTAGCTGTGCTTGTGGTTGAATCTACTCACAACTGGGATGAAGGGAGTACATTGTGCACCAAAATCACCCTGAATATTATTTGCTGTATGCGTATGTATGTCAAGGAGACAAGGCTGGGTTCGCCTGCACATCATTGTTCCTACTGGATTGTCCAGGGGGGTGACCATAAAGATAAAGAGAATCTGTGTGTGTGTTGGCCGTGGTCTAACAGCTGCACTAGCTTCAAATAGCTTTCTTCCAAGCTTAAGGGGCAAGGCAAATAGAGACTATCCCTCCGCGTTCAAGATAGTGTAGTAGGGTCTTCTAGTACCTGCTCCCGAATGCATCCTGACTCAGGGTCCCCTGGTAGTATGGCACTTGAGTGGCCAATGTCTTCTCACCGGGCAGAGGCTCCCTGAAGGCCCACGTCTGCCTGGCTGCCTGCCCCAACCCCAGCATCTTGCACCGCACAGAGGACCTTTCGAGAGGTGTGTGCCTTGTGAAGGACTGGCAGAGCTGACAGACCTGTCCGTGTTTGCACAGGGGGGTGGTGGCAGTCAGGAGACCCAGGTTGTTCTGGTACAAAGCCCATCTGTGGCTGGACATCTGGCTGTACCCCGGGACCACGCAGGAAGTGGACTCCTGAGCCTGCCTCTGACCTGCTGAGTCAGCAGGTTCTGGGGCAGATGCTCAACTGAATTGGAGAAGCGGAGTTTGGGAACCACTGTTCTCAAAATAACAGAACGGATTAATTCATTACGAGTCATACCGTCGTAATTGGCCTGTTTGTACATACTGTTAGTTCATTCGCAGCATCAATTTTGTCTTTTCTTCCTTCCAGTCAGAACTTCAGTTTTGCTCCGTTATCTACGGTTCCCCACTCAGCCTCCTCCTGAGATGGCAGGTCCCACCCCCATCAAACAATCCTGAAGCCCCCTCCTGGCCTCCCTGCCCCCAATACTCAGTTCTCTGGACTTTCTGATAAGTGAGCAAATAATTATAGGTTAAAATAGACATTAAAATAAGATAAGACAAAATAAAATAAAACAAAACAAAATAAAATAAAATAGTTAAATGGGTTAAGTAAGGGTTTCTGCCCAGAAGCATCCTAACCTATAGCACATTTGTTTGACTGCCTGATAAAGTGAAAATGTTTTTCTCTTTAAGTGCATTCACCTTTTCTTCGATGATTTAATAAAGCCCCTGCAGCACAGATGACAAACAAGGTGCTGGAAAGAAGAGGCAGCAGCCTGAGAGCAGGTAGGGGGGCCTCTGGGCAGTTAGTTCTCAGGACCACTATAGCAGACGGTGCTCAGAGCTGCGTCTTCCCTCAGAGAGAGGGAAGAGAAATCTTCTCCACGGTATTTGTGTCTGCGGTCCTGTGCATTCTACGGAAGTATTTTATTTTATTTTATTTTATTTTATTTTATTTATTTTTTAATGTTTATTTATTTTTTAAGGAGCGAGCGCGAGCGGGGGAGGGACAGAAAGAGAGGGAAACACACGATCTGAAGCAGGCTCCAGGCTCTCAGCTGACAGCAGAGAGCCTGACGTGGGGCTCAAACTCATGAACTGAGAGATCATGACCTGAGCTGAAGTCGGACGCTTAACCAACTGAGCCACCCCGGTGCCTGTTAGGAAAGTATTTTAAAGTGTAGTTTCTTAATGTTTATTTATTTTTGACAGAGAGAGAGAGAGAGAGAGAGAGAGAGAGAGAGAGAGCATGAATGGGGGAGGGGCAGAGAGAGAGGGAGACACAGAATCCGAAGCAGGCTCCAGGCTCTGAGCTGTTAGCACAGAGCCCAACGCAGGGCTCGAACTCACGGACCACGAGATCATGACCTGAGCCGAAGTTGGACTTTCAACCCACTGAGCCACCCAGGCACCCCTTAAAGTGTAGTTTCTATTATTACTCAGGTCTGGCAAGTCTAACAGATCAGGAGATGCCTGCCATTGAAAAGAGAGTTTGGGGGCACCTGGGTGGTTCAGTCGGTTGGGCGTCTGACTCTTGGTTTCATCTCAGGCCATGATCTCACGGTCGTGGGATTGAGCCCCACATCAGGCTCTGCACTGCGTGTGTCTATCTCAAAACAGGTAAATAAACATAAGGAAAGGGAAGGGAAGGGAAGGGAAGGGAAGGGAAGGGAAGGGAAGGGAAGGGAGGGAAGGGAAGGGAAGGGAAGGGAAGAGAAGAAAAAAGAGAAAAGAAAAGGAAAAAAAGAAAAGGAAAGAAAAGAAAAGAAAAAAGAAAAGAGAAAAGAAAGAAAAGAGAAAAGAAAAGAAAAGGAAAAAAAAGGAAAGAAAAAAAAGAAAAGAAAAGAAAAGAAGAGAAAAGAAAAGAAAAGAAAAGAAAAGAGGGTTTGTTACGGCTCCCACAAGGAGACACAACACACCACAGGGAGCCACATGGGGAAGCTCCGGGGTGGACAGGAGTGGACGAAGCAAAGAGAAAACATGGACAAGAGGCTGTATTGTGGTTTCTGTGAGAAGGAGCAAACGAAGCAGGGCGAGCCGCTGAGGACTAGCTGCTTCGAAAAATTTCAGGGCTCCGGGCATAGGGCTGTCCCCAGTCGTCTGGTACCTGGCCCTGGATAACTAGGGGGACAGCGAGAGCCCCACGGAGGACATGGTTGTGGTGGGGGCTCTGGCTTGGCTGGTTGGCCTTTGAAAGGCCTGCTCCCGGCTGAGTCATTTGTTACCTGTGGGACGGTCCCTCCAGGGGCAGCAAGGCCCCAGACATCAAAGCATCAAGTTACAGAAACTAGGAAATATGGCTATTCCAGAGCCGCAAAACTTCTTCCCTGAGCTCCTCCTTGACAAAGACCCGCTAACATCTCAAAGCCCTACTCAGATGTGCTTCCTCCAAGAGACCTGTTGGAACTGTCTCCCCACCGTGCCTTCGGTCCCCTGAAGTCTGTATCACTGTTTCTTTGTGATCATTGCCACCTGGGTCATTCTCCCCTTCTACCCCATGAGCCTCTGGGAAAGAGGGACGTGTCAATCAGTTCCGAATCTCCTCCCACCACCCTCAGGCCTGGAGCAACTCTGGCCCCAGCAGGTGCATGCGGAGTTGCTGAAAACCCAGTGCTGAGCGACAGGAGGGATTCGGATGCCCATGGCCTTTGTGACAGGGTTTTCCTCCGCGCTGGTAAATCCCCAAGTTCACATGCGACGATTCTTAAGCAAGGCGACGATGGCCAGGTAAGACGGACTTGCTCCATTTTGTTATTACACCTCAAACGCCATGCACTCTTGGGGAAGGCGATTTCATAGATAATTTGGGGGCCGGGATTTCTTGTTCTTCGTTAATGCTGAATAACTTGCATTTCAGGAATCTACACTGAAATGGATGAAACCACAGCTGAATTTGGAATAAACCTGGGTGGGAGCAGCATGCTCTTTAAAAAAAAAGAAAAAAAAATCAGGGTGGGGGATGGGGGAGTGGTGATAGGGAAGAAGAATCATTCTGTGGAAAATCTAGCCACAAATTGGATTTTCTTTTTCTCCCCCCTGCCCCGCCCCGGTACTTTAATTTGCTCCCGCCAGCCTTTTGTTATTGGACTTAAAAAGGCAACTTTAAATGGTGTGCATGGAGCCTACAAGTTAAATATTTCCTTTCCTCTTAATAGTATCAGTCATGATGGCGGCTGCACTACGGTTATTTCACTAGGAAATTAAATGATTGCTAATAATTCAAGATGAGTCCATTTTCCGACAGCTCTTGTATTATTTCCATATTTTTTTTTTCTCTTTGCAGCTCTTCCAAAAAGTTTTGTCCCTAATCGAACAGACCAACTTGTTTTTCTCCTCTTTGTGTCCCTCCCCCCTCCCCCTACCTTCCTCTCCTCTCCCCCACCCCTCCTCTCCTCGGGTGGGGCCCAATCTCACAATAACCCCAAAAAAAAAAAAAAAAAAAGAAACGAAAAATTTCAAATGCCCCAACCTTCAGACCTCAGCGATGAAGAACAGGATATATTATCAAGGATAGCTTTTTCTAGCGGCGCCTGGGTGGCTCAGTCGGTTAGGCATCCGACTTCGGCTCAGGTCATGATCTCACGCCTCGTGAGTTCGAGCCCTGCATCAGGCTCTGTACCAACAGCTTGGAGCCCGGAGCCTGCTTCGGATTCTGTGTCTCCCTCTCTCTCTGCCCCTCCCCAACTCACACTCTGTCCCTCTCAGAAATAAATAAAACATTGAAAAAAAAAAAAGGGTAGCTTTTTCTAAAACTGTCATTTTTAGACTGTTTCGTGCTTTCTGCATGGCAGCAGGCAGTCAGTCGTAAGTACAAAACGACACGAACCATGTCTCTACAGTCTAGTTTTTTAAATGGTGCTTTTTAAGTCTCTGACTAAATTTGTCATCGAGGCTTTAATATAGAGAGCAGTGGAAGCTCTATTTCTCTCTTTTTTTACATTTATTTTGAGAGAGAGAGAGCAAGAGGGAGCACGAGTTGGGTAGGGGCAGAGAGAGAGAGAGGGAGAGAGAGAATCCCAAGCAGGCTTCTCCCTGTCAGCATAGAGCCCCACGCAGGGCCTGAACCCACGAACCGTGAGATCATGACCTGAGCTGAAACCAAGAGTTCAAAGCTTAACTGACTGAGCCACCCAGGTGCCCCTGAAGCTCTATTTCTCTTGGAGCCATGGCGTGAAGCCTCCCGCCCACTAGAAAACCAGCCGGGAACAAAATGGGGAGAAGTCACCTAAGTCGATTTCCTTTCTTTCTCTCCTTCCCCCCCCCCCCCACCCCCACCGCCCCAGAGGCCAATGGTCCTCCAAAGCACACATGACAACAGGGTATTCTTGCCTCTGTCCCTGGAGCCCAGGTGACCTGGGTAGATGTTGGTTGAGCAGAAAGTATAGTGAAGAGCATGGTGACAGCTACTGCTCCCAGGGGGTTTAACCACACCACAGAAAAGCAGAGGAAAGCACTGTGTGCGGGGTGGCCCGTAGCGGGACGCGGGGCCGGGGTGCCCAGCACGTGGCACTCTGTGAACAGTTGCTGAGCTGACTTACCGAATTGAATGGATTCTTCCTCCAACTAGGGCTCCAAATACCACTCTCATCACAAAAGCACAGCACACATCGGCCACGTCAGGAGTAAGTCCGTTAACTCATTAAGTGGCAGCATTTTGCAAAGTACATGAGCGAGCGGGAACTTTCTGGAAATCATCACCCGGTGAAGACTCAGCTCATAAAGACTGTTGTTAATAAAGAAGCAAAGACAGGCTCGCGAAGGAGGGACTGAGGGAGCATCAGAACTCGAGGGGCCCACACCCTCCCTCTTCCGCCTCCCTCAGCCCCTCCCCTCTCCTTGTCCTCCTTTCCATTTCCCTGAGAAAATGGAGGAACAGAAGAGAACGTCCACACGTGTCTCTGTGAAAGCACCACTTGGCCGGCCTTTGCCCCCTTCTGTGTGTCCCGGGTGCAGAGCCCCAAGCCCTCTGTTCCAAGGACACGCTTTTTCAGTCCTCCCTGCTCTCAATACCCACCTAGCTGCCATCTGTAATGTCCTCCACAGCTCTTATGTTGACGGCAGGGACTGCAGGAAGCACGCTGGGGCCTCGGCCTCTCCCCACTGCCAGTCTTTTCTTGGCCTCCCTTTCCAGCTCCATGCCTCAGAGCGGGGACAGCACCTACCGCTTCCCCCACCTCCCCCCTCGGTGTCTCACCATGTACCCTGACCGCTCTCCACAGGGTAACCGGTCTGTCTCTGATGGCTTCTGCCTTCTGGAAAAGCTTTCTTTCCTGGGCCTCGAGGACACTATGTCTCGTGGTCCCCCGTTGCTTCTCGGCCTCTCACAGTTGCTGGTTTCCTCTCCTTTTCCCAACTTCTAAGCACTGGCTGTCTAGGAGAGTCCCCTGTTAGAGTCATTTAAAGAAAGATTCCTTTGTCCTTTCTACGCTCACTTCCTGTCCCCTGGCTTTAAAGGCATATACAGGGGGCACCTGGGTGGCTCAGTCAGTTAAGTGTCCCACTCTTGATTTCAGCTCAGGCCACAACCTCACGATTCATGAGATTGAGCCCCTTGTCAGGTTGCTCTGCACTGACAGGAAAGAGCCTGCTTGGGATTCTCTCTTGCCCTCAGTAAGTAAACATTAAAAGTTTTTTTAATAATAAAAAAATAATAAAGGTATATATGGAAGGAAGGCATCCCTATTTATGGTTCCATCTTGGACCTGCCTTCTGAATTCCACACCCACGTACTTGACATTTCCCCGGAGGGTCTATAAACCTGTCAAATTTGCCATGTTCAAAGCCAGACTCTTTTGATTTTTCTCCATAAACGTGTTCTCTCCCATAGTCCTTCCCCATCTTGGCAAATGGCAAATTCATTCTTCAGGTTGCTCAGATAAATAATTCTAGAGTCTCCATTTTCCCATTCTCCACTCCCCAGACATGAGCAAATCCTGTCTATTCTGTTTCAAATTATATCCAGAATCGGGGGCACCTGGGTGGCCCAGTCAGTTAAGCGTCCGACTCTTGGTCTCACCTCAGGTCATGATATCACAGTTTGTAAGATCAAGCCCCATGTCGAGCTCTGTGCTGACAGTGCGGAGCTTGCTTGGGGTTCTCTCTACCTCTCTGCCCTTCCCCCATTCGTGTGCGTGTTCTCACTCTCTCTCAAAAATAAATTAATGAACATTAAAAAAAAATCATGGCAAAGTATATCCAGAATCGGATCACTCCCTTTACCTGTGCCTCTTCAGGATGGGTTGCTGCAGTGGCCTCCTGACCCCTTTCCCTGCTTTCTCTGTACACCTACCTCATTCTCTCTGAGAGTGACCTTGTTCTCAGTCAACAGTGGCCCGAGTTGAGACACCTTATCGCTGAATTTCATAAGGATGAAGTTGGGAAATTGAAGGATGGCATCTCAGTTAATTTCTGACTCCTGTACCAAATGGTTCAATTTCTAGGTCCTTCCTTCTTCGTTTCCATTTTCAAGTCTCTGACCTGACAAAGGAAAATTCTAGAAAAATGTATCTCTTCCTTCCTCCCCACATCTGGGCCTAATGATTTTGAACGTGGCGCCTCACACGTGTAGACAGGGACTTGAACAAACGTAGACCTTTCTCTCAGGGTGACCGAGTGGAAAACCCACCCGACACCCTGAGAGATAATGCAGTTAAAGTGCAGAGGCACGTTCCCAGGAGTTAGAAATAAAGTTTTCTGAAGATGCCACTTGTAAGAGACACAAGAAAAAAGTTGGAAATTTTCAAATGTGAATTTTCAAAAGACGTAACAGAACTTTCCATCTGTAAACCTAGAGAAGACAACTTTTTAAAATCATGAAACGCTGAATGGAGACGGTAAGTATGACGGCGACACAGAGAACCCCAGGGAAGGTGGCGCAACACTGGTATGGTGTTCTAGAACATCAACTAAGTGACTAGAAACCCAGAAGGAGAAACACCACCAGTACACATACCCGCAGAAAGGAAAAAACTAATACAGAGCTGAAGAGTAAAATGCAAGCTATGCAGAGGAATCCCAGAAGAAGAAAAGAGAGTAAACGTAAGAAAAGAGACAATGAATGATTCGAAGAAAGCTTTCAGAACAAATGAAAGGCTTACCAGTATCAAAAGGCTTACTGAGTACTAGAGAAAAATAAAGGAAAGGGGAAGAATTTGAATTTCAGGCATAAAGTAAAAAATATTTATATATCCAGCCCAGAATACCTGAGGAAACAGAATAAAAAAGCTGTCTGCAAAGGACTTCATCATTCCCTTCCAGAACAACAGAGCTACTAGGGAACGCTATCTACAGCCAAACTGTGTGAGGTTAACAGGAAGACATCTTAAACCATGGAAGGATCCAGAAGACGCAATCATCTAAAACAATCATCTCTTTCTACATACCAGCCGACTGATTGATGGATTAAACTCAACTTTTAAAAAGAGAAAACTGTGTTCAGCATAATACTAGTGAAACTGGGTTACCTGAGCCCAACCAATTTGTTGATTATGTTATAATATGATACGAAGGTCAACAGGGTCATTGAAAGAGGCGCTACAAAAGTGGCTTAAATTTTTAAGTAATTTAGATTGATTGTATTCTATTCCTCGGGTTATATCCAGAAGACCTAGAATGACATCCGGAGGCAGGGACTGTGGTCGAGCCCGGGAAGAGACTGTCCGTGCCTCAGTGGGTCTTCTGTGATGCACGTAGCATGTAGCCAATGGCGGCACTGGTCCCACTGCTGTGTGAGTGGTGGCAGCAGCAGCAGCTCTAAAGTTCTCAGATAATGGAGTTTGGGAGAGTGGGAGACACTTCAAAAAATAAAAATAATTGGGGGTGCCTGGGTGGCTCCGTCGATTACGTGTCCGACTCGATCTCAGCTCAGGTCTTGATTCAGGGTTCTTGATTCAGAGTTCAAGCCCCTCATTGGGCTCCATGCTGGGCAAGAAGCCTACTTAAAAAAATAATAATAATAATAATAATAATAGAAAATAATCAATCGATCAATAAAAACTGCAGAGGAGATAAACGATGTTGTTTTATTGCAGATGTTGACAACAGAGAAAAAGTGGATCCTGATCTACTCTTGAGTGTCACCACAGACGAAGAACAATAGGACGGATGGTTTCCAGATTTTCAGATATGGTAGAAAAAAGTTCAGTCATTTTCCAGGAACCTTTTGTTGGCGTCAGACTAACTGAATTTTGGAACTCTTCTGGGTATTGTTACAATGACCGCTTGAACCGTGAGGCCACTTCTTGAAAAATTTTTTCAATGTTTATTTATTTTTGAGAGAGAGTGAGAGAGACAGAGTGTGTGCAGGGGAGGGACAGACAGAGAGGGAGACAGAATCCAAAGCAGGCTCCGGGCTCTGAGCTGTCAGCACAGAGCCCGACACGGGACTCGAACCCATGATCTATGAGATCACGCCCTGAACCCAAGTCAGATGCTTCACCAAATGAGCCACCCAGGCACCCCATTTGCTTTGCTTTTAAACCGCTGTGACAAAATCCTAGCGGACCGTGAATGGACAACTGCAACCACATTAAAGCCAATTTAGGATTGCTAAAAACAATTGCAAAATAAATATTGCCTTAACAAGATTTATTTCTATCAGGATCTGCTACAGACTGTTGGGCCCAGTCCTAATAAAAGGACACGGGTTTATTTCTGGTCCTCTGGGGCAAGCATTTCCCAACTTTCTGGAAGTTGCAACATCCTGCTGTTTATTTGATTCTGTAACTTCCTCTCCAGTTCCCTCCACCCAAATTAAACATGCTTTATTTATTTAATATTTAATGGGTGGGAATTTAAACTGTTATTGTTCTAAACATTTTTAGGTACTTTTACGATATCCTTTTATATAATGGGAGCTATTACCACAGGCCCGGGGACCACAGCTTTGAGGCAATTTTCAAAGGAATGAATGGGACCCAGAGCATGGAGGGAACAAATAAATCAACAGAGAACATACGTGGCATAGAGTTAAGGAAGGGCAAAAATCAATAGAGAACTTAATCAGCAAAAGACAAGGGAACCCTCAGATTCTGCCCTTCAGAACATGGTGTGGGGGTGGAGGGTTATAGTCATGTTACTCCCCAGGGGACTGACTTCACTCAATTAATTTGCCAAGTCATAAAGAAATATTTTTGAGCAGTTGCTGCATTATGGGCAATTTGGTAGGCATTAAAGGGAAAACTAAAGATGAATAAAATAATGTTTATGCCCTTGAGGAACTCCAAACCTATCAGAGAAAAGGAATGGTAAACTGAGTCAGAAAACAGTTAACAACTACTTTCAGTAAGAAGGAGCAGAAACCACACCCCAGTCACCTTCAGATTCCAGCAAAATTGGGCTCCTCTCTTGCTCTCACGGCTGTTGGGTGACAGTAAGAAGAACGGCTTCATTCATTTACCTGGCCGTACCAAACAGCTTGGGAAGAGTTCACGAAATAGAACCTCTCAAACGAAGAACAAAGAACACCCAGGATGTATGCACATTTACCTAGTAAAGGACATTTGTAAAAGGTGTCGGCACTGAGTGTACAATTCGTGCAAGTAAAGCAGGAGTGTAGATTTGGGAAGGCGAAAGCAAAGAGAAAAGATGAATTCTCACCGTCTCATAGCTCATAGCCTGATGTCAGAAGAGGAGACTCACAGGGTGGGAAGGGGATTCAGAGGGAAGTTTAGAGCTGGGTTTCAAGGCTGCCCAGATTCCATTTACCAAAGGTAGGTGGCTCAATAACATCTGTCCTCTAGCCGCTTAAAAACACTGCATGGCTGGATGCTGAGTGTGAAGGACTCTTGCTGGTTCAGCTGTGGCTTTGGTAAGGAGATGGGCCACTTTCCCCAGGAGAATGCCACCGCCTTCCACATTCATGTGCCCTTCCACCCAATTCCGTTGCATAATAATCTTCAGACTTTGTGTTTATATGATGAACCCGTAAATATTTGCAGCTTAGCTGTTTATCGAACTCTGATTACGCTTCCTTCCTTGCACAAATTATGCTTTCCCCGGGGGTAGTAAATATCACTGCTGGATGTATACATCGGCCTGAATACTGTAAAAGAGGCAATCTATCAGTTTCATTCTTTTTCTCGGAGACCTTCCTTCTGGACCCCTTGGCCACCCTACCCACGTGCCGAGGTTGCTCTCGGAGTCTGCTCTTAAAACCAGCGGCTCGTGATCGCTCTTTGGCGTTTCCTGCTGAGTGCTTCATTTCTCTCTTGCTGGATTCCCGTTCTATGAAGTCAACATCTTTCTCCTGGATTTATTTCTCTGTTTTCAACGAGTACATGTGATGCTTCTCAAGGAAATGCACAAGGGAGGGTTTTCTGCTGTGTTGGGTTTTTTTCATCTTTGTCTTCTGAGATCTCGTATGTCTAAAAAGGTCTTTACCGCCGCAGCTGGACCGTGGGGCCAGCACTACTGGAAGACTTTCCCCCCCTCCACTGGACCGACTTGGGGTTGTAGGAAGATGAGCCAGATCCAGAGGAAGCTCGGCCAAACTGGAGGACCCCCGAGAGACACAAGAGTTAGGGAAGAGGCACCATGACATGTCCTCATGAGGGACATGACGAAATTGCGAGACTGGGGCCCAGAAAAGACCACTGAAGAGGAAGAAAAGACCACCCACCTGAGGTTGGCACTTGGTGCAGAAACCAAACAAAGGCAGGAGGCTGCACACAAGAAGAAAAGCGTTGAGACAGCACTGGAGAAGAGGAAAGGGATTGTGGAAAATGAAAGCAGCGAGCCACACCCAAGAATGCAGATGGTGGTCTTTGCAAACTTGCAGAAAACATCCGTACTTCGCAGCAAGGAAGACCGCGGGGGCGGGCTTCCAGCCGTATGCTGAGTCGCATGCCTAAAGCAGACCTCCATGAGATGCTAAGATTAAAAATAGATTGCTTTGGGGCGCCTGGGTGGCGCAGTCGGTTGAGCGTCCGACTTCAGCCAGGTCACGATCTCGCGGTCTGGGAGTTCGAGCCCCGCGTCGGGCTCTGGGCTGATGGCTCAGAGCCTGGAGCCTGTTTCCGATTCTGTGTCTCCCTCTCTCTCTGCCCCTCCCCCGTTCATGCTCTGTCTCTTTCTGTCCCAAAAATAAATAAACGTTGAAAAAAAAATAAAAATAAAAAATAGATTGCTTTAACAGGATTTCCATCAAAGTCTACTGCAATGGTTTGGCTCAGCACTAATAAAGGAACAGGGGCTTGGGGTACCTGGGTGGATGAGTCAGTTAGGTGTCCGACTCTCGGTTTTGGCTCAGGTCATGATCTCTCGGTTCGTGGGTGCGAGCCCCGCATCAGGCTCTGGGCTAGCAGTGCAGGGTCTGCTTGGGATTCTCTCTCTCCCTCTCTCTTTGCCCCTCCCCTGCTCGTTCACTCTCTCTCTCTCTCTCTCAAAATAAATAAATAAACATTGGGGCGCCTGGGTGGCTCAGTCAGTTAAGTGTCCGACTTCTTCAACTCAGGTCATGATCTGGCGGTTGGTGAGCTTGAGCCCCACGTCGGGCTCTGTGCTGACAGCTCAGAGCCTGGAGCCTGTTTCAGATTCTGTGTCTCCCTCTCTCTCTGCCCCTCCCCTGCTCACACGCTCTCTCTCTCTTCCTGGAAAATAAATAAATGTTAAAAAATTTAAAACAAAATTTAAGGTTCATGGACTTGTGGCAACCATTCCCCAACTTTCTCTTTGAAAGATTTTAGTGTCTGCTCTCTGTCCGCAGTATTCCGAAATGATGTGCCTTGGTGTAGTTACTTTTTTCATCCGTTTAAGTGGGCATCAGGAGGCTACTTTGAATTTCAGTTCTTGGGAGTCATATTGGATTATTTCTTGGATAATTCCCTCCTCCATTTTTCCTCTGAAACCTTTTTCTGAAACTCTTAGTGCTTGGGTGTGGTCTCAAGATTAGTCTTTCAGCTTTCAAAGCTTTTTCTATTTTTACAGTTTCTTTGTTATTTTATTTGCTATTTCAGGTTTCCTCAACTTTTTTCTACCAAATAATCTAAGGAATTTAGAAGTTCTTTTTGTGAAAGTGTAACATGCTACCATAATATGGGGCTGGATGAGTAAGATCCAATTTAATACACCTTGCCACCACCACCCATATCAAGAAATAAAACCAAGAGTCCCTCACCAGCCCTGCCTTCCTCTCCTCTCCAAAGGTAGCAGCAATTCTGACTCAAACACCAGAGTTTAATTTTGTCTGCTTTTGAACTTCACATAAATGGCATTCTACTCTACGAAGACTTTCACTTCATTCGTTTCACTCGACATAAAAACTGAAATTCTTCCATGTTGTTAAACGTAGCAACAAATGTTTGTTTATTCGCACTGCTTTATGGTATTTCATTGTACAAATATGTACCAGAGGTTATTTATCTGGATATTTCGTTGACAAACCTTTAGGTTGTTTTAGCTCTTGGCCAGTGCTAGTCGCATTACCATGATGATTCTTTGACAAGGCTTTACACACACACACATGCACACACGCACAGAATTGCTGGCATTGGTCATGAGCTTATCAAACTTCAGTGAATAATGCTAAATCGTGTCCAAGGGTTGTACCAACTTACCCTCCCAATTGATAGCATGTGAGAGTTTGAGTTGCTCCATATCTTGGCAAATACTTGGTACCATCTGTCTTTACCATTTTGAATGTCTAAATGGTGGTGTGGGGCACCTGGGTGGCTCAGTCGGTTGAGAGTCCGACTTCAACTCAGGTCATGATCTCAAGGTTCATGAGTTCAAGCCCCTCATCAGGCTGTCTGCTGTCAGTGCAGAGCACGGTTCTGATCTGTCACCCTCTCTCCACCCCTCCCCCGTTCAGGCTGTCTTTCTCAAAAATAAACATTTAAAAATTAAAAAAAAAAAATGGCAGTGTGTAAAGGCATCTTGCTATAGTCTTAATCTGCACTTTCCGGATTACTAATAAGGTTGAACAATTTCTCAAATCTTTATTAGCCATTCGGAGATCTTCTTTTATGAGTTACCTGTTCAAGGCGCTTCCCTATTTTTGTACTCAGCAGACTATCTTTTTCCTTAATTATTTAATAACCTCCGGAGGAGAACACTTTGTTGCAGTTATATTCTCTTGCTAGATGGCTGGCCTTGTCATATTTTTTTTTAATTGTGTCTTTGATAAATAGAAATTTTGGATTTTAGTGTAGTCATTATAATTTCTCCATCTCTTCTTTATGGTTGGTGGGATTTTGTTCTGGTCTGGGGTTTTGTTTTCGTTTGTTTTTGTTTTTTTTGTACCCTGCCTGACAAATCTTTCCATATCTTGATGTGCTGATGATATTTTCCTATGTTAGCTTGTGGAAATTTTATTGTTTTAACTTTCATATTGAGTTCTAAAATTCACCTGGAGCTGATTTCTGTGTGGGATGTGAGATCAGAATCAAGTTCCCCTTTTCCCACAGAGATATGTATTCGATCCTTCACCATTTATTGAAAAGACCACCCTTTCCCCAGCGCTCTGCAATGGCATCTGGCCGTAAACCAAGTGTCCACGTATGAGTGGGTCGGTTTCTGCATTCTCTTCCCTGGTCTGTCAGTGTGTTTGTCTCTCCTTGCCTGAATACCACCCTCCTAACTTCCTGTGGTCCCCAGTGATTCTCAAAACCCAGCGGGGAGAATTCAACTTTGTTCTTCCCCGAGATTGCCTTAACTATTATTGGCCAAATGTATTTTCAGACAAATTTTAGAAGTTGGCAAAATTTCACAAAATCCTATTGTAATGTTGTTCCAGATTACTTCCGTTCTGCAAGGAAAAAAAAAAATTTTTTGGAAAAAGTTCACCTATTTACAATAGTGCATCTTCTGCTTCTTGAACTTGGTTTGTTTCTCCATTTATTTAGATCCTCATTAATTTCCCCTAATAATGTGGGGTCGTGTCATCTTTCATTACATTTATTCCTAGGTCTGTGATGCTTTGATCCTGCTAGAAATGATATCATTTTTACAGGTTTATTTTCAAATTGCTTATTGCAGAAAGACAATTGATGTTACATTCACTGACCTTGCTAAATTCTGGTATTTTAGCTGTAGTTGCCTTTGGGTTTCCTACATGCACAATCGTGTTCCCTGTGAGCAATGACATATTGATTTTGTTTCCTCTCAATCTCTAAACCTGTATTTGATTTTTCTCTTTTCACGCCGCCTAGGACATTCAGACCACGTTGGCACCTTTCTCCACCTCTGTTTGCAAGCTTGTTGATGTGCCAAGGGCGAATGTAGGAAGGGCGTTTCCAGGAAAAAGAGGGAAGAGTTTGTCTCTAAGATTTAGAGCAGGACTGGCCTAATCCGTACACATCTTGCATGGGAAGTATCTCTAGAGAAGGACTCTAGGGTTTTCTCGTAGTACCTAGCTCTGGGATGACTAAGACCTCAAAGAAACAATCCAAACAAAGAATCTAAAGAGATGATAGAGAACTCCACACCCCACACCCTACACCACGGAGGGACCTTTAATCCTTTCTTTGTGTCATCTCCTACAGACGTGGTTTCCAATATTTATTGGACACAGCTTAGGGTAATTGGTCCAACACGATTATTATTGTCCCTCTCTCTCCAAAAACCTCCTATGTTAAAGACCTAACCCCCTCAGAATGTGACCATATTTGAAAACAGGGTCATTGCAGATGTCGTTAGTTAAGAGAGGTTATTACAGCAGGCACTACTGGGATATGATGTATGTCCTTATAAAAAGAGAAAACTTGGACACACACACACACACACACACACACACACACGAGAATGTCCTGTGACAATGAAGACAAATCAGAGCGATGCTTCTCTCACCCAAGAGAGCTCCTTCCCTCACAGCCCTCGAAGGATACTGACCTTGCTGACATCTTGGCCTTGAACGTTTGACCTCCAGAACTGTGAGACAATAACTTTCTGCTTTTTAAGCCACCCAGTGGGCGGTACTTTGTTAGGGCAGGGCTAGCAAACCGATGCACCAATGTTTTAAAGTGCTTTTCACTTTATTAACCAGCAACGGAGAATATTCTGTGGTTTTGTTTTCCTGGTGGTAATTTAAAAGGGAATTTAGGAGCATTGAGAGGTCACTAAGATAACAAAATGACTCTATGGCGTGGCGTTCCACCAGGCATACCTTGCAGAAGTGTCTTTCTTTTTCAGAGTATCCCGGAATGCTTCAGTGTGTGGACCCCAGCTGCGAGCTTCTGAGGAAGACTGTCTTGGAGAGGGGTCCAGAAATCGGCATCTTTATTATGCTTCCTGGTCCTTCTGATGTACATTAAGGTTTGAGAACCGCTGCTCTGAAGGCGGACGCTTTGTCGTTGGCGGAGAGATCCTTCTCATCTAAGCATTCCACCCTGCAACCCGGAGCACGTGATGATGGTTGATTCCAGCTGTCAGCTTAGCCAGGCTGTGGCATCGGATAGCTCCGGCGAAACTCCAGATGTTGCTGCGAAGGCATTTTTTTTTTTTTTTTAGATGACATCAATATTTAAATCTGTTGGCTTCGAGTAAAGCAGATGGATCCTGGTGGACCCCGTCCGATCCGCTGAAGGCTTTGAGAGGAAAGACTGAGGTTCTCCAAGGAAGAAGAAATCCTGCCTCCGGAGAGTCTTCAGATCCAGGCAGCTTCAAAACCTCCCCTGGGTCTCCAGCCTGCTGGTCTGCTCCACAGATCCCAGACTTGCCAGACCTCCCAGTCACATGAGCCAATTCCTTAAAATAAACCTGTCTACACACCTCCTGGCGGGTCTGTTTCTCTGGAGAAGCCTGACTAATACATACATCATGTCGGTTACTGTCTAGGATATCCGTGAATGAGGCCGGACCTCTAATCACTCATTGCCTTCATTGACTCCAGTTGGCGAAACTGGTGCCACTTTCGTTCATTCTGTAACTAATTTTGAGCACCTCTGAGGTACGGCGCGATCGGCGAGAAGTGCCAAGACTTCTGCACAAACAAAACTAGCCGCCCGACTTCAAGAGTTTAGAATTTTACTAGAGATGTTGAGGGACGACGTATCTAATTCTCAAAGGAATCCTGTATGTGACGACCGAGGAGTGGGAATTCGCTTGTTTTGAATCAACTTGCCTGATGACTTAGTCAGGTAGAAAGCTGCTTTTTCAAATTTCCTGGCTTGAGTGGTATTAGATTTAATCGGCCAAATAAATCCGCGTTTTTGACCTAACGATGGCAAAATCTGCCAATCCAATGATCCATTGTGTATTCCATTTGCGTTTGAAGCAAGGTGACCAGCACTCACCAGAGTATTTGCTCTCCTTGCTCAGAAAACTTGCGTCTGCCTTGGTAATAAGGAACCATTTATTTAAAATGTGCTATGTGAGAGCACTTGACAGGTCGTGAGTCAGATACGACAGGGTGGAAGGCTGCATCAGGAAGTAGAGTCAAGCAATGGTAGGCGTTCATTAGCTCTTCCAGAGCTAATTTACTTCCATGTAGTAAATTGCTACTTCAGTCCCTCAGGCTTAGGGGAGAACCTGACTCACGCAGCTCTGATTGTCTGCTGAGAGTGGGTGGTAGGCCTGGAGCAAGAGCAAGTAAGGACATGCCACCACTCCCATAGCAAAGGGAACTTTCCAGCCCTCGTCCCCCATCCAAGGCTCGCTAGGCTACGCAAGTTGATATCTCTTTCCCTATTGTGGCTATGAAGGTGCAGAAGATGACATTGACCGTCAGGTCGAGGGAGAGCTGGAGGAATGCTCTTCCAAAAGAAGAGCGCCTCTTGGTGATGGGATCAGACTCTGCGACACTGATTAAGTCACCGCTGTCACTTGTTAAGCCAGGCACAGACATGGCGTCGGGTATCGATGAGGTTAGAATTCAACAGAGACCGGAGGCACCTGGGAGGCTCCGTCAGTTAAGCATCCAACTCTTGATTTTGGCTCAGGTCACGATCTCACAGTTTGTGGGTTCGAGCCCCGTGTTGGGCTCTGTGCTGACAGTGCGGACAGAGCCTGCTTGGGATTCTCTCTTTCTCATTCTTTCTCTGCCCCCCCCCCC
>NW_024412747.1:6548706-6613007 GCF_014898765.1 Herpailurus yagouaroundi | reverse complement strand
CTCTCTCTCTCTCTCTCTCTCAAAATAAATAAATAAACTTAACAAAAGAATTCACCAGAGATCAACCTAAGGGTGTGCCATCTTGCCCTCTCTTTTCTTGGCCAATGTGGACTGGGTTACAGCCACCATTTCAGTCTCTGGAAACTGGTAATAATAATCAAGACCATCCTTAACTTCCAAGCCATTCACTAAATCAAAATACGGATCAGAAAGGAGGGAACAACCGGTGCCATGTGAGCAATTCCTCCTTGACTCCCTGACTGGGCTCATGGCAGCAAAAAGATTTGACCTCGATGTCACCTTTAGGCCCCAAAGACTCTTCAAGGGTGTTAGGAAAGGCAGACACTGCAATCAGAATCTCCCAAATGCAGACACTGTAATTAGAATCTCCAAAAGCAAGAACATCGGGGGAGCCTTGGAATTTGTGGTAGCCGATGAAAAACAACTACAAACCACCACCTTCCATTTTAATGGAAACTACCCGCTAAATATTGCTTGGGTCATTAAAGGGCCCCAGCAGAATCTTCCAGGGGCTGAGATTTCAAACATTTTCACCCTTGGTTTAGGACCAGCAGATGTGGACATGCATTTACCCCAGCGACATGGATATCGAGAGTATCTGGGGTGGGAGGTCACAGAGTCATTTACCTGGCTATGTCTGCATGAGCAAGGATCGAGCGGATGGGAAAATTCTTCTGCTTCGTTCTTTTCTGTATTTCTGGGATGTGCCTCATGCATGGTTGCAGAAAAACTGCAATGCATTGGAATAACTTAACATTTCTGTAGCATCTACTTTTGTTGCTCTGGAGTTGCTCCCAGAGGCTACACCACACAAGGGAAATGTATCTGAAAAATACCTTGTGAATATCTCCAAGACAGGCAGTAAAACCAGACCATTCAGAGCGAGCTTCTGGGGCCTGATTAACCCTCTTTGCTGACTACAATTTAACAAGTTTACTAAAGGTCCCAGATAATTGCTGCAGCTCTGTGTTACCTCTGGATGGACAGACGCCATACGGCAGTGGGGTGCATGAGGTTGAAATTTGCTGACGTTGATGTGAAAAATAAAACTGTCCGTTATTTCACCAGCAAAAACGGGCTTATTTGAGAAGAGCAGAGAATCACCATTTGGGACGTGCAAAGCGCGCCAAAGTCACAGGCAAGCCTGCAAAACAAACAAGAGGAAAGAGGGGGGCTAGAGAAGGGCTGTTATAAGCACAAAGTCCATTGGAATAAACTGGGAGCTAGAAGCGTAGTAGTAGCTTCTCACTGGCTGAGTTGTGACAGTCTGTCATTGGCTGGGCTGTTGCTGGGTGGTGGAGAAAATCTTTCTCTCCCCTGCTGGGGTAGTCAAGTATAAGCTTTTTCCTGCTGGGAATGCAAGGTATGTTACTTTCTGCTGGGTCTGCAATTGACAAGGGCAAGACTTGAGGCGTGAGAGCTCCCCCTTCTGGTTTCCTGGCGCCATCTTAAATGAGGTTTTCTTATATTTAATAATTCTCCAGCCCAGACACATGCCGAGGAGGGAAATGCCACATGGTAGGGCTGGAAGAAATCACAGACACCACTGGGTCCCACTGCTGGTTTTTATGGATGTGAATCCACATGCAGCCAGAGTCATGACTTACCCAGGACCACACAAGCTCACGGCGGCCATGCAGGGACTAGAACCCAGGTCTGAACTCCCAACTCTGGGCTTTATTTAAAGACTGCAGCGCCCCACTGGCAACAGGAGGCCTGGCATGTGCGCTGCTGGTCATGCTTCCGATGCTCCACTTAACCAACTGAGCTAGACCAAGACTTACTTCATCAGTCAGGAAGCCAGAAAGAGCAAGGGAACAATTTGGCCCTACAGGGTAGAGACAAAGTGGCTTCTTTCAATGGGTTGCTAAGTGCCCCATTTAACATGAGCCAAAGAACAAGTCCAGACCAAAAGCATCTTGCAAACAAAATTCTGCCTTTATAATAGACATCTGCACTTCTTCGGCGGGGGCTGTGGGCCATTAGGGCCATGTGCTTGTCACTCCGCTCGCAACAGATGTTTGCTGCTACTTGAGGACTTCCCTGTGATGTGGTTACTGTTTAATTTTCCTGGAAAGAGACTTTTGCTCAAATTCAACAGGACGGCTTAAATGCAAACCAGGGTGCGGTGCCCTGCTGTGTATTGGTTACACTGCCACATCAAAGCTCTAAGGAAGGGGTCTGGGGTTTCTTCAAGTGCACCAAGGGCCCTCGAAGCACCATGCTGTGCCGAGGGGGGGAATCTGTGCCTCATTCTCAGATGCATTTACGTTCAGCTACGTTGCAGGATCGTCCTGCTAGGCCTCTTGTGCCTTTTGTTCCCAAGTCTAGACCTTTGAAGTGAGCTGGCAAAACTCAACCACATGAGGCCACTCGGGCAGGGCCCATGGCCAGACCATGGAGAGGGGGTGGGAATGGCCAAATTCTTCACGCCCACCCAGCTTTCCTCACTTTACACAGGCAAATGGACTCATTTAAGAAAGGGCTGTTAAAAAGCCAAACAGTGAGATGAAAAAGGGCTGTCCATTGTGACCCATATGTGCTGAGCCAGAGAGAGGAGTCAACTGAATCAGATCAATAAATATTTACCGAGACTCTCCTGTGGGCAAGAAGCAAAAGTCTGGGCAATGCTTACTCTCAATAGGTGATTGTTATTATTTTATTTTACTTTATTTTATTTTATTTTATTTTATTTTATTTTATTTTATTTTATTTTTTAATGTTTATTTTTGAGAGTGAGAGAGAGAGAAAGAGAGAGAGAGAGAGAGAGAGAGAGAGAGAGAATGCAGTGGGGGAGGGGCAGAGAGAGAAATGGGAGACACAGAATCCGAAGCAGGCTTCAGGCTCTGAGCTGTCAGCACGGAGCTTGTTGCAGGGCTTGAACCCACAAGTCATGAGATCATGACCTGAGCTGGAGTCAGACGCTCAACCAGCTGAGCCACCCAGGCACCCCAGAGGTGATTATAATTTTAAATCAACTCCCTTATCACTGAGTGGCCAACTAAAATATGAACGGATTAGTGACTTAAGAATGAAGGCTGAAATGATATTTCGAGAAGAGATAGTCAAGCACAGTGATTTGTTAAGCGAATAAGGGAGGGAGGGACTGGTCGGACTGGGCACAGCTTTGCAGGAGAGGCTCTCCTGGTGGAAAGAATTTGGCTTGAACTTCGCGAGATGGTATTCATTTCTGTGTAGCCTCCTGTCTCGTGAACAAGTAAGGTTTTATCAGTCTTGTTAAGGAGCGAAGGGCCACCTGACTGTCACCGACAATGATTCCTTTATGATAGGATCCAGTCCAAACCAAAGAAACCACATGATGGATGATGGGATTGCCTTGTTCTCAGGTGTCCGCCATCTTTCAGGTTCACGCGTGTGACCGCATGGCTTTCCCACCGAACGATCTCCTGCCACACGGCACGGCCTACACAGTGGACCGCAGCTCAGTCTGCCCTTGGCATTCAGACAAACATCCACTGGATTCCTAGTTTCGCTGCCATGCATGTTATGATTCAGTTTCCCTTCACTTCTGCCCCGAGCCTCCTCCTTTCCTTCCAGATAGTTTGCCAGGCTCACAAAAATGGACACTTAAGGAGTCCATTTATGGAGCTCTCGTCTTTTTCTCTCTTGGGAGAAATTGCGACGGCCCGCCCTTTCCCGAAATTACACTCATTCCTGTATTCATTCTATAATTCAATAACATTTATGGAGCCCCAGCCATGTATAGGTGCAGGGGATTCAATAAAGATCATTGGAATCCATGGCCAAGTGAAGGCATATAGGAGAGCAAAGTGGCTGTGAAAACACTGTTTATAGGCACTGTGCCAGACCTGGGGTGAACAAATCCCGGAGAAGTGACATCAAGGCTGAGCCCAGTGAATAGGAGGTGGTCCCTCAAACGTGGACAGAGGAGGGGTGCCTGGATGGCTCAGTCAGTTAAGCGTCCGACTTCAACTCATGTCATGATCTCCCGGTCCGTGGGTTCGAGCCCTGTGTCAGGCTCTATGCCCAGAGCCTGGAGCCTGCTTCGAGTTCTGTGTCTCCCTCTCTCTGTCTGCCGCTCCCCGGCTCACGCTCTCTCTCTCTCAAAAGTAAATAAACATTAGACATTTTGGGGGGGAAAAAAAAAAACCATAGTGTTTAAAAACGTGGACAGAGGAGAGGGGATTCTGACCAGATAGCAGAGTGTGTGGAAGGTTCCAGAGCCTGGGGGAGGGGACCCAGGTGATGTTGCAGAAGCTCAAAGGTTGTTTCACAGAGCTGAGTGAAAGATGAGGCCAGAGGCTGAGCGGGTCAGTGGCTGAGGGCCTTGTAAGAATGCCAAGAGTTTTGACTCTGTCAAAAGGGCAGAGGGGAGCTAATGAAGAGTCTTGAGCTCTTCAGCATGACAAGCTCAGAGCTGCTTGCCATTTAACACTCATCGGGCATTTTTATCTCTCTCAGCAGCTTAAAGAACCGACAGCGTCCTAATGCAGCCTTAGCGGCCGTGCAAAGGAGCAGAGGGTTTTCTCATTTTACAGGTGAGGAAACTTGAGATGCATGGAGGTGTGAGGCCTTGCCAAGGTCATGCAGGAGCCAAAAGTAGAAGTCGAGCCATCAGCAAAGTTCGTGACAACAGAGGGAAATAGGATAATGGCACAATGAATATACTACCCAAGGAGGATGGAGCTGATGTATGGTATAAATTCTTTAAATGATTTTTTTTGTTTGTTTGAAGAACCGAATTCCCTGATTGACGCTTCATCGGGAATGTATCGTGCAAGTTGGGACGCCGAAGGTCAAGGCTTTGGAATCACGCTGCAAATATCTCTGATCCTGCCTCCTAAAATACAGCCAGACCAAGAATGATGTCGCCATGCGGTGAGTGAAAGCAAGATCCCCCGCCTTGAGAAAAGATTGTGCTTCACTAACCAGACGCTTGGTTCATGGCAGTCTAAGTGGTTTCTGTTGTAGGGGGGAGAAACAAAAACACAAGTGACTTTTGCTATGTGAGAAGGCAGAAGGAAGAGCCCAGGGCTAATTATTCAAAACCACGAGGAGGTAGACAGTGGCCTGTTTCCTCCAGTGTGAGAGGAGACAATAATGGCACCCATCTCCTAGGACTTTGGTGTGAGGACAGCATGAGTTAAGGCACTGTCCTAAGTGTCAGACATTTAGGCCCATGCCAGGCCTATAGTAGGTGCTCAGTTTGTTAGCTGTCCTTTCCCTAAGCCCCCTTAAAAATATGTGCACCCATTTGGAGAAACACGGTGGTAGAAAGGTCTTCTGCATGTACAAGCCTTCCCCGGAATCTAGCGGGGCCCTAGCTGTATCTCTAGGAGAATGGAGTCAAGCTGGGAGTGGGACCCATCTCCCAGCAGCACCCAGGGGATGCAAGTACAGGACGTCACCCTGTCATCGGAGCCACGTCCGCCATATAGCAGAGGAGAGGAGGGAATACCTCGGCACATTCACTGGAAAACTGGGTTGGATTCTGGTGTGGATCACCCAGAATAGATAACCAAACATAAGTGGACAGAGTACATCCCGTGTAAAGAGTGATTTAGCTAGAAGCGTGGTGTTTGAAAATGATTGTAATTTTAAGTTTTTATTTGCAAATTCATTATATTACTTTAATATATAATATGTGCTAAAAGTCCCTGGGAAGCCAAATTAGAGTAATACATGAAAGGAAGATAATGCCATTTTCTACTCAAAAATACCATTTTCTACCCTTTCCAAGGTCTTATATCAGGTCAACAAACCCACGCTCTCTGTCCTCCATTTTTTTTTTAACATGTTTATTTTTTTGAGAGAGAGACAGAGCGTGAACAGGGGAGAGGCAGAGAGAGAGGGAGACCTAGAATCCGAAGCGGGCTCCAGGCTCTGAGCTGTCAGCAGAGAGTCCGAAGCGGGGCTTGAACCCACGAACCGTGAGATCATGACCTGAGCTGAAGTTGGACGCTCAACCAACTTAGCCACCCAGGTGTCCCTGTCCTCCGTTTTCTGTCTGATGCTTCCTACTAATCTCTGGATCACACATTCAGCCAGGAATGAAGAAGCCTCACCCTTAGGTAAGAGCCCTTGACCCTTAAAGTCATCATTTGAGGAGATAAATCTGCATGATCAAAATCCTCCTTCAAAGTCTCTTCAGCTTTTTATGCAGATAGAGAGCTATAGGCAGCTAGGAGCTGTCTACATTCAACGACGCTGCACTGGCAGATTCTTTCCTTTATTTTTTTAAGCTTATTTATTTATTTTGAGAGAGAGAGAGAGAAAGTGTGAGTCAGGAAGGGGCAGAGAGAGAGGGAGAGAGAAAGAATCCCAAGCAAGTTCCACACCAACAGTGCGGAGTCCAACGCGGGGCTCGAACCTATGAGCTGTGGGATCATGACCTGAGCAGAAGTTGGACACTTAAAACGACTGAGTCACCCAGGCGCCCCTGGACAACATTTTTTTTTAAAAGACCTGACAAGGGGCGCCTGGGTGGCGCAGTCGGTTAAGCGTCCGACTTCAACCAGGTCACAATCTCGCGGTCTGTGAGTTCGAGCCCCACGTCAGGCTCTGGGCTGATGGCTCAGAACCTGGAGCCTGTTTCCGATTCTGTGTCTCCCTCTCTCTCTGCCCCTCCCCCGTTCATGCTCTGTCTCTCTCTGTCCCAAAAATAAATAAACGTTGGAAAAAAAAAAAAAAAAAGACCTGACAATACCAAGTGTTGGCAAAGATGTGCAGCAATTAGAACTATCATTCGTTTCCAATAGCCATGTAAAATTTTACAACCACATTGGTTATTTGGCAATTTCTTGTGAATTTAGCGTATACCTACCATATGGCCCAGTCATTTCACTCCTCAGTATATACTCAAGGGCAATTAAAACACATATCCACACAAAGACAGATACAGGAATGTTTATAGGGTGTTTTTTTTTTTTGTAATTCCCTGAAGTTGGAAATAACTCAGATGTCTATCAACGCATAAACAAACCCTGGTATAGCAATATAATAGACTATATAATACTATTCAGAAAAAAAGGAACTAATAAAAAACTCCTTGAAATAAATTCATAGAGCTCTTTATTTCCATACCTTGTACCGTGTCAGCCTATGCCCCTTCTTCCTCGTTTTGTTTTCTCTAGCTTTGTAGCTGAGTTTCTAGAGATGGGCCTCCCTGGTCATAACTCAAGAAACCAACAGCATGGATATGATAAGTGAGTAGAGTCAAATGCACACACAAATATACACCACATGGTATTCTAAAGAGAAAAGACTAAACTATTTTGGCAGAAATCAGATCAGAGGTTGTTTGGTGTGTGTGAGGCATTGGCTTTCTGGGACAAGGCACAAGAGAGCTTCTTGAGGCGATAAAAATGCTCTCTGCCATGCATTTGTCAAAACCGATCAAAGCCTTTTTAAAATAAATGATCCTTTGTTTTTAAAACAAAGGATCTCAGTTAGATGGGTGAAGGACTTGTGATGAGCCTTTGTTTTTAAAAATAAACGATCTCAGTTAGATGGGTGAAGGACTTGTGATGAGCCCTGGGTCTTGTATGTAGGTGATGAATCGCTGAATTCTACTTCTGAAACCAATATTACACTGTATATTAACTAACTACAATTTAAATGTAAATAAGGATAAAGAAGGGACGCCTGGGCGGCTCAGTCAGTTGAGCATCTGACATCAGCTCGGGTCGTGGTCTCACGGTCCATGGGCTCGAGCCCCGCGTCGGGCTCTGTGCTGAAGGCTTGGGAGCCTGGAGCCTGCTTCAGATTCTGTGTCTCCCTCTCTCTCTGCCTCTCTCCCACTCGCTCTTCCTTTCAAGAATAAATAAATATTAAAACCCAACACAAAATAGGTCCAGTTTCTGCAGTGATACTGGAAGCCTCTGGTTTCAAAATGGAAACCACAAAGAATTTGAGCAATCCGTGTGTCATGAAAGTTATTTATCACTTTTAAACTTCTCCCCAAGTCTTTGGGACTTACAAAAGCAGGTCAAAGAGCTTCCAGGAGAATGAATTAGTGGAAGGAAGAAACAGGCAAATAGCTTCTCTATTTGAGATAAGAAGAAAGGAAAAGAGTGATTTTCTTTGCAACTTAAAATAGTCTCTTTGGGGGCGCCTGGGTGGCGCAGTCGGTTAAGCGCCCGACTTCAGCCAGGTCACGATCTCGCGGTCCGTGAGTTCGAGCCCCGCGTCAGGCTCTGGGCTGATGGCTCAGAGCCTGGAGCCTGTTTCCGATTCTGTGTCTCCCTCTCTCTCTGCCCCTCCCCCGTTCATGCTCTGTCTCTCTCTGTCCCAAAAATAAATAAACGTTGAAAAAAAAAATTTAAAATAGTCTCTTTGTTTGTGTAATTAAACGACCACTTATTTGTAAGACCTAGTAGGCGAAATGTACACATTCAAAATTTGCAATTTAACCAAACATGTTTTAAATCGAGCAAGAAAAGCATTAATTATAAGTTTGTTTGTATTTTAAATTACAGTAAGAGACGATGAGGGAGTTCAGTGAAATCCTTCAAGTTTTCTAAAAAAAGGGCTCCAGGCTTTAAGTCCATGAGTGGCTTAAGAGTAATTTATATCCATATAAACCCACACAGATGCTCAGTTACTCTGAAATCCAGAGAGAGCACTGGAACAAATCAAACCTGGCACAAAAGAGAACTAGGTTAGCCCTGAAAATGTACAAAGGGGAGTTTGAAAGTGGTTATTTTGTCCAAAAAGGGATTTGGAGCCAAAGTGCAGATTTCTGCCATCTTCCTTGGTATAAAAGTGGTTCTGAGAATGTCTTTGAAATAGAAATCATAGAGCTAATTATCTCTGAGCCCTGTGTAATGTCATCCTGTGTTCCTTCTTCTTCCTTTTGTTTTCTCTAGCGTTTGTAGCTGGGTTGATACAAATGGGCCCCCCAACATATGCCCAAGACTCCCCGAGAGTCTGAACCAAACAGGACTCGGTGTTTTGCCATCTTGTCAACTGGTCTTGGGATCAAGGGCGCTGGGATGCCCCCTGGGTGCCACCATGGGCACTTGCTGTCCCCCACCCAGCCAGGCTTGGCCTGTCCTGGAAACCAGTACAGCCAGACAAGGAGACAGCGCTCTCTGTGTCAAATGTCAGTGTGGCAATACCATTCAGCTGCAAATTTGACATGCTTTACGAGTGGGGACTGTGCGACAAAGCCAGGAGTTGTCTTTCCACTTGCACAAAACGCTGTGGGTTTGCAGACCGTTCATTTGTACCTTCCGGGACGTCCGTCAGGTCGAGCTTCCTATATCACTTGACACTTTTGTTAGAGAGGATGTGGTGGTGACATTATCTTTGGGCCAGAAATGCCAGTGACAACTATTGTCACTGAATTAGATTCCCTACATTTGGTGGAGATTTTGAAGCCCTGGGATGTTGGGGTTAGGCAGTAGCACTGAGTCACAGACAAGGACTCGTGGTGATGGACAGCAGACCAAAGCTCTGCAGTAATCAGAGCATTCAGTAATCAGAATAGTCCGTCCTGCAATGTCTTTAGAGTTGGTCATGGTGTCCCTGAACTGAAATAGTTGGGCACATATTAAAGTCTTAATTTCTATAAGCAGAAAAGCTCTGTGTCTGGTGAACGGAAGTCTGAACTGAGTCACCACAAGACAGTCTTACCGTCTCTCCACCGGTTCTCAGACTTGACTCAGCTCAAGTCCAGCCAGGGCTGAGACTGGAGCAAGGCAAGAAAGACCAAGTTTAAGGTCTTAGATTTAAGGAGGCGCTCACTCTGGGGGTTATGCAAATGCAGAACAGGTTCCCGCAGGACCCGGGGGAATAATCACCTCCTTAAATTCTGTGCACAAGTTTCTCTCTTGCCTCACCCTAGCCCCTGCCCACAGATCCCCTCAAACGAAAGGGAGGCTAAGCCCTCTAGAGGAAGGACCATGCTACGTAGCAAACTGTAAACCTTCCTCCAGAAGGACTGTGGCCATTTACCAGAGTGATTGTGTATTGGGGGGAAGGTAAATAATCCGGCCTCTCGGGGATATTCAAGACCTTGGTTCTGAACCAAAACTCCTTTCTGGAGCCAAAAACACCCCTCTACTCCACTAGTCAGAACTAGTACTTATGAAGATCAGGTGACCAGCTCGGTTTTGATGTAAGCCCATCTTATAGTGGACCCAGTGGGCCCCAAACCCACCCTTTGGTGATTTCCTCAGTTTGGAATGCATAATTGCAACACACTGGGTGACAGGCAAACTCCCCGTGTCGGTTCCCTGATCTCTGGAGTAAAGATGTTCGAGTGAAAAAGGGCCGAAAAGAAGCCACTAAAGCAGCCTCGACTGAACCAGTCAACTAAAAGCAAAAGTACATTCTGGGAGAGATTTCAGAGACCACTGCCACCTAATCGAGGTCTTGAAAGATGCGAGGGTAGTGATTCTGACATGTCCCCATCCTGCTTACCTATTTGGCTTGTGTAGAAGACGGATGAGTCCGGGAAAATGAAGACGGATTTTCACAAACCTGGTCCTGCTGTGACTCCAATCACAGCTATTATTGCAGATGTGGTTCTTTTGCTGTATTGAATCAATACATCGCCTACAAATGTATTTGGCTGCTGATCCGGTGAATGCTTTTTCTCTACACCTGTTAGGAAAAACCACAAGAAGCCATTTACTTTCAACTGGCAGGGTTTAGAAACACATCTCAACCGTCCTATCTCAGAGCGATATCCACTCTCCCGTCCCAAGTCATATTGTAAACACCTTTCCGTCACACGGGACATCCTGCCAGTTCATTATATTAGAGATATCATGCTGATTTCTCCCTGGCGAACAAAAGAAGCAAACATCGGAGATAATGTATTTCACCTTTCTACATGTCTTGCAAGCAGAGGCACTGACGGTTTTTATTCTGAACTGTCTTTCAAGGAAATTCGTGTAATGACTAGGCTTGGACCAGAGGTTGGGCATGTTTACAGGACAGCATAATGATAATGTCTTCCCTCTGGAGCAAAGGGCAGACACACTTACTGTCCATTATAAAAGATCCAGCTTGCCTAAATTCACAGTTCTTCTGTCATGGCAACTGCTCTGTGAACAGGTGTCACATGTCCTCTTTGTGTCACTTTGTAGGAACTTGAGCTTGGGGAACTAGTACAAGAAATGCTGATATTCTCCTCACTGTTATTGCTCTGAATAACAAAATCCTTTGTCTCTGATCTAGGAATCTCGTGACTTCTACCAGCACCCATGAAACTGTGGCAGGTGAGGGGCGCCTGGGTGGCTCAGTCGGTTAAGCGTCCAGCTTCGGCTCAGGTCATGATCTCACAGCTCGTGAGTTCAAGCCCTGTGTGATGACAGCTCAGAGCCTGGAGCTTGCTTCAGATTCTGTGTCTCCTCCTCTCTCTGCCCCTCCCCTGCTCATGCTCTGTCTCTATCTCTCAAGAATAACAAATAAACTTAAAAAAATTAAAAAAAAAAAAAACAAAGAAACTGTGGCAGGTGACTCATTAGCTTACGAGTAGGGTAAAATCTCCGAGCCTTCAGTTATTAACAGCAATTACTCTAGATACCTTAATAAAAAACAAAAGATAGGAAATGAATCCCACAAAAATCAGACGGGTATCATCCCCTTAGTTAAATTTCTAGGAGATCAGTGATTTGGATTTTGTTGAGATGTCCCTTCCAAGGTGAAGAATAAGCTGCCACATTTGTCCCCCGTGATATTGTGATTTATAATAAAAACTGTGTATTAGGTCTTTGTTCCCATTTCTGGCACAGAGCTCCCCAAACCCTTGGAATTTCCTAATTTACAAGAGCGATACGGGTGTCTTTTGTTATGTTAACATTGACACTTTTAGGGGCCCCTGGGTGGCACAGTCGGTTAAGCGTCCGACTTCAGCCAGGTCATGATCTCGCGGTGCGTGAGTTCGAGCCCCGCATCAGGCTCTGGCCTGATGGCTCAGAGCCTGGAGCCTGTTTCCGATTCTGTGTCTCCCTCTCTCTCTCTGCCCCTCCCCCGTTCATGCTCTGTCTCTCTCTGTCCCAAAAATAAATAAATGTTGAAAAAAAAATTAAAAAAACAAAAACAAAAAAAAAACATTGAGACTTTTAGAAAGCACCTAAACATGGAGGCTGGTTGCCAGGGGAGCCAATCAGGTGAGTAAAAGGTTGAAACTTTCAGTCCCATCTTATTGACCTCTGGGCAGGCAAGAGGGGCTGGAGATCAAGTGCAAAAACTAACGGCCAGTGATCTAATCAACCATGCCTATAGTGAAGCTGCCATAAAAACCCAAAAGGAGAGCGTTCAGAGAACTTCTGGGTTAGTGAAGATGTGGCGATTTGGGGACGGTGGCACTCAGAGTGTGGAAGCTCCACACACGTTTCCCCAGACCTTGTGCTGTGCGTCTCTTCTATCTGGTTGTTCCAGAGTCATATCCTTTTATGTGAACTGATAACCTAGTATATATCCTTCTGAGTTCTGTGAGCCATGCAAGCAAACAAATCAAATGGAACTATGGAGAGGCTCATTCTCTATCATACCGTTCTACCCAGCATTGCTTCTGATCAAGGGACTCAATTTTCAATCAATGAACTGCAGCAACAGTTTCACTCTTGTGGAATTTGTTGCTTTTACTCCATTTCCCATAACTCCCAAGTGCCTGGCTTCATGGAACGATAAAGAGCCATTTGGAACACAGTTACAGTGTCAGCTGGGTGCATGGAGTGTGTAATATACTTTCTAAATCAACCAACAAAATATGATGCTGTTGTCTACAGCCAGAATTCAGGGGGCTGGAAATCAGGGGGTGGAAACAGAAGTGGCTCCTCTCATCATCATCCCTAATGACATATGTTTTCTTCCATCACCATGACTTTGGGCTCTGCTGGTCAAGAGAACTATTCTCAAAGGGTAAGTGCTTCCAGAAGGAGACACATCAGTGGTTCCATTAAAATGGAAGGTAGGGGGTGCCTGGGTGGTTCAGCCAATTAAGCATCTGACTCTTGATTTTGGCTAAGGTCATGATCTCGTGGTTTGTGAGATCGAGCCCCGAGTCGGGCTCTGTGAGAACGGTGCAGAGCCTGCTTGGGATTCTCTCTCTCCTCCTCTCTCTCCCTGCCCCGCCCCTGCTTGCACACTCTGTGTCTCTCTCAAAATAAATAAATAAACTTTTTTTTTTTTAAATCTTACCATGGAAAGCCCACTGGTCACTTTGGGCTCCCCCTGCCAGTGAATCCATCGGCAAAGAAGGGGACTGCTGTACTGATTGGATTGATGGATCCTGACTATCAAGGAAAAATTAGATTGTTATTACCCCCTGGGGATGGGGGAGGAGGAGACATATGTCAGGAATGTATGACCTTGGGCAGTATCAGTGGAAAACCAGCAACCCACTGTAGCAGAATTCCTAACGACCAGAACCTTCTGAAATGAAGCACATGAAGGTTTGGGTCACTTCACCAGGCAAGGAATCACAGCCAGCAGAGGTGCTTGCTGAGGACAAAAGGAATTTGGAATGGGTAGTAAAAAAAGGCAGTTATAAATACAGCTAGCTACGGCCACGTGACCAATCGTAGAAATAAAGAGTGTAACCGTTTGAGCGTTCTTTCTTTATTTGAATGTGTGTACATTAACCATGGCTCCTTTCTCTCTTTCATTCCCCAACCAGCGAACATAATAAGCGCTAATTGTGGGCGACCCTGATCTCAAGACCAGTTAGTTACAGGGCACCGGAGGGCGAGCGTGGCCCAGCTAGAAAAGGATGCTCACGCAAAGGTGGATACAGGGTTAGCCCACCCTCTTTTGTCTCAATCTTACTATAGAGATTGCTGCATTATGCTAGGCGGAGACCTGAGCCGGCAATCGTCTTGACTGGGAGGTGACATCTGGCAAAGCGCAGTGTCCGTGGATGGCGTGTTCACATGGGGGAGGCTGTGACGACTTTGGGCTGTGTCACCTTAACCACGCTGGCATTACATTTTCCAGAATTTCCATCCCCCCTCCGTTCTTCTGGGTTAGCTTCGGCCTCGGGAAACATCTCCGGCAGGATTTGAAGGCAGGAGTAAAGCAGCAGCTGTGTGTGTGTGTTTTGCCTTCCGAGGATCAGTTCGCCGCACCGGGCACGGGGTCAGCGCCGGGCATCGTCGCTGATCTACCAGCTCCCCCTGTTGCTGGGGGTGCGCCTGGACTGTGAGCTCCCCTCGCTCCTGTCACAGCTCCTCCTTCAGCTTCTCCAGGCCCGGGTTCTGAGGTAAGGGTGCCGGCCTCTCCCCCCAGGTCACCCATATCACTGAGGTTGGAGATGGCAAGAAACAGGCTGCAGAGTACCCGTGCCCTTGTCCTTGTCCTTTCTCCCTTCCTGACAGCAGTCTAACCGAACTCTGGGGGTGTTAGGCTGAACAGCTCTAACCCTGATTCCCTTATTCTGTGTCCCCCTCAGAAGTGTGGTTTCTATGACCACACTGTATCGGATACAGAAGGTAACATGATTAATGGGGTCATCTTTAAATAGAGAGGATAGAATTTGCTAAAAGAGGAAATATCCACGAGGGAACAAGGGCAGTAATTGTGTGGCAGTGAGAAGGTCCCTCGAGGCCACAGAGAAAGCATTGAGTTCACTCCTCTGCTTGGGCTGGGCCCTCAGTGAGAGCAGGTGAGCGTGCATGTGTGCATGCGTGTGTGTGTGTGTGTGTGTGTGTGTGTGTGTGTGTGTGTGTATCTGAGAGAGACTGAAGGGCCCTTCACAAAAGGGCACAGGAAGACCATTTGGCTCTGGCCTCCAATGATCTCCCGAGGCACAGTCACAGCAAGGCACTGGTAAGACTTGAAGACAGACATCATACAACTAAATCAGAACAGCCAACTTTAAATCGTGACCAGACCACATCACCCACTGTGATGGTTAAGGTTATATGTGTCAACATGGCTGAACCATAGGGCCCGGCTGTTTGGCTAAAAATTATCTGGATATGTTTGTGAGGGTGGTTTCGGGCTGAGATTAACATTTAAACCAGTGGATATTGACTAAAGCAGATTCTCCTTCATAAGGTGGGTGGGCCCCACCCAATCAGTTGACGGCCTGAATAGAACAAAAACTGAGGTACGCTAAGTAAGACGGAATTCTCCTGCCTGATGACCTTCGGACTTGAACTGTCATATTACCTCTTCCCTGGGTCTCCAGCCTGTTGGCCTACCCAGAAGATTTTTTTTAACTTACCAGCCTCCATAACCACATAATTCTGTTCTGTTTCTCTGGAGAACCCTGGATAATAAAGCCATGGTGAGGTATGAGTTAACTTTTGAAAAATTATTGTAATCATTTTGTGCAAATAAGCACGGTTATATTACCCTGCATTTCTGTTTTGAATTTTAATTTGTTAAGTGTCTGCACTCTTTTAAATTACATAGTGTTTTATAATCCGCTTCCACTACTCTCCCGCCAGCTTACTCTCAAAGACTTTGCATTGCTATTCCTTCTACTGGAAATGCTTTTCCCTCAGACACCTGCGTAGCTGGCTTCCTTGCTTTCTTCAGAGCTTTGCTCACATGTGTCTACAGAGGCTTTCCCTAACCCTCCACACATCTGAAATGACACCTCCTCCCCCACACCGGATTCTCCGTGGTTGTAAAGACTCAGCCAGATACACAGAAGGCCAATCGCTTACTGTAGACCTCATGTATTTCTGGGGGTGGAAAATGACAGGAAGCGTGAATGATCATGAAATTTTGTAATAACCAAAGAGAAAGATTTGGCCCCCAAATGTAGATTTATGTCTCAGTAACTGCATTTCCAGTTCTCAATCTGTTTCTTAGTGGTTATTTTAGAATTTAAAGGATTATTTAGGATTTAAAGAATTTTAGAATTAAAGATTTAAAGGATTTCAAATTTAAAGGATTTAATTTAGAATTAAAAATGTATTAACATGGCACAAAAACAGACACTCACATCAGTGGAACAGAATAGAGAGCCCAGAAATGGACCCACAAACGTATGGCCAACTAATCTTTGACAAAGCAGGAAAGAATCTCCAATGGAATAAAGACAGTCTCTTCAGCAAGTGGTGCTGGGAAAACTGGACAGCGACATGCAGAAGAATGAACCTGGACCACTTTCTTACACCATACCCAAAAATAAACTCAAAATTGAAGAAAGACCTCAATGTAAGATAGGAAGCCATCAAAATCCTCAAGGAGAAAGCAGGCAAAAACCTCTTTGACCTTGGCCACAGCAACTTCTTACTCAACACGTCTCCAGAGGCGAGAGAAACAAAAGCAAAAATGAACTATTGGGACGTTATCAAAATAAAAAGCTTCTGCACAGTGAAGGAAACAATCAGCAAAAATAAAAGGCAACAGATGGAATGAGAGAAGATATCTGCAAATGACATATCAGATAAAGGATGAGTATCCAAAATGTATAAAGAACTTATCAAACTCAACACCACCCCCAAAAAAAAACAATCCAGTGAGGAAATGGGCAAAAGACATGAATAGACACTTCTCCAAAGAAGACATCCAGATGGCCAATTGACACGTGAAAAAATGCTCAACATCATTCATCATCAGGGAAATACAAATCAAAACCACAATGAGATACCCCCTCACACCTGTCAGAATGGCTAACATTAACAACTCAGGCAGCAACAGATGTTGGCGTGGATTCAGAGAAAGCTCTCTTGCACTGCTGACGGGAATGTAAGCTGGTGCAGCCACTCTGGAAAACAGTTTGGAGGTTCCTCAAAAAATTGAAAATAGAACTACCCTACAACCCAGCAATTGAACCAGTAGGTATTTATCCAAACGATACAAGTATGCTGTTTCAAAGGGACACATGCACCCCAATGTTTATAGCAGCACTATCGACAATAACCAAAGTATGGAAAGAGCCCAAATGTCCATCGATGGATGAATGGATAAAGAAGATGTGAGATATATATATATATATAGATATATATATAGATATATATATGGAGTATTTCTCAGCAATCAATCAAAAAGAATGAAATGCTGCCATTTGCCACTACATGGATGGAACTAGAGGGTATTATGCTAAGAGAAATTAGTCAGTCAGAGAAAGACAAAAATCATATGACTTCACTCATATGAGGACTTTAAGATACAAAACAGATGAACATAAGGGAAGGGAAACAAAAATAATATAAAAACAGGGAGGGGGACAAAACATAAACTCTTAAATATGGATAACAAACAGAGGGTTACTGGAGGGGGTTGTGGGAGGGGGGATGGGCTAAATGGGTAAGGGGCATTAAGGAATCTACTCCTGAAATTATTGTTGCACTATATGCTAACTAACTTAGATGTAAATTAAAAAATAAATTAAATTAAAAAAAACCCAGCTATTATAAATATGCATGTGATTGAAATCTCAGAAAGGAAAGGTAAAAAAAAAAAAGGAATCAAAGCAAAAAAAGATTTTTTTTTAAATAAAAATATATTGACAAGCTGTTTACACACTGATACTTAGGGACACCTGGGTGGCTCAGTTGGTTAAGCATCTGACCTCAGCTCAGTGAGTGTGAGCCACACATCGGGCTCTGTGCTGACAGCTCAGAGCCTGGAGCCTGCTTCAGATCCTGTGTCTCCCTCTCTCTCTGCCCCTCCCCTGCTCGCGCCCTGTCTTTCTCTCTCTCTCTCTCTCTCTCTCTCAAAAATAAATAAACATTAATATATATATACATATATACATAGATGTGTATGTGTATATATATATATACACACACACATATATATACACACACATATATGTGTGTATATTTATACACACACACACACACATCTATGTATATATATATATATATCAACAAGCGGTTTATACACTGACACCTATGTAGATGGACCAATGTCCATTTCTTGTCAAAGAGTTCTCCACTTACAGAATGTCAATATTCTCTGATTATAAAAGTGAGGGGCGTCTGGGGTGGGCTCATTGGTTAAGCGTCCGATTCTTGGTTTTGGCTCAGTTCATGATCTCACAGTTCATGGGTTTGAGCCCGGCTTCTTGCTTTGTGCTGACAGTGCAGAGCCTGCTTGGGATTCATTCTCTCTCTCTCTCTCTCTCTCTCTCTCTCTCTCTCTTCTCAATCTGCCCCTCCCCCTCCTCTCTTAAAATAAATAAACTTAAAAAAAAAGTGATACATTTGAGCCCACCCAGGGACCCCAAGAAAAAGTGATACATGATTTTGTAGAAAACAGAAGATACAGAAAACTGTAAGTGAGAAGAATACAAATCATTGGAAATCCAACTATTCAGAGGTAACCAATACCAAGGTCTAAATCATTCACCTTTAGGCTTATTTCTGTGCATACATAAAATATACATCTATACTTTAGACTTTATATAGTATTGATTCCTTTATTTTAAACATTTAGCATATTTTCCTATGCTAATTAAAATTCTTCATAAGCAGAAATTTTTCCTGGCTACATAAAATATAATATTCTATAGTATGACTCTGTCATAATTTATGTAAACATACCTTTATTTTAGGACATTTCAATTATTTCCACTTTTTCATCATAATTGATAACAATAAAGTGAACGATTCGTTCATAAATATTTGATGCAAGCCCCATTTAATATTTTGATACTAACCTTGCCTTTTGACCTTGTTAAGTCTACAAACACTCAAATTACTAAATGAAAAGAGAAAAATCCAGTAAATTGGATCAGTTTGGTACTGTGGAGATATTGGGTAAATTTCCTGTCACTTACCATCTGTCTTTTTTTTTTTTTCTTTTTTCTTTTTTTGCCTTCATAGATATTCTAAGCCTCAGGTTTCACTTTTCCTTCTCCCTTTTGTATCTTGGAAACAGAATTTGAGAGCCAGGGACCCCATAGGGGCTTTCTGGTCCAAGTTGGTCATGCTACCAAGGAGAGGGGTAGGGAGGGGACACTTGCCAGGGCACAATTAGTGACACAACACCCTTAGAATTTCCAGATTTAGCCAAGAAAAATATAGGATGCTTACTTCATCTGAATTTCAGAGGAACAAGAATGTTTTTGGCTGAAGAATATCTCGAATATTAAATGGCTGAAAAACATACACGCTGTCTACCTGTATTTTCTAGCAACCCCAGGCACACTGCAAACCCAGGGGCCATGCACTTCTCATCACCCAACACTGCATCCCCAGACGCGGGCGACCTCTTTTCTCTAGCCCCTTCCCCCGACTCTGAGCCCCCTGGGTGGGCTCAAATTGAGGGGGCCCTTGTCCCCTGAATTTCCATAGGGACCACAGAAAACATGACTTCCTAATTTGAAATTTTGGGTTCCATTGCAGTGTTGCTGGGACAGGTCACCTAATTTTGGTGCTCCCCCAGAACTTACAGGGCAGAGGTACTAGTGGCTTCAGGTCCTCAGTATATGCGGAATCTATGACCAAGTCCTTTCTAAGGAGCTCCTGGCTGTGCAAGGGCGGCGCAGGCCATGGGCGCACAGCACCCCCAGAGTCTAGCCCAGAGTGGAGCGATTCTTCCAAGTGGCAGCTGCCCACGGCTTGCTCCTCCTGCCTGTCCGGTGTCACCTGTAAACTTACAGCTGCTTTCCCGGGTCACTTCACCGAGTCCCTGCAGAGGGTTATAGCTGTGCCAAACAGTTCTGTACAAGCCATTTTCGGAGCAGCGAGCGAACCGCAGCGCTTGACAGATCTAAACACAGCACGATACATTTGGATTTCAGCGAAGCACCTACAAACAGTGAAATAAAATCGAATTCTCAAGTTACGCCTTAGAACAAGCCAGATGATGTCCTTTCTGAACCTCAGGGCGCTTGTGGGGAATTGGGGTCTTAATTCCTGGCTGTGCCCGAATCCCACAACATTGTATGTGCTGGTATGGGGGCGGGGTGTATATGTGTACATTTTCAAGAATGTTATTCACGATTTTGGAAAGCACTAAATATGGAGAAAGATAATGATGAAAATGAACTTGTTTTCCCACCGCTCACCCGCATCGCGGTTAACATTTTGGATTTCTTCTTCCCCACCATTTGTTCACCTAGCCATCTTGAATTTCACTTTATTTCTATACGGTTGTGATTGCATTATCCTTGTAATATCCTATGCTGTTGTTTTGCTTCACATTAGTTGATAGTATCTTTCTATCCCATCAGTTAAAATTTTTCTGATTCCAAATTATTTAAATGACAAGAAGACTTTATAATCTCATATGCCCCGAGGCAGGGTTGGCTCTGGGTGCCTGTGATTTGGAGGCTCATTATGAGGAGCGGGTTTCTGGTATCTTTGCTGCGGTCTGCAATGCCAGCTTCTTCCTTGGCTTCATGGATTTATGGGGTGGGGCGGGGGGACTCAAGGAGGGCCCAGAGACAGCTCAGGAGTGCTGGCCTGGTCTGGTCCCGGAGGCTGCAGCATATCTGGAGGCATAAAATGGCTAAAATGAATGTTGAACTTGGGAAAACGGAATGCGATAGTGCCCATAAGAGCTCAGCACAGTGCCTGGCACATAGGAGGTGAGCTTAATAAACCTCACATCTGATGAGGAGGAGGAAGAGGAGTTGCTATATGAGGAAGGTTAAACTCCGCAAACCTGACTTCCATCTGGACACAAGGAGAGTCAGTGGTGTCCCAGGGGTAGGCTGGGTTCTCTTGACGGAACACCATTCTAGAAGGAACACAGGGCACAGAAGAGCGGGCTCAACAGTGCCATCACACGTCTGCAAAACCCAGATTGGAAAAAGGTATAGGACGAACCAGCAGTGTCTTCAACAAAAACAGAAGGAGCGATGGATGGAAGGGGTCCTTTCTGTGAAAGGCATACAAGATGTTTCCACTAATCACAACGTGTGAACCTTAACAGATATCCGGAGATCCGAGACAAACCAAAAATAAGTTAATGAGCTCATTAGGGCAATGTGAACACCAACCTGGTATTTGATGATACCCAGAAATAATATTTTAGATGTGGTAATGGCATTGTGGTTATGTCTTCCCAAGTATCCTAATATTTTAGAAAGGCATATGCACACATTCATTAATGAAATCATATGATGTCTGATAGTTGGCTTGGAAAAATCCGGAGTGGGTTGAAGAGGAGACAGGAAGAGGGTGGGTAGATGGCAGAGGAAATAATTATCAGCCATGTGTTGATAATTGCTAAAGCTGGCTTTGGGTCCACGGGGCCTTTGATTCTACTCTGTCTGTATTTTTACATGTTTGAAATTGTACATAATGAGAATTTAAGAAAAAAACAAAAAAAACAAAAAAAAAACACACAAAAAAAAAAACCCAGGCAACCCTGGGGTATAAAAACAACCCTCCGAAGGGCTCCTGGGGGGGGGCGGGGGATTACAAATCCTAAGAGAAGGTGCCAGTTACGCATGTGGCCCGTTCTCCTTCAAGTCACGGGCCTCTGATCGACTTGACGCTTTCTCAGAGCTTCTCCATAAATAATTTCACTTCATTCTTAAGAGCACACGTGAGCGTCCTGCCGGGCAGAAATTTTCTTTTTATTTTTCAGTGATGGACGCGGAGGCCCAGGGAGGCTGAACGGCTTGCCGAGGGTAAGATTAACGATCTGGTCTCAGCTCAGCGACTTGCATTCCCAGTTTGGGGCTCCTTTCACGGTTCCGAGTGTTTATTTCTACGAAAAGCGGTCACACCCGGGGAGGGGGTCACTGGTGCGCCTGGGGCAGAGCGGGAGGCCGGGCTGGAAGGCCGCGTTTTTTGCTTGTGCGGGTCTGGGGTGTCCCGCCCTGCGGGTAAAGATGAGCAGGGTCCCCACCACCAAGCTTCAGGTCTGCGGGAGGGCGGGGAGGCTGCTCATCTGGGGTGGCGTGGGGGCCGCATGTGAGCGGGGTGGGGCGTGACCGCCTGAAAGTGACACGGCACCCGGCCGCCCAGCTCTCCTGCTACCTACGGGCTCAAGGACCGCCACCCCATGTAGTCCTGTTCTTTGCCCCCTCCCGCTCCCACATTACAGTCGGCCTGATTGGGAGGGTGGTCCTCCAAAGCCCTCGGTCAGCCACTCTGACTTGAGGGCGCCTTAAGAAAGGAGCAGAAGCCGGGGTCTATCAGCTCTGCGTGCCGGAAGTCTCCAGCTGGGACCGTTTGCTAGCGACAAAGAGGCGACCCGCGTGTCTTTATCCTTCCCAGGCCTGTGGGGCCATATTAGGAGGCCCAGAGCGATCCCTCTCAAGGATCTGCACCAGCCTGATGGTTCAGGTACCAGTTTGCAGGATTCCAGCTACAGTGAAAGCCCTTCCCGCGTATAAGATCGGCCTTTGGACCTCGGAGTTATTGGCAACAGTGAAGATCTCCCTCCTGGCTTGCCTCGCCTTCCCGTCCTTACCCCATCAGGGATGCGTCCTCTGCAGCCCAGCTCAGAGGCCCCTCTCTGAACACTCCAGGCTTTACGGATCTCTTTTCTTCCGCTGATTTTCCATATAATGATTTTTTAAGTTTTAATTCAGTAAAATCTTAACCCTTGTTTTCTTTTTTCTGTTCTTTCTTTAAGGTTTGTTTATTTGTGTGTGTGTGTGTGTGTGTGTGTGTGTGTGTGTGAGAGAGAGAGAGAGAGAGAGAGAGAGAGAGAGAGGAGAGGGGCAGAGAGAGAGAGGGAGAGGGAATCTCAAACAGGCTCTTTGGTGTCAGTGAAGGGCCAGATGTGGGGTTCGAACACACCAACCATGAGATCATTACCTGAGCCGAAGCCAAGAGTCACACACTCAACTGACTGAGCCACCCAGGCATCCCCTTAACCATTTTTAAGTGTTACGGTTCCATGACACTAATTACATTCACGGTGTCTTTTCAGCCATCACCACCATCCATGCGCAGAACCCTTTCCATCTTGCAAAACTCAAAATCTGTCTCCATGGAACAGTATCTTCCATTTCCCCCTCCTCCAACCCCTGGCAGCCACAATTCTACTTTCTGTCTTTATGAATTTGACTCTTCTAGGGACCTCATATAAGTAGAATCATACAATACAGCCGATGGTTGAACAACCCAGGTTTGAATTGTGTGGGCTCACTTACAGGCGGATTTTTTATGGTACAGTATTACAAATGGATTTCTCTTCCTTATGATTTTCTTAATAACGTTTTCTTTCCTCCAGCTTACTTTATTGTAAGAATACAGTAGGTAATACAGACAACATATGAGGTAGGTGTTAATAGACTTTATGCTATCGATAAGGCTGCTGGTCCCTAGGAAGCTGTTAGTAGTTAAGTTTTGGGGGAGTCAAAAGTCATACATGGATACTCACCAGCTCACGGGGTTGGCACCACTACCCACTGTGTTGTCCAGGGACGATTATGTTTGTCTTTTCATGCCTGCCTTCCTTCATGTAGCACGATGTCCTCGAGGTTCCTCCACGTCATAGCGCATGTCAGAACTTCCTTCCTTTTTAAGGCTGAGTGACATTCCATTGCATGGTAGACCACTTTGTTGATCCATTCGTTCATTAGTGGACACTTGACTCGCTCCCACGTTTTGGCGATTTTGAACGATGCTGCTGTGAACATGGCTGTGTAAATACCTCTTTAAGCCTCTGCTTTCAATTCTCTTAGATATATACCCAGAAATTGAATCACTGGATTATGTGATAATCCTAATTTTGGAGGAACTGCCGTACTGTTTTCCACAGTGGCCGAACCATTACATTCCCACCAACAGTGTAGAGTGGTTCCCGTTTCTCCACATCCTCGTCAACACTTGTGCTTTTCTAGTTTTGCTTGTTAGTTCGTTCGTTTGTCTGTAGCCACACAAATAGTGTCCAGAGTGTTGAGTGTCCAGAGTGTTGAGTTTCATACTTGTCACTATCTAATTGTGTTGTACGTGTTGGTGTGGTTTCCAGAGTAGATTATTTGTATTTTTAGGGCAAAGACCCTATCATATACATCTTTTGTTACCCTAGAACACCTGCTGAGCACTCTCTAAGCAGAAGTGATAAATACAGTTGACGACATTGACATTGTATGTCTTCATTTGTGAGCAGAGGGCTGCTGCTGTTCATTTGTATTTCCTTCCCAAGTATCTCTACCATAAAGGAGGACTTTCAAAAGTGTTCTGCTGGAAAATAAACTACTGAGTTAGAGATTCATTTATTTAGGAAGATTAACTGAACACCTAGATAGTGGGAATACAGTGGTGAGTAAGCCTGGTTCAGTGCCCTCTCTCATAAGCTTTCATTCTAGGGCAGGAGAAAGTCATTCAATAAATTTAAATCACTAATTATTCAGTAATGACTAGGGTAAGAAAAATGAACTAGCAGTTCAGGAGGCTAAAGGAGTTGTATCAGGGACACGTGGCATGTTCTGAGGGATCAGGAATGATAAATAAATGGTAGTTAGGGGAAGATGGTAAGAAAGAGAGCCTTTGAAACAGAAGAAGTAGCATACGCAAAGGCCCTGTGACAGAGAGCATATGATTCTTCTGGGTGTGTGCAAACATTTTGCATTTCTTCCGTACCAAGAAGGAACCCCAGGAAACTCAAGGTTGGGCTAGTCCTCCCATGCAGCAATGCCATCATTTCTAGTCTCCTGCACCAAAGTGGTATGAAGGCATTCTTAGTATCTTGCTGGGAAGCCTAGAAGCTAACTATTCTCAGCTGTTCAAATGTGAGGGTCTGTGGAGCAGTGAACAGGGTCAGGTATTGAGTTTCTTCTGATAACTCCCTACTCTGCTCTTGATTGACTCAGTTTGCTGCATCATCATGAAATAAGGACTAAGAGGTAGGGGTCTTCAGGCAGAACAAGTTCTGTCTGGGGTGCCTGGGTGGCTCAGTCTGTTAAGCATTCGACTTCGGTTCAGGTCATGATCTCATGGTTCGTGAATTCGAGCCCCGCGTCGGGCCCTGTGCTGACAGCTCAGAGCATGGAGCCTGCTTCCGATTCTGCATCTTTCTCTTTCTCTCTCTCTCTCTCTCTCTCTCTGCCCCTCCCTCTGATTGCTGTCATTCTCAAAAATAATAAACATTAAAAATTTTTTTAATTAAAAAAATAGAAGTTCTGTCTATCCCCATCTCTATGAAAATATGCCCCATCTCACACTGGGGTGACCAAAATCAAGAATCCAGGATCTTTGTTTCACTAGCCAGTGGGGGTTGTTTCTGAGAGGGAGTAAGAACAGAATCTGCCTGAAAATGCCCCCCATTACTTGTTTGTCACAAGTTAACACTTCATATATCCAGTCCCATTCACTAGCTTTCAGACCTAGCATGGTGTTGAGAGGGGATGATGGAAAAGGAATCAATGTATCAAATCTGGTTCTGGTCTCACTCTTCGGACGGAACAGTTTTCTGACTTTGGTTGGGCAGGTTACTCAGTTCCTCTGAGGCTGGATGTATCTATAAAGTGAGGGTGGGGTGGGTGTGAGAATCTCTGCACCACAGGGAGTATAAAAATTCAGGGGGTTAATATATGTCAAGTGCTTAGCTCGTGAGAGGTCTATTTTAAGGTAGTTTTAAAATATGTTCACAAATCCTTTAACAACTATCCAGTCGAAAGGTACAGTCTATGTCCCCAGCATCGCTCCAAATATAAGTAGCAGAGTACCAGAGCCCGGGACTGAAGCTGACCTGGAAAGTTCTGGGATGGGGATGCGGGTTACGTGCGCACGTGCAAATGTGTGACTGGTCTATCGGTTTCCATCGCTGTTGTCACAAATTACCACAAACTTAACAACTTACAATCCCACCCCTTTATAAGCTGACAGTTCTGGAGGTCAGAAGGCCAGCCACAAACATAACTGGGTTTTCTGCTCAGCCGGGCTGAGTTCTCATCTGGGACTCCGGGGGAAATTCCAGAGCTCATCCTTGCTGTCAGCAGAGTCCAGGTCTTTGAGGTTGTAGGAGTGAGGCCCCGTTTCCTTGCTGGCATAGGGTGAATTGAAGGCGATTTAACATAACGCGTCTGCACGGTGCATGCGGTTTGGGGGGCAGGGAATCTGGGGAGTTATTTGACAATTCTGTCCACCACAGGTAGGACAGCTGCTTCACCTAGAGGCTCCTCAGAGCCAATTTTCCCAGCCACCCGCTGTAACTTCAGGTGACCTTGGCAAAGAGAGGTGGAAGGGACAGTGTGTGTGACGCTGATGGGGAACCACAGGGCTGTGACCGGGAATGTCTAGTAGGGATTTGCTGTCCCAGTACTTAGTACGTCACACGAACCAACCTCCATTGTCTGCATTGGAAAGGGAATCCTCGTGGGTGAGTACCCTGCCCAATCTGTTGGTGGAGCAAAGTCCTGTGGCTGCAAAGACCCGAGCATGACTGTTGAAGACTGGGAAAGCCTGTGTGACTCTCCTGCCGTCTGCCATCACTCCACTTCCCCCCGACAGGCTGGTGCTGTGCTGTGTGGCGTTTACCAACACAGGATCATCTCTCATCTGGATTGTTACAGTAGCCATCTTCTCCAGCCACACCGGCTTGCTGATGTTCCTCCTTCAGCCAAGCACTCCTGCCTCAGGACCTTTGTACACACTGATCTGTCTTTCTACACTGCCGTCTCCCAGACTTCCACAAGGCTCACTTCCTTCAGAGAGCTCTGCTCAGGTGGTATCTTCTCAGGGACATCTCCCTCGATCGCCCTCCATAAAATTGCACACCCTTTGCATTCCCCGTCTTTTTGTTTTTCTTCCATGGGCTGACCAACATGTGGCATTGTATCTCTACGTTTTCTTGTGTTTTTGTGTGTCTCTCCCCACTACACCATGACCTATACCGGGGCAGACTCTGTTTTTTTCACCGCCGTGTCCCCCAGCCCCTAGAACGGTCCCTGGCACGCAGCGGGTGGATGAACGTGCTGTGAGTACATTCGGTGAACAAAGAGGTGGATGAGAAAAGATCCATTAGGGTCTTGCCTTTGGAGGAATTCATAGCTGGGTGACAGGAGAAAAGGCGGATATGAACAGATCTTTGTGGTGTCACATTGTGGGGTGCTGAGGGCGCCGTGGGGAGGGGCCAGGACAATCAGAAAAGCATTCCCAGAGCAGTGACGTTTGAGCTTGTGTTGTTGCATAGGAAGCGACTGGGGAGAGAAGGAGGGGTTCTCACCCCTCCCCTTGTCCCTCTGCCTCAGTCACACTGGCTGATGGCTGTCCTCAATCCCGAGGAGCAAGGAAAGAGGCGCTTAAAAGGAAGAGGAAGAAGTCACCTAAAGTCTCCGGTTCAGGTGCTTGCGGCCCATGTGCTTCCTGGAACCAATCACTGAGCCAGGAAGATGGACCGTTGTCATTGGCCAGGCCTGGGTCACGTGCTCCCCAGGAACCCGGGTTGGGGAGGACATCCACTCTTTTTAATCACAGGAGGACGGAAAAGGATGGTTTGGGGGCTGTTTCCAGGTGGGGAAACAAATGCTGAGAGGCAAAACACTGTTATCACTTTTGTTTTTCCTACTTCCCTCTTTTCACATCCCCCATGGCCCTAATCTCTGTTCTGGTCTCAGTTTTCCTGTACTCGGGACTTTGTTCTGTGTCCAGGCCAGGGCCATACCGCTCGACAATGGGGGGCGGGGGTGCTGTGCACGCAAGAGAGATGAAGGGAGAGTGTGTGTGTGTGTGTGTGTGTGTGTGTGTGTGTGTGTGTGTGTATGTGATGTGGGGGGAGCATCTGGACGTGCTGAGGGTGTAAAGTCGTCCCAGCTTCCACATAGTGACTAGGCCCCCAGTACCAACAGATCAGGCTTCACATACAAACCGTTACGTAGGCTTTCTAGTTATTTACTGACAAGATCATTTCTTCAGGAAGAAGATCCTATATTCAGAACAACCGAACTATTAAAGGAGAAAGCAACTCGTGTAGTGCTTTAGTCTGTGCCAGCTGCTATCACAAAACACAGACTGGTTAGGGTTAGGGTTATAACAAATTTATTTCTAACAAATAACAAATTTATTTCTAAATAACAAATTTCTAAATAACAAATTTATTTCTCACAGCTCTGGAGGCTGGAAGTCAGATCTGAGTGCCACGGATGGGGGGTGGTGCTTTTCTGGGTTGTAGACTCTCGTATCCTCACCCGGTGGCAGGGGCTAAGGATCTCTCTGGGGCTTCTGATGAGGGCACTGGTCCCATCCATGAGGGCCCCACCTTCGTGGCCTCATCACTTCCCAAAGGCCCCACCTCCTAACACCGTCACTTTGTTGTTTTTTAATTGGAGAGAGAGAAAGCATGAGTTGGAGAGAGGGGCCGAGGGAGAAAGAGAGACTTTTAAGGCATAGAGCCCTACACGGGGCTCAATCCCACAACCCTGGGCATCATGACCTGAGCTGAAATCAAGAGTTGGATGCTCATCTAACAACCACCTAGGTGCTCCACTGAGGCCATCACTTTGGGCATTAGTTTTCAACATTTGGATGTGGGGAGGACACAAGGATTCAACCTACAGCACTTACTCTGACAAAGCTCTTTGTTTTGCTTTAAAATGCTCCTCTGTCCTTTAACTGTAGAATGACCAGCCATCCTGGTTTTCCAGAACAGAAGGGGTTCCAAGGACAGTTTTGAAACTAAGACAGTCCTGGCAAAGCAGAGGTATAAAAACCAACCAAAAAACCTGTGTTAAGGACTTTTAGGATTTTGAAATCATAGAAAATTTAAACATATGCAATTATACCATGGTTCAATCGTAAGCAAAAGTTAATCTCAGCACAATACTTGAATAACATATTTATTCTAAAATGTGTTCCTAATTATTCTCTAATATAAGGTATTTCATCTGTTATTGATGTATAACACAGAGGAAACTTTACCAAAGACTCAGATCAATGAATTCTCATGAGGTTAAGACACCATGTAATTGCCACCCAAATAAATGGCTTTCAATGTAAAAAAAGCCCACATCCAACTACAGAAGAATTTTCTTTTTGTTCTCTGAGACAGCAGTTCCCTACATCTGGAGTCTGTATGCTCCTTGAGCTACCTAAACTGATGCCCGCGAATAGCTACCAGAATGCCACGTATACCATCAAAAGAAAATAATCCAACTCCTGGGGATCCTTGCAAATTATAAACTGTTGTTCAGTGCTGGGGATTTTTACATTAATTAGCAATTAATGTTTACAAGTGTTTTGGTAGCATGAAATATTTTTGGTAAAAAAACAAGAGTGTATTTATGACTGTGTACATGTTTCCTTTCTTTTCGAAACTACTACTATGGGTTTCCTTGGCTGCATCAGCTGGTCTTGATTCCAATTTGCCTGAGGTTAAAGATAAATGTAGGTGGAAAGCCCTACATTACCAGCGATGCGGCTTTGTAAATGTTGCCAAAATGATGGTAGCAGCTACACTGTGCAAATCTTACTTTTCAGATGATTACTTTTTAAATAGCTAAAATACTGAGGCCATCTGACTGATGTATATAGCAGGCTAAGGGGAGCCCTGGAGGTCCTGTGTGGGCACAGACCAATTAAGTTGAGCACTCAGTGAAATTGCTTTCTCAGCCAGGATGGAGAATGATTGATCACAAGTCAAACCGTACACATGTCAGGCTGAAAGAGTTTACAGGTAAATTTGGCCCAAGGCCATTGCCACTTCATTTCGCTGGCTGAAACACTTCAAGTGGTCAAGTGAGTGGGGGGAAAGCCACTTAATTCTTTGCGCAATGAGATCCTCCGGCGGGGTCTTGCGTTGGTTTCCATTACGGTATGGAGGTAAGAAAGACCAATTTCTGGTCTCCATATGCAATGACGGGGGCTGGGAGGTCTGTCTATAAACAAGTGGTTCTCAACCCCAGGGAACGTTGGAAATTGCTGGGGAGTTCAAAAAACAAACAAACAAAAAAAAAACACACACAAAAAAGATCCAGATCCTCAGGACACACCCAAGACCAAACACTCCGAATTTTCTGGAAGTGGAGCCCAGGCATTTAAGCACGTTTTATCAGGTAATTCTACGCGCACCTATGGTAGACGACGCTGGGCAAAGAGTTCGAATCGGTAGCAAAGCCTCCTCCCTCTGCGGAAGGTTTCTGAGACCAAACTTCCAGGAGGGTCGGGGTAATTTCAGCTTGCAGGTCCGGACGTCAGCGGCAGGACTTGGACCACGGCGCTCACCTAGCACAGCACCAGTTTAGTAATAGGCATTCTCACGCACGTCTCCTTTGGAGACCCACCCCCCGCCCCGTGAGCCGGAAATCTACGATCAAGTACAAGCGGCCGAAAAACCCCTAACCACCCCACTCCCGACCGCGGACGTCTCCACTGCGTAAGGAGATCAAGAGCCCAAGGCGCATGCGCGAGCAAGGCCGAGGGCTGAGGTTTGGGGGGCGGCGCTGAGGCGCCTGCGCGGCCGCGGGGGCGGTGCTTCCGGTCGGCGGAGGCGGGGCCCGGCGCACGCTGGGGGCGGAACCTGCACCGCGACCCCGACCCTGACCCGGGCCGCGACCTCCACCCGGGCCCACCGGAATGGCCCGGCACGTGTTCCTCACGGGGCCCCCAGGTAACCCCGCCCGGGTCTCCGCTTTTGGGCGGGGGGGGGGGGCAGCCGGGGTAGGCGGGAGGTGGGGGGCGTTCCCGTGTACTTGGGAAGGGGCGGCAGGCTCCAGGGTTCTCGCAGCTGGTCCCTAAAGTCCCCAGTGAATGTTACGGGCTCCGTGACCCCTTCCCAGAGAACGTGATTTGAAGTACAAAAGACAGGGCTAGAAACGAGGCCAAGACTGGTAAGAAAAAGAGCTGTGGTTTGGTAGCATGTGGGCTACTTTACGAAGGCATTAAAGGGGGGCGGGGGGTCCCACGGCAGCAAGCGTAAGGGCGCAGTGTTGAGCTCAGTGATGCGCGCACACGGTATTGCAGGATGCCCGCCGCGGCCGTGATTGACGGGAAGGTGCCCGGTTTCTGTGGATGGTCACACGTGCCGCCGCTACGGTGGCTCTGGCCTACCATCCGTAATGAGAGGAAGCGCAGGGTTTTCTCCTGAACTGTAGTGAAACTGAAGATGAGACTTCCCACTCCCCAGTTGCCTGCAAGGGTGAGGCCGGGGGACTCGGTGCCTCCAGGAAGCCCCTCCCAGGTCCTGTGTCTGTGGCTTTGGGCACATCCCTCAACCCTACGGGATCCTGATGGGAGAGTGTGCGTTCACGTGAAGCTGGAGGAGACGCTTTTTAAACCCAAGGCCCCACACGTGTATCCGGCGTGACTCAGGAAGGTGGTGGCAGCATCAGATGGGCCAAGGCAGAAAGATGGGTTGATTGGAGCAGAGAAAGTGATTTATTTCGTCAGCTCCTTTGCAAGGTGTGCCTAATGTTTAAGTGAACTGAGAGCTCCGGTATCACAGATTGTCATTCTGGGCCTAGAACCCTCTTTCGCTTTATTTTAGTGGTTATGTGTTGCCCAAGTAGCAAAGGGCATACTTAGCATTGTGGACTCCACAATGTTCTTTTTACCAGGCAATGGAGGCGCTGTGAGGAGACCGGTTTGAGAGATTTCTAACATCCAGAGTACTCCCTAATACTGCAAAAGACTGTCTTCTGAAAATTGATTCGTCAGTCCTTTATTTGAACCTAGGAATGCTGTTCTCTCAGCAGGCTGGCCTCAAGACATCTATGTGTTTCATAACAGAAGTCATCTGTTGTTGTGATAGGATCTGCCTGGCTCCTGGAGGTGGCTGGGGACAGAGAGGTGGGCCAGATCAATGCTGGTTCTTCTTCATGTCCCCTTTTTTAATAAAAGTTCCATGTACACACAGTTGAAAGACAAATGATTCTACAAGATAGCTTGCCTAAGCCTGTCCTAAAAACCACTCACCTTCTCTTTCTCTCCATCTTCCTAATGTAGTTATAGTGTAATTTTGATTAGCCCAGTACAGGTAAAAACTAATCACAGAAGAGCCATGTAGTTAGTAATCTATAATTTTCTTTTCCTTTTACACACAAGTCCTCTCCCCCCACCTTTGGAGTTACTGTCTGGTTTTTTTCATAGTTTCTTTCTCTCATCAACTTAGTCTCAAACTCTGCCTGCTATCTAAATCTAGTCTACATATTCAGATCATCAGGTAATGTGTCTTTTCAAAGAGGTCACGTTTTGTGGTATATGCTCAGTGCTCTGCTTGCGTCTCCTTGACACTTAATGTTTTTCCCAGCTGTCCAACCTGTGACCCATCTTAGAGGGCTTTCTCTGATTCTCTGATTTCTCTAGATTCTGTACCTGTGTGCAGAGCAGGCCCGACGGGCCAGGGAATTCCTGTCCCCCAGGAGCAGCCTCCAACCCATGAGAGACGGGATAAACTCTCTACTTCCTCAGCCCCCAGGCAGGAAAACTGACTCACGTGCCCAAAACTGTCTCCCAGAGTTCCCCAGTGGGATTAGCTATCCGCGGAGGTAACTTGCGTGATAATGCAGTTACTTCCCTTGGAGTCTTGGAGGTCACTTTCCAGATTGAACTTCCTGCCCTTGAATCTTTTATCTCAGGGTCAGCTTTATGAGAGAAGTAGAACCAAAAGGTTTCTGGAGCTTTCTGACCTGCCCTTCTTGCCTGTGTGTGGTATGGAGCCGTCATTTTGGGGTCTCCGTCAGCATAGGTTACCTCTTTGTGTAGACAGCTCTAGGGTAGTAGCTTAATTGATGGAGATGAAAAATTAACTGAAAGATGATTTTTTAGAGCTGATCTGGAAGGGGCTTGAGCCAGCACCGGTGTTCTGCCCAACACGCAGGACACAAAGCGTCCCCTTTTATCACAGCTGCCCCACGTTATCTTCTTCAAAATGCAGTGTTTTTTTTTTTCTTACGTTAAGAGTAATACCCACTTACTATTAGACCAGAAAAAAAAAAATCAAAGTTTTAGAGAAGAAAGTGACAATCACGTGGAATTACAACACACAGAAATAAGTGCTGTAAACTTTTCCATTTCTGTCTCAACATTTCCTGTAGATACATACACTTCACTTTAAAAAAAAAAAGCATAATAGGATAATGCTATATATATATGCCTGCTGTGTCTTAACCTGCTTTTTCTCCGTTTATCATTGCCATATTGCGGTCTGTTTTCTGTGCTAATAAAGACAGGTGAACAGTATTCTCTGTAAGGCCCGTATGGCATTCCTGCATATTTATATGTCGTTATATACATGGTACCGTAATTCACCACTCCCTTACTGGTCACCATATAGGTTGCTCTCTATATTTTGCTATTATCATGAAAACTGACGTAAAACCCCTATTCCACGTGTCTTTGTACTGTCGTCAGACTCTTGCTGAAGGTGAATTCCTAGACACACAATTGCTGTGTGCCGCGGAAGGCACGTTGAAGTCGCCCTTCAGAAAAGTACCAACTTACACATCCACCAATGCCACTGGCCCGTATTAACCAGGTTCTGCCGGGACTTTGCTAAACAGCAGGTACTGGGGCACAGAGCTGGGATGAAAACCCTACACGGTTCTCTTCCAGCCCCAGTGAGCACGTGGCTGGGATCCGCTTGGGTTGGTGTTCCTGGGCTAGAAGGCCAGCCGCCATCGTTTGTTAGTGTGAATTAGGAGGAGAGGTTTATTGAGTAACAGTTCATGGTTTATCTCATACAAGCTTAAAAGGTTTCTTGGGGAACCCTGATGACTCTGAGGAGGCAGCCATAGAAATAATATGACTTTACAACCCTGTGGTATCTCAGAATAGTCTATTGCAGGCTTGCCGGAGGATTCCCATTTTTTCCTTTTTTTTTTAATTTTATTTATTTATTTATTTTTTTCAACGTTTATTTATTTTTGGGACAGACAGAGACAGAGCATGAACGGGGGAGGGGCAGAGAGAGAGGGAGACACAGAATCGGAAACAGGCTCCAGGCTCCGAGCCATCAGCCCAGAGCCTGACGCGGGGCTCGAACTCCCGGACCGCGAGATCGTGACCTGGCTGAAGTCGGACGCTTAACCGACTGCGCCACCCAGGCGCCCCTATTTTTTCCATTTTTGATAACCGTGATGCCACTGACTTAAATGTCTATGGAGCAAGTCATGGATACACACAAAGGCACCTGTTAAATTATATGGTCCTTACTAATTGTGTAACCTCGGGTAACTCACCCATCCCCTCTGGGCCTCATCTGTAAAATAGAGACAAGAACGGTAACCGCCTGAGAGGGTCGTTGTCAGGATGGAACCCAGGAAATGCTTGTGAAGCCTGCTAGATAACGTGCCTGGCTCCACGGTGTCGGTGATTCCCTGTTGGTACCTGTAAACACACCCGAGTAGTTAACAGGCCAGGTAGATGGGGGTGGAGGTGATAGGTTGTAAGTGGGGAAGGCGTTGGGGGGCAAGCCAGAGGAACCGGGAAAACAGCGGAGGAGGTCATAGAAGGGGCTGCCGACCTGATCGGATCGCTCTTGTGAGAAAGTTTGAAGATTGCCATTTCTGGTGGTGGCAGTGGTATTTAAGGGACGCTTTTCTGGGAGACACAGCAATGTTAAGTCCACGGAGGAGTGAAGGGATTTTCGCGGGTAAGCGTAGGTCCAGAGTGTTGGGAAGGTTGAAATCCTAGTTTAAAGTGCCCAGCCTTCGACCCAAGCGTGACCAGTTTTGCATCCTGGTGAGAGCGTGGCCACCCAAGGAAGAGAGTAAACTTAGTTCCAGAAGCTTGTCTCAGAGGGTGCGGATGGCACTCGGCTGTCACCAGTAAGCCGCTCAGTTGGTTCTGGGATGGTATGTGTGACAAAATTAATAATGTTTCAGAATTTCAAAATAAAACTTTAAGATCCCATTCATATTTTTAGTATGCTTGAAATTGAAAAGTTTTAACACCTGGAACAATCAAAATGAAAGTGAATTAATATTCATAAAATTCCTTTGCAGCCCATTTCTCTCCCCCACTGTGATTGCTCTGAGGCCTTGAGTGCTGTTCCCTCCAGCAAGGGGGTGGTTCCTAATGGATTTTTTGTTGTTTTTTTGTTTTTCTTTCAGGAGTTGGGAAAACAACATTGATCCAGAAAGCCAGTGAGGTTTTAAAATCCTCTGGTGTGCCTATTGATGGATTTTACACAGAAGAAGTCAGACAGGCAGGGAGAAGAATAGGATTTGACGTTGTCACCTTATCCGGCACGCGGGGAGTTTTGTCTAGAATTGGGTACTGACATTTCATTTCTATGATGTTTTATTCTCCCTGGGCACAGGATCGAGCCAAATAATCTCTGATCCCTATCTTGAAGAATCTTGGGCCTTTGCGGATTTCTCAAGAAAGAAAACAGACTTTGAAACCACAATATGAAAAACAAAGTACAAAGATAGCATATTTCACTTAAAACTTACTCCACTGAGTACTAAATTTTTATCATTTTGTAATTCGTCATCCTGTTTCTTGTGCTACTTTTCCAAGATATTTGGGGCGCTGCCTCCCTGTAGCTTGGGGATCGGCACCCCCAGGGGTAACTTCCAGGGCTGGTGGCGGTGGTGTGGGCATACTTGTTGGAAACCCTGTTCTCAGGAGACGGCACGGCATCAGGTTAGCTTTGCATACTACTGCGTTTTGTGTAGGCGATGTCTCGGTGATTTAGCGTATGTCGAAGGGCCAGAGGCTCAGTGGCGTAGCTGCAAACCAGAAATCAATACAGGGGTCTTTTCAACAAATGCACTGTTTCTTTATTCAGCTCAGAGCCTCCACCTGGAAAACGCGAGTGCCGAGTTGGGCAGTATGTGGTGGATCTGACTTCCTTCGAGCAGTTGGCACTTCCGGTCTTGAGGAACGTAAGTGTGTGATTTCTGCTTCTGGAGCCCATCTCTTCTTCGTGCTCCTGGGAACAGAGTGGTTTTGCTCCTAAGGAGCGGCCAGTTTTGCATTTTACAATTTAAAAGTTTTCAAGTGACTGAGCTGTAAAGAAGGTATGCACCGTAATTTGATGTCACTATGAACTACAAATAAATTCCTCCTCACCCAAATTTAGCCCATGGAAATATTTTATACTGGGAGAACTCTGGTGCCCAGCCCCCAAGGCTCCCAAGGTTAAGTTTTTCCTTTGCCTTCCTCCTATTTATATCTTAACCCTGTTTTCACAGCACAACAAACATTTAGGAAGGGAAGATGTCATTATAGAAATATTACCATATTACACGTCTTCCTCGGCTTACGAGGGGTTACCTCCTTATAAACCCATCATAAGTTGAAAGTATGGTAAGTGGAAAACACATGTAATACATCTAATCTACTAACCAGCTGACCTTAAACATGTTCAGAACTCTTCACCTCAGCCTACGGTTGGCAAGATCATGTAACACAAAGCCTATTTTGTAATAAAATGTTGAATATCTCATGTAATATGTTGAATATTGTACAGAAAGGGAAATACATAATGGCTGTGTGGGTGCAGAATGGTTGTCAGTGTATTGGTTGTTTACCTTCATGAGCCTGTGGTTGCCTGGGGGGTGGGACTTGCTTCTCCTGCCCAGCATCGGGAGAGAGGATCCTGCATGCTACCGCTGGCCCAGGAAAAAGTCAGAATTTAAAAGTTGACCTCTGGGGGCGCCTGGGTGGCTCAGCCAGTTAAAGCATCTTACTTTGGATTTCAGCTCAGGTCATTATTTCACGGTTGTGAGATCAGGCCCCGCGTTGGGCTCTGCCAGGCATGGACCCTGCTCGGGATTCTCTCTCTCCTTCTCCCTCTGCCCCTCCCCAGCTTGGCACACAGGTGCTCGCTATGTCTCAAAAAAACCCATTTTTTTGACCTATGGTTTCTGGTGCATCCATATTGCTTTCACACCACCATAAAATTGAAAATCATAAGTTGAACCATCGTAAGTCCAGGACCATCTGTGATATACCGTATATCACTCTATTATCTGTTTTTTTATTTTGTTTTGTTTTGTTTTGTTTTTTTGTTTTTGTTTTTTAAACAGCGTATTGAGATATAATTCATATACCATACACGTCACTCGTTTAAAATATACAATTCACGGGGCACCTGGGTGGCTCAGTCAGTTAAACATCCGACTTCGGCCCAGGTCATGATCTTGTGGTCCATGGGTTCGTGTGCCGTGTTGGGCTCTGTGCTGACAGCTCAGAGCCTGGAGCCTGCTTCGGATTCTGTGTCTCCCTATTTCTCTGCCTCTCCTCTGCTTGTGCTGTGTCTCTCTCTCTCTCTCAAAAATAAACATTAAAATAAAAAAAAAGAAAAAATAAAATACACAATTCATCTTTTTCTAGTATATTCATACGATCATGCAGCCAGTCATCACGATCTAATTTTAGAACATTTCCATCGTTTCAGAAGGAAACCCCACACCCGTTAAGCAGTCATTCTTCATTCCTGTGTCTCTCCCAGCCCCTGGCAACCCCTGCCCTACCTTTCTTTGCCTGTCAGTTTGCCTGTTCTGGGCATTTCGTGAGAAGGGAATCATATAATATGTGGTGTTTTGTAACTAGCTTATTTAACTTAGCATAATGTTTTCAAGGTTTATCCACACTGTAGCACATATCATTCCTTTTCATGGTCAAATAATAGTCCATTATGTGGACATACCACATTTGGTTGATCTACCCATCTGTTGATGCTTCCACTTTTTGGTTATTGTGAATAATGCTGCTCTGAACATTCGTGTACAAGTGTTTGGGCAGATGTCTGTTTTCACTTCTCTTGGGCACACACTTAGGACTGGAGATGCCAGGTCAGGTGGTAATTCTGTATAAATCTTTTTAAGGAATTAGCAGACTTTTCCTGGCCAGCTTCACATTTCCACCAGCAGTGGGTGAGGATTCCAGTTTCTTCACATCTTTGTCAACACCAGTTATGGTCTTTTTTAATTTCATCCATTCTAATAGGTGTGAAGCATTGTCATATTGTGATTTTGATTTGTATTTCCCTGATGACTAGTGATGGTGAGCATCTTTTCATGTCCTTATTGGCCATCTGTGTATCTTTTTTTTTGAGATATGTTTATTCATTTGATTTGCCCATTTGTAAATTGGCTCAATTCTCTTTTTACTACTGAGTTGGGCGATTTTTTTTTTTTAAGTTTATTTTGAGAGAAAGAGCATGCACGCATGTTAGGGAGAGGCAGAGAGAGAATCCCAAGCAGGCTCCACACTGTCAGCACAGAGCCTGACTCAGGGCTCAAACTCACAAACCATTAGTTCATGACCTGAGCTGACAGAGCCACCCAGGCGCCCCTAAGGTTTTTAAAAAAAAATTTTTAAGTGTTTATTTATTTTTAAGAGAGAGAGAGGGAGACAGAGCACAAGTGGGGGAGGGGCAGAGAGAAGGGGAGACACAGAATCCAGGCTCCGGGCTCTGAGCTGCCAGCACAGAGCCTGACGTGGTGCTTGAACTCACGAGCAGCGAGACCATGACCTGAGCTGAAGTCAGACGTCCACTCAACCAGCTGAGCCACCCAGGCGCCCTTAAGATTTTTTTATAAGTTCTGGATACCAGTCTGTTATCAGTTATATGATTTGCAAGTATATTCTTTCATTCTGTAGATATTTTCCCTTTCTTTATGGTGTCATTTGAAATATGAATGTTTTTGAGAAGTCCAGTTTATCTGTTTTTCTTACGTTGTATGTGCTTTTGGTGTTGTAGCAAAGAAGACTTTGCCTGACCTAATTTCGTAAAGTTTAACTCCTATGTGTTCTTCTAGGAGTTCTGTAGTTTTACTGTTACATACAGGCGTGTAGTCCAAAGTAATTTTTGTATATGGTGTTATCCAAATTCCTCCTTTTGCATATAAATATCCAGTCGTTTCAGTACCATTTGTTGAAGACTGTTCTCTTTCCATTTAATTGTCTTGACACTCTTGTTGAAGTCAGTTGACCATGAATGTAGGGATTAACCTTGGACTCCAAATTCGATTCCATTTATCCTTATGTCAGTTCAGTCTATTCTTAGGTCAGTAGTACTCTGTCTTACTGAAGTTTGGATTCTGATTGGGTTGTATTGAATCTGTAGATGAATTTGGGGAGTATTGCCACCTTAATAATATAAAGTCTTTTGATCCATCCACATGAGATCTCTTTCCATTTACCTATATTGTTTTGTAGTTTCTAGCCTACATGTCTTATACTTCTTTTTAAAAAATTTTATATCTTAGTATTTTACACTTTGGGGTGCTATTGTAAATGGAACCGTTTTCTTAATTTCATTTTTGGAATTATTACTAATGTATAGAAGTACAAGTGATTTTTGTTTATTGATCGGTTTTGTATCCTGTCACCTTGGTGAATTTGTTTATTGGTTCTGAGTTTTCCAGTGAATTCCTTAGAATTTTCTTTGTGGAAAATCATGTCATCTACAAATAGAGATGGTTTTACTTTTTCATTTCTACTTTCGATGCCTTTTATTTCATTTTCTTGCCTAATTGCCCTGGTTAGAACCTTCAGTTCACTGTTGAATGGGACATACTCATCTTGTTCCTGATTGTAGGGAGAAAGCATTTAACCTTTTATCATAAAGTATGATGTTGTCTTTGGGTTACTTGCAGATGGCCATTACCGGGTTGAGGAAGTCCCTTTTTATTCCTAGTTTGTCAAGTATTTTACAACGAAGAAGTGTTGGGTTTTGTCAGATCCTTTTTCTGCATCTACAGAGGTGATGATGTGGTTTTTATCCTTTATCGTATTAATAGAGTGTATTATGTTAATTGATTTTTGAATGTTAAACCAGCCTTGGTTCTTGAAATAAATCCCTCTTGGTCATGATGTGTGATTGTTTTTATATGTTGATGGATTCAAAAGGATTGTATGCAAATCCTTTTATATGTTGCTGGATTTTTATATGTTTGCAAATATTTTGTTGACGGTTTCCATGTCTGTATTCATTAGGGGTGTGGTCTGTAGCTTTCTTGTGATATCTTTGTCTGAGTTTGGTATCAGAATAATACTGACCTCAGAATAAGTTGGGACGTGTTCCTTCCTCTTCTGAGTTTTAGAAGAGTTTGTGAAATATTGGTATTAATTTTTTCTTTGGATGTTTGATATACTTTACCAGTGAAGCCCTGTGGCCTGGGCTTTTCTTCAGGGGAAGCTCTTTAATTACGAATTCAGTCTCTACTTGTATAGAGGTCCTGAGTTTTTATTTCTTGTTGAGTCAGTTGTGGTAATCTGTGTCATTTAGTAACTTGTTTTACTTACCTAATTTGTGGGCATACAGTTGTTTGTATATTCCCTTATAATCTTATTTATTTTGTGAGATCAGTGTGTTTTCCCTTCTCTTCACGCCTTATGTTAGTTATTTAAGTTCCCTCACGCCACCCCCCCTCCTTTTTTTTTTTTTTTGGCCAGGAAAAGATGTGTCAATTTAGTCAAACCAGTTTTTGCCTTTGGAGTATATATTACTTTTTTAAATTCATTCATCAAATATTTATCAAATCCTAGCTATACACTTGCGAGCAAAACAGACATGTTTTCTCCTTCCTCCAGACTCAGTCGAGTGGGAAGTGTAGACATTGAACAAGCAAGTGGACAGTTGTCATAAACACCGTGAAGGTGACAAGTGGGGTGCTGTGAGAGGTGCCAGGAGCTGACTAGATCAGGTGACCAGGGTGGAGCTCTGGGGAGGTGACGTGTAACTGAAATGGAAGATGGGGAGGCACCGTCACTTCAGAGGGAGACTACGGGCCTGTTGGGGGGGCGGGGTGGGAGGTTCTATGGAGAATACTACAGATGATGGAAAGAGATAAACTGAGGCCCCACTGCCCTGGGGTGGGAGTAGGTAAAGAAGAAGGTGTGGTTGGTAAGGGGGGTGGGACCACACGATCAGGGCCTAGTAGACTCTGAGTTTCATTTAATTTGTGATAGACATACTGCTTTGATGTACTTTTACGGAAATTGGATGGTGCAGACTTGGGCTCCCGAGGCAGGTCTGAACCTTCCAGAGGCATCTGTTATGCCAGCAGTAGAATCCAGGGTCTTTCGCTTGGCCTGGTGGGCTTTTTGCCATGTGGCCCGCTAACCTCCGACCTCCTGTCACCGTTCCCCAGCCACGTGTCCCCCACACGTGCTGGGGCCGGTGCCATGCCAGCCTTTGGCTCTCAGCCCTGGCCGTTTTCTTTGGTTGGTGCACTCTTCTCTTTGCCTGTCTGCTCTGTTTTGACATTTGGGGCTTGGCTAACATGTGCAGTTGGGGGCTTTGATAGTTGGCCGAGGCTGCTGAAAATTTTAAGTCTAGCCTGCGGAGGGTAGTTCTGATTTCAGAGGGCTGGTGGGGTCTTGTGCTCTGGTTTGCTAGGGGGCTGCTGCTCCTCAGGACCCGCCTTCTCCTGGGCTTCCTCCCCCTCGCTGGCTCCCCTCACCTCCTGCCTTTTGGAACCTTCCCTTGGTCCCGTCCCGGGTCTGTTGTGGCCACTGTATTGGTGGGAGCAGTCAGAGAACAGGATATTTTTCTCTCTAGTTCTTTTCCCACCAGATGCATACCCTCTGCTTAAATGATCAAAGGGCAAGTGACGCACTTCAAATGAAATTCCTGTTGAAGACTCTGGCTTTGGGCACTGGATCAATACAGAGAATTGATTTTTACTTAACCTTGCTTAGAACAGACTGAATCCTGGGAGAGCGGTGCGCACATACGTGCTTGGCGTCTGTCTGCAAGATTATATAAGAAGTCATACGCTGACTGCAGTAAGAGCTTGAGTCTCTTTTTTAATTAAAAAACAAAGGAAAGCGGACACCTCCCAATTTTTGATACTTTGATCACCAAACCCAGACATCTTTGTTTTGGGAAGACTTCCCAGGCTGCAGCTTCTTATCTAGTCGAGGTCACAGATTTTTTTTTCTGAACTACACATTTTTCTCCCATCTCATATATATGTTTTGTTGGGATGAAGAAAGAAAAAGGAATTAGTGTTTTGCCTTCAGACTTAAAAAAAAGAATGAAAGGTGGGGCACCTGGGTGGCTCAGTCGGTTGAGCTTCCAGCTTCGGCTCAGGTCACGATCTCGCGGTCCGGGAGTTCAAGCCCCGCGTCGGGCTCTGGGCTGCCAGCTCGGAGCCCGGAGCCTGCTTCCGATTCTGTGTCTCCCTCTCTCTCTGCCCCTCCCCCGTTCATGCTCTGTCTCTCTCTGTCTCAAAAAAAGAACAAAAGAAAAAAGTACAAAGGTAATTACATGACAGAAATAAGAATATAAAGAGATAGTATGGGCAACTAACATAACCTGAAAGCTTTAGAAAGCACATTTAGGCAGGTGGAAACCTTGATGCAGACAGCCCGTTAGTTTATAGTGCCCGGGATGTCAGAAAACACTAACTCTCACTGTACATTAAGAATTATCTATGAAGGGGCACCTGGGTGGCGCAGTCGGTTAAGCGTCCGACTTCAGCCAGGTCACGATCTCACAGTCTGTGAGTTCGAGCCCCGCGTCAGGCTCTGGCCTGATGGCTCGGAGCCTGGAGCCTGTTTCCGATTCTGAGTCTCCCTCTCTCTCTGCCCCTCCCCCATTCATGCTCTGTCTCTCTGTCCCAAAAATAAATAAACATTGAAAAAAAAAATTAAAAAAAAAAAAAAAAGAATTATCTATGAAGTGCCTCCTACATGTAAGAAATTTCACTGTGGATGACCAATATTTTTGAGTTGTGTCTAATGAAAAGCATAAGGGAAATAATCCTCGGGGCTGGTAGGGGTGTGCCTGCTCTGAGCGGGGAGGTAGGAACCGAGCTGGAGCCTAAGAGCTGCTGGAGGCCGGGGCAGGGCTGGAGGGGGAGGCACAGATGTGACCCCGGCCCCGGCTTGCTTCATTTCCTTAGGCCGGAGTGGAGACTGATGGACTCTCATGGGCACACGTGGTTAATAAAGGAGAACACAGTAAGACGGGGAAACACTGTAGACTCAGTAAGGGTTTTAGAAAGTCCTACGTAGGGTTGAATATCGTTGATTCTTTTTGTCATTCCACCGGTGGCTTCTTTCCCTTATTTGACCATGTTTATTGTTCTCCTGAATTTTAACATTCTCCCTACTCAAGGTAGCAGATTTGTAAAAAATATGAAACAGAAATGAAGAAGGGGCACCTGGTTGGCTCGGTCAGTTAAGCGTCTCTTTAGTTCAGCTCAGGTCATGATCTCATGGTTGGTTAGTTCGAGCCCCGCCTTGGGCTCGGGGCTTACAGCACAGTGCCTGCTTGGGATTCTTTCTCTCCCTGTCTCTCTGCCCTTCCCCTGCTTTCACGGTCGCGCGCTCTCGCTCTCTCTCAAAAAATAAGTAAAAATAAACCTAAAAAGGGGTGCCTGGGTGGCTCAGTCGGTTGAGCGTCCGACTTCAGTTCAGGTCATGATCTCACAGCTTGTGGGTTCGAGCCCCGCGTCAGGCTCTGTGCTGACAGGTCGGAGCCCGGAGCCTGCTGCGGAATCTATGGCTCCCTCTCTTACTCTTTGTCCCTCCCCTGCTCATGCTCCGTCTCTCTCAAAAATAAAAAATAAATAAACATTAAAAAAAAATTTTTTTTAAATCCTAAAAAAATAAAGAAGAAAATAGGAATAACTCCTAATCTTCTCACTGGGTTAACCACTGTTAGTGTATTTCATTTCTTCCTTCTTTCTACTTGATTTGTTCCATCGTTCCATAATGGGGGAAAACACTTCGTATCATTTTGTATGATTGGGTTTTTCCCCTTATTATGACTGAGTGACATGGGAATGGCCTTCCAACAGGATCACCTTCACAACTGTGATCATTTAATGATTGCGCAGTATTTCATAGTGTGGATTTTCACCTTTGACTTCAGCATTATCCCCTCAAGTGTCAGATGTTAACCCTTTGTACACCAGCCTTCTCTCCAGCCCTAGTTGTTTCCCTGGGGGAGGATCTGAGGGTGGACATCCTGGATTGGGGGGTTGTGAACTTCTGAGGCTCTCTGCGTGCTGCTGGGGTGTTCCCGTGACACTTGTGGCCCTTTGTGCATGTGCGCGCGCGCACACACACACACACACACACACACACACACACCCAGCATGTGGGCGTGTTGGTCTCCTTGCTCCTTCGCCAACACCTGGCACTCTGCTGGTCTTCAGTTTTCCATCCTTCTTTCCAACACTTCTTTGCTTGGATTCATGTTGTTAAGTTGCTAATGAGGTCAAATGTTTGTTAGTTTATTGTGTACTTTTTTAATCTAATTGTTTTTGTTTATTCCTCTAACCATTCTTTTCCTTTTGCCTTAAAAATATCTTTCATAAGGCAGATGACCTTTTTATATTTATCGATTGCGTTTTTCTCAGTTTTTCGCTTTGCTGATCTATCTTTCTTTCATTCTTTTCATATTGAGAAAGTCTGTCCGTTTTCCGAGTTAATTTGGAATTTGTTTCTTCTGTAGTACCTTTTTTTTTAAAAAAACATTTATGTTTTTAATCCATCTGGATTTACTTTGAGTGTAAAATACAATGAGACTCTCAATTGCTTTTCTTCCAAATGCTTAGCCGGTTTACCAAAGCCATTTGTTAAATAACCCAGTTGTCATTCATTTATTATGCCTTGTTAATTATATTAAGAAATGTGTGTGTGTGTGTGTGTATAATGTTTTACAGTCATCTGTTCTTTTGCTTGTTTGAGCCTTACATCAGTAGCACACTGTTTTAGTTGCCACGCTGTCTTATCGTTTAAAAAGTTGTCTTATCCATTCTTGTCTGTCCATTTTTCCAAATCCTAGTAGTGTTGATGGTAATGGTGGTGGTGGTGGAGGAAGTGGTTAACAGTTACCGAGCACAAACTCTGCAGCAGCCGCTAACTCATTTACTCCCCAGAATAATACTCTGTTCCTGTTTTATAGACGAGGAAACTAAGACAGGACAGAAATTTAAATTCCCCCAAGGCACACAGCTTATTAGTGGTAGAGCTAGCCTGAATGGTGGAAATAAGACTATTATCCATCGCAAAAAGTCTCATGTGGGAGCACCTGGGTGGCTCCGTCGGTTGAGCGACCGACTTCGGCTCAGGTCACAGTCTCGCGGTCCATGAGTTCGAGCCCCGCGTCGGGCTCTGTGCTGACAGCTCCAAGCCTGGAGCCTGTTTCAGATTCTTTGTTTCCTGCTGTCTCTGCCCCTCCCCCACTCGCACTCTGTCTCTTTCTCTCTCTCTCAAAAATAAATATTAAAAAAAATTTTTTTTAAAGTCTCATATGGAGTGATTAGAACTATATGAAATGAGTCATTTGGATAGAAAAGGATATCTTAAGTTTTCAGACAACGTTTACTCCCCAGAGCTGAAAACCTGGTATCTCTGGCTTTCCATTTCTTAGTTTAAAAAAAAAAAAAACTTTGTTTTTTGGTAAGGTTATTTAAGAGGTTTCTTCTGTTTTCCGATGCTTCTGTAGTTAGGATTTTTTTTGCCAGTTTTTTATTGATCACAGCTAACAGGCTAATGCTGGCCTTTTCCATAATGGTCTCTTTGACAGCCACACTGAATGCTTTATTAGAATTTGTTGCAATGTAGGATTTAGCATTGTATTGGCTCCCAATATACCTCCTACTCACACAAAAAGGTAATAGATTCTAAGGTTTTAAATAACAAACAACATCTACTCAAAGCCTGGTTTTCTAGGCTGCACCATGTTCTTTGTAATTAAGATCCATGAAAGGTCTAAGAAGCTAGAACCAGAACACCCAAGGAAAATCCTAGTCGAACCCGTTTTGATCAAAGTGAGGCTTTTGGCGTAGATTTGTTTTCAAAAGCAGGATCTGCTTTTGATTCTGAAATGAGATTCTGCTTCAGATCTTTGAAACTTCCTTTGAAAGTCAGAGGATTCCTGTCTGGGGAAAGGTTATTTTGTTACCACTTGACCTGGAATTGCCACTTAGTGTTTCAGGCCAGTAGGCTTTAGAGAGAATTTAGAAGAATCCATTTCTAGTCAGGATCCGTTCCTGAAAGGTTGACAGGAGCCCAAGCCTTGCTTTTGAATTTCCTTCATTGTTAGCAAATGTGACATTTTTTCTTTGTTCCTCCTCACTTTCTATTTCTGTACCTCATGATCATACATATGCACTGCAAGATCACCAGAGAAATAAAAAGCTGTCTGGCGCCAACATAAAAATTAATTTTAAAATCGTCAGTGAAAACATGGCTGCAGTGAATCAAAATCAGAAAAGGAGCTGGAGGTTCAGTGTGAGGTCGGCTCTGCGGTTTACCTTGTAGGACTTGTCATGGCAGCCCTTCCTGGTAATCTCTGTGGGGCCGCATCCCTGTCAGGGGCCCCCAGGGGAGATGTGAAACCGGCCCCCTTCGTTGGCAGGGCAGAGGGAGACCCAAAAAGAGGCAGGCGCTCATCCGAGGCTGGTAGGTGGGCAGTTGTAATCGGCAGAGGGAACTTCTGTGCAAGGCCTGCCCTGGACCGGCAACATGAGAGGGTCCCTGCTCCCACCTGCCAGATCTTAAGAGTTTAGAGAGCGAGAGAGAGACGCCTTGACTGCGTTCAGGCAGGTATATTGTGCAGGTGTTGTGGACACCACGTCAGTGTCTCAGGGCTGCGTCCTTGGAGCGGCCTCTGGGAGCGAGAAAGGCAAGTGGAGGGCTCATCCCAAGGACGGGATGGGGTGAGGAGCCTCCCACCACTTGGGTCCAGCTCACGGGTCAACTGGTGGTCGCGTCTTCTCTGTGACCTTCCCCGGCAGCCTCCCTGATGCTCCCGGACAGGGTCTGACGCTCGGTTACTTGTCACTGCCGGTCTTGGTGAGCCTCTGTGACATAGGTGCCGAGCAGGCACCTTGGGCTGCCTTGGGCTTCTCTGCCTCCGTGCAGTTCCTTCCTGCCACCCGCTCCCAAGAGGCACGGCGGAGTGCTCCCTGAGCGGGCCTGGGGCAGAAGTTGCGTAAACTGTTGCCTTTCTGCCTTTCACCCATCCGCCTTGCCCCGTTTGCGGCACTCGCCACTGGCCGTGTCGTCTGGCACGCGTCAGTCCGAGGCCCTGCCTCCTTCGGAAGGAAGCTCACCCGCGGTGGGTTGTGCCTTGCTTGACGCTTAGACTGAGAAAACCTGAGTGTGAGCGTTCTCTTTTTTTTGTATTGATTCTAATTTTTGTCAGTTGTATTGGGATGTAATGTTCCTCGTAGAGAAAATGAGCAGGATAAGAATAATGCAGGACCACCTATATACTTGTTATCCAGAATCATCTGTCGTTAACATTTGCCCTGTGTGCGCTCACCCTCTCTCCCCACGTGTGCGCCCATGTGTGTTCGTACAAACACATAAATTTGTGGGGGGAACCATTTGAGAGTATGTTGCAGTCATCGGGGGGCTTCGCTTCTAAATGTTCAGTACAGTTTTCCTGAGAATAAGGACATAGTCTTGCATAATCAGTATAGTTCTCAACCTAAGTAAATTTTACACCAAGAAAATACTAATAATCTACATTCCTCTGCCGTTTCGTCAGTTGCCTTAGGGCTGTCCTTTGTAACCTTTTTCCGTCTGGGCCAGGGTCCGGTATTACATTTAGTTGTCATATCTCCACGAGTTCCTTTAATCTGGAACGTCTTCTCAGGTCATCCTTCGTCATGTATGACATTGGCATTTTCAGAGAAAAGGTCCTACTTTCACAGGACATTCCTCTTTGGAGCTTTTCTGGTGTTTCTTTGTGACAGCTTCCGTCGGAAGACTGCATGACTGGTGCCGTGCCTTTCTCGGGCGTCTGCCCTCGCGGCGCGCCATGTTTGGTGATGTTGGTTTTGGTTACCTGAGCAAAGAATCGTCCAAACTCCCAATGTGTATTTACTCTTTTTTCCTTTGAAATTAATTCGCGTCGAGTGGGGAGACATGTTAAGGCCGTGCACATCCTCCTCATCAAAATTTCTCCTAGTTAATTCTGATTTCTTTTAACTTTATTGGATTATCTGAAAATAATAATTTTCACTCTGGACTTTGACTGGGAAGCCAGTTTAACTGCTGCCTTTTGAAATATTTTCTGTACCAAGGTGAGCAGTAATTAAGCATACAATCATTGTTCATTCGAAGGCTGAATTACAAAAGCCATAATGGTTGATCTTTCCTCATCACCTCTGCCCTTCTTTACTTCTGTCCAGTCTCCTCATGAGTTATAAAAGAAGTCATCACTGTTCCACTGTAGCCAAGTCATTCAGCTTTCTCTCTCCTAGGTAATTTCTAATCAAAGGATGTCAGACCACAAAGATACTAAACCTGATGGGGCACCCGGGTGGCTCAGGCGGTTGAGCGTCTGACTTTTGATTTCAGCTCAGGTCATGATCTCCTAGCTCAAGAGTAGAAGCCCCTGTGCTAACAGTGCAGAACCTGCTTGGGATTCTCTCTCTCCCTTTCTCTGCCTCACCCCTGCTCATGCTCTCTTTCTCTTAAGATAAATAAATAAATCTTAAAAAAAAAAAAAAAAAGATCCTAAGCTTGAATCAAATTTAAATGTTGACTGAGGATTTTACTAAGCAAGAGGAGTTTCTAAAAACATAGTTAGTAGAAACAAAGCTGATAAGGAAGTGGCAGGAGTTAGCACGTGGGGGGTACCTGGTCCTCTCTCGCTGAGTGCGAGGGAGAGAGGTGGAGGGCGGAGGGCCCTTTCCCTGCAGGTCACATCTTACCGCCTGCCAAAGCAGGCCACTCTGTATCCTGGATAAAAGGCTGTTGGTGGCGTTACTTGTTCTGAGACCCTGAGTGTGTCGTTCTTTTGGAGTAATTGAGAGTAATGATTACTCCCAAAACGGGTCTGGGGCTCTGCCTCTGTAGCCCCTAGAAAGTACAGTGCCCTTGGTTCTCATTGGAGGCAAAAGTATTTTCCTTACAGTTAGATGGATTCCTTCCGTTCTTCCCTTCCATTTCCTTTTGGTTCCTTTCTTCGATTTCTTTCCTTATTCACACTGAGAAGACGTGTGGGTGGTATTGCATGTGGGGTATGGAGGGGAGCTTTGGCATCAGGTGGTCTTGGGGTTGACACCCGGCTCTCACTTGGGAGCTCAGTGACTTTGTCTCACTGTTCCTCATCCTAAAACAGGGCTGCAGAGACCTGCTACACGAAGTTTCTAGGACTGAACGCGGAGTTCCCTGTAAAGTGTGTTAGTCCCGGGCCACTAGGAGGGGCAGACGTAGGGATAGTTCTGATTGTTTCTGGTGGGAAGGCGAGTGGAGTGATGGGAGGCAGAACCTGGGGAAGGGCCTCACCTCGGCAGTCTGATTTGTGCGTGCCAGGGCCCCGGGGCCGGAGCCAGCTGGAAATCTGTCACGGACACCCACCAGCTCAGATGCCCAGGCTGGTCCCGAGGCGCTGGGATCACGAGGCGTAGCAGGTTCCCGATCCACTGGGCTGGCTGTCAGCCGGCGGATGCTGTTTCAGGCCCAGGATGGTGGAAGATCCTGAGGGCGCCGGTCTGGTGCTCTGCAGACAGGCGCTCGAGTGGGCGAGCCCCAGAGAGGCCAGTTAGGACACCCCGGAGGAGCCTGGAGCCCTGGGCCCTGGGGTGGGAATGTCTGGCACCAGGGCAGGGACAGCTCCCGCCCAGGGCACGCCCCAGTAGAGAAGGGCTGGGCTGCAGGGCGCGTCAGGCAGTCTAGACATCTTGTCCTGGCCGCCAGCCTGTGATTTCCTCCCTGGGGACACAGGGTCGAGTGCCACGAGACCGCTAAGGGATTTTGAAACTTTAGGCGCGGAATAAGCCCACATAAAAGTCTAGTCGGAGCCCTTCACTTTTAGCTGCTAACTTGAGCTGTGGGCTGGCTTGTCTGTGGCCACTGTTCCCACCATTTGCCTCTCTGGCTTCCCGGGACCGTGGCTGTTTGGGGGGCTCAGGGTCATCATTCTGCCCCCGACGACTGCCACGCGCTCCCCAGTTCCCTCCCGCGACTTTGATACTCGTGGTCCCAGACAGGCCAGCTCAGAGGCCAGGCTGGGGGTCTGACGGTAAAGAAAAAAGTAAGTTCATACCCCCAGAAATACTTAATGAAGTAAATCATTCACAGTAAGACAAATCCACTTTTTTTCAATATAGTACTCTGGTTAAATGAAATTGCCTATTTTATTTAGGTTTACGTTTTCATTTGTGTTCTTAAAAGTGCTTTTAAAGATTAAACAAGAAACTGAAAAAAGTCACACAATTTTTAGGTCTCTGGCGTAGCTGGTACACAGATATCTTGTTGCTCCAAACTGATTTAATCTTTCCAGAAAGCAAACTAGCTGAGTGTAAGCCAAGTTATAAAATTTTTCATGGCTTCCCTTACCACTGGCTGGTCAATATTACGACTCTGTCCCAAGGAAGTATCCTTTCTCTCAGAACACCCCAAGAACTGAAATATGCCTTGCAGAAACCAGTGTTTCTACCTCTTTGTGACAGTGAAAATATAAGTCGGCCCGAGATAGGGATGGTGAGTGTGGGAGAGGGGTGGTAAGTGGCCCAGGGAAGAGGAGTGGGGAGCGGGCAGGGGAGGAGAGGGGTGGTGAGTTGGGGGGGAGGGGAGTGGTGAGTGGTGCAGGGGCTGCCGGGTCGCGTCCACAGTCCTGCCGCCTCTTAGGTCCTGTGTGGAGAGAAGGTGTGGGAAGAAAAAAGACGCCAGGTGCGAAGCCGCCGGAAGTTCTTCATGAGCTCCTTACTGCACACCTTCAGAGGTGATGCTCCAGGGGCCCATTATCACTTTCGCAGCCGCACTGGGGAGGGCTGGGGAGGCTCCTGGTAGTTTTCAGACCCGGGCCCTGGTGCCGGCAGGGTTTTATGTGTGCTCACTGGTTTGTTCTTGTTTCCCTCTAAAGTTGCTTGAGTTTATATAAAAAAACAGTCGTGAATATGATAGTGCTTCCTTTATCACAGGCTTGACTAAATGTTCACGTTATTTAGAAAAAACGGTGTTTACGGGCTTCTGAGTTTCTAATATCTCTCAATTGAGCATGAATAACTTAACATTTTTTCGTCAAAAATCCCAGACTTCTTTTCGAGATTCTTACAGTTTCTGGGTGATAAAAGTCCCTAATTCTAGACAGAATAAGGATTTCCTGTAAACTGAGGTTTGAAAACGAACATTTCCAGTTGGTACAACATAGCGTATGCATGTGTGTCCAGGTATCTTTGTGCGGAAGCTTAAATAATGCCGTCGAGCTCCCGTTGGTGAACGTTGTAGGGAATCTGAGGAAAGGTGGTTGGAGAGCCTCGTGCTTTATGTTTATACCTACTCATATATTCGCGTACGTGCCCACGTGCATATGTACGTGCTGCCTGCATATGTACATGTACACGGGCACACACATCTTATTGTTTCTCTTTCTCTGAATTGACTGCTTTCAAACTCTCATTTTGATGGGCCAGGATAGCACCCTGTTTGGCTTCTAGATGCCTGTGGAAGGATGACCTCTGCAATTATTCCTGGTCTCTGGAGGCAGCAGAATGCCCCAAATACTCCTTGGTAAGAGTCAGGCCATTGGGACGGCTTGCCCTTGTGGGGTGTCTGTTTTTATGCTAATGAGAAGGTAGCTGCCAGCTTTTAAAATGTCTCCCAAATTGGGCACTCGGTTTTGAAGGAGAAATTTGGAAATTAGCGATTGATTCCACAGACGCCCTCACCCCGTCGCTGGGGGGCAACACTAGCTGCCTCAGCTCAACTTTGCATCACTCAATTCCATGGGAAAGAAAAAGATGCATGGGGCCTGGTCCCTGCCTGTAAGGGCGGGAAACAGGTGCACGCGTGCAAACACGCACGCACGCATGCACACATGCACACACACACAAGTGGGTGCAATTGAGAGGTAAAAATGAAATGCCTTAAAAACACAGGAGTTTAAGGGTACAGACCCTCTCTTGGATGTACCCCTTCCTGGTCTTCCTGCTAATAAACTGAGTGGGAAAATATGTATGTGATATTAAGTCAGAAAAGAATAAAAGTACCACTTACATAAAAGTTTGAAAACCACTTCCCTAATGATTGCCTTCAATAACTGCCTAGGATTAGACCCCAAATCTCATGGCGTCTATTCCAGAAGATGCCTAACTTGTCTTCCAGGTTCCACACAGTTAGCGGCCTTTTGGGCACAACCTGTGGTCCTCCCTGGCTGGAATCTCTCATCTGTTGGATAGATTCCACCGTCCTCTGTGTACCATGCAGGCTTCGGGATCTTCCCCCAGTCCCGTCTCTCGTGGGGACCACTTCCCCCCCCCCCGACCACACTGTACTCTGGCTTCAGGGTTGGCAGTTGAGCTAAATCTAGTTTAACTCAGCCCCGCATTCTGAGAACGTATTGACGTCATTATTTAAGGAGTCTAAGAACTATAGTGAAAAGTACTTTGTAAATCAGCTTTGCATAGAGGAAAATAATCATTTATACCAGGATATATAAAACGTTATTTGTCACTCAGCATTCACTGAAGTGCTAATCTGTGTTGTGTCCCCGCTATGGAAGGACTGTTCATAGCTTTCTCTGGGAAGGCTTTCCAGGGAGGACATGTTTATGAGTGATCATGATCAGTGATCATTAGTGTTGCTGTGTAACATGTTACCCCAGAATTTTGGGGTTTAACACCACGGACATCACCTCACACAGTTTTTCTGGGTCAGGAATCCAGGAATGGCTCAGCTGGGAGGTCCGGGCTCCCATCTGTCATGAGGTTGCAGTCATCTGCCGCTTGACTGGGGAGGATTCGCCTCCCAGCTCACTCTCAGGGTTGCAGCGAGACCTCGGTTCCTTCCCACGTGGACTTGGCCATCAGCTGCCTGAGTGTGCTCACAAGACGGCAGCGAGCCATCCCAGAGAGAGAGAGATTGAGACCACGGTAGTAGAAGCATCCCTGAGACCATCTCAGGGATGGTCGCGGGGACCAATGCTGGAACCCTGTGGCGGGGGACTGGACACGGGAGTCCCAGGAGCTGGGAGGCAGTAGGGCCCGTGGAGGCTGGCCGCCACACCTGTTCCGAGAGGGGCTTTCAAGGAAGGAACGCAGTGAAGTCGTTAGGAAGGGAATCTGAGGTTTAAAGGGCACAGCCCTGCTCACTTTTTTCTTTTAACCAAGACTCCTTTCCTTTTAACTTTCCCTTCTTTCCACCACCCCTTATAGTGCAGATTATGATACACACCGGCCTCTGCCTGCAGCGGTTTCCTCCTCCCAGTAGACGGGGAATCTCACACAGCTCAAAACCGAAAAAAAGAGGCCAGTGTTATTAATAAGGGCTCCCAGACTTGCTGTCTCGTTTCGTTTAAACCTGAGGCATGTGGGTGCTGCTTCTTTCCTGGGTGGATATAAATACAGAGCTTGGTTATTATTGGAACCATTCTAGAAGAGAGAAAATTGCCAGGAACCTGGGTGGCTTAGGGAACTGAATTTTCTGGTTGCTGCGGTTTCCAAGGGAGCTCTTCCAGATCCGTTTGCCAGTTAAGTGTCCCGTGGAGACGATCTTCTGCCTTCCGGGGCTTAACTGACTCGCCCTGGGATGGCTTAGCTGGTGAGTGGCTGGGGAGTGGGACCCCTGGGCCCTTTGCCTCAGGTGACCCTGGCGTCTTTGTTGTCTTCAGGCAGGTCCCGGCAGCGGCCCGGGGCAGAGAGTGTGTGTCATCGATGAGATTGGGAAAATGGAGCTCTTCAGTCAGCCTTTCATCCAGGCTGTCCGCCAGACGCTGTCCACGCCGGGGACCGTAGTCCTGGGCACAATCCCGGTGCCTAAAGGGAAGCCGCTGGCCCTCGTGGAAGAGATAAGAAACAGGAACGACGTTCAGGTGTTCAGTGTGAGTACAACCGGTCCCTGCGTCTGTGACAGTGGAGCGGGTGACCTCAGCGGGGTGGCTCTGAGGTGTGCCTTTGCTCTGAAAGACCATCTCTCCCCGCCCCCCGCTCCCCCCCCCCCCCGCCTTAGGCTAGATCCAGGTGAGTCTGATTTTCTAGGAACTTACAGAACTTAAGTCATACGTGTCACGGATGAAAGGACACATGTCCCCGTGGCCTCCGTCTGCCACAGAGCAGCGCTGTCCACCGGGAGTTTCCACGATGACGGAAGTGCGCTCTCTGCGCTGGCCAGTGCGCTGGCCATCGGCCGCCTGTCACTGTTTATGTTTCAATCAAATGAAAGATTCGTTTCTTCAGTCCCTTTGGCCACACGGACAGCACGCCTGCAGAGTCTGCCCTGACAGGCTCCCGGGGGGCTACCGGGGGGCTGTCGGGGTTCTGCGGTGCGGCACGTGGGAGGGAGGACCGGTGCTGTCACACTATCCCGTGGCGATGTCGGAGCCGACGTACGGGCCTCTGACAGCCCTTTGTCTGTGTCCTTAGATGCTGTCTTGCGCCGTGCCACCTTTGTGTCGGCGAGAGCCGCGTCTCTGCCGGGCTCTGCCCGTACCTGCTCTCCCCACCCCCACCCCCCGTTTCAACCCAGGCCCCGCGAGGGCCCCGGAACAAGGAGGCTGGCAGGGCCGCCCCACCAGCCAGAGTGGGAGGCGAGCTCCGGCTGCCGGGTACCACAAGCGCCGGATGTCGCTGGCTGCCGTGCCTCCGCCGTGGCCCGCCGGTCCTAGCGGGCCGTCTGCGTGCCGTCACCACAGTCTCCAGGGGTACTGTGGGGGCAGGAGACACATGTCAGGGTCAGAGCAGCCAGACTTGGAAAACTTGGTGCAGTCCTTGCTCCTTTCCTTCATTTAGTGAGTATCGACCGGGTTCCACCGTGAGCGAGGTTGCGACGATGCTGAACGAGACCACGTCCCTGCCCCCCGGAGTGGACTTGCTGAGGCGGGGGCCGGACCGCAGCAGCCGGGCGCACAGCTCGGCCACGCGGATGTTGCTAAGTGTGGAGAGGATAAGGCAGGGCGGCGCGGTCGTTGGGCTGGAGGTGGCTGGGGAGACGGGTCCAGCCAGGGAGCCTCTCGGAGGAGCTCCCGGGTGAGCGGACGGCCCCGCGAGGCCACGTGCTCCGCGACATCTGTGAAGTTGGGGCCCTCGTCTTCAGTTTCGTGCTGTTCTTTCTCTCGGTCTCTTACTTTACGTGGCCTCCAAGTGAGTTCGTGGTTGTGTTTCTAAAGTTCCTGTGGAAATAGAGGCAGTGAACAGTGAGAGATGATGAAAGATGAGTGGTTCTCAGGCCAGGCGGCTTCCAGGCGGAAGGTGGGGAGTGGCTGGTCCAGAGACTGGCCGTCTGCACACCAGCGGGGTCTACGAGCCGTGAGTGGGATCAGGGGAGTTGGCCCTGATGTCCAGAGGAGAACATCGTATCTTAAAATAATACCACATCTTCTCCTCTAAAACTGGAAATTATTCTCTGGGCAAGGTAATCATTGCTCCTAATGATGTGTAAATAAAATGATTAGCTTTTGGTTAATTACGGGAGACATAGGGGCTTACGTACCCCGTTATTCTTCTCTTTCTTGTGTTCCTTTGGGGCTTGTGTGATCTTTGTGTTCCCGTTTTATATGAAGAATCTCGTTTTCCATATGTGCAAACGTAGGGCTTGGATTAGATATTTCTGGCATCCTTTCTGTTTCTGACACGCAATAGAGTTCTCCGAATCCGTGTTTGAGAGCAGCCTCTGTGTCCAGCACTTAGTCCGACAGCGCACGTGAAGCATGTCCCCTTCCCTCAAGAAAGATAGATGATGTGACAGTCAAGATCTGGAAGCAGAGAAGGGAGAGAGTTCTGTTAGCAGAAGGCGGGGGGGAGAGGTGTCCTGAAGGAAGTGGTTCTTGTGGGGTTTTGAGGGAGGAAGTGGAGGGAAGAAGGACAAGAAGGAAGAACATTCCGGGTAAGGCAGTAGGTTGTGTAAGGTAGGGAGGGCAGCCTCTCCTTGCGAACAGCTGCGCGTGTCAGGACCGTGGAGATGGGACTGAACTCATGGGGGAAAGTACGCCCCTTGATGTTACTCCTATTGTAGGGACTTGTTCTTTTCTTTTCTTTTTTTAAGTTTATTCATTTATTTTGAGAGAGAGAGAGGGAGAGAGAACACATGAGCAGGGCAGGGCAGAGAGAGAGAGAGGGAGAGAGAATCCCACACAGGCTCCACACTGTCGGTGCAGAGCCCAACACAGGGCTCAAACCCACCAACCGTGAGGTTGTGACCGGAGATGAAATCAAGAGTCGGACGCTTAACGAGCTGAGCCATGCCGGCGCCCCATCTAGACTTATTCTTAGTAGCATCAGGCAAACAGCACTGCCTTTCAGAAAGACACCTGGAAACTTCCAGTTCTAGATACGGTGGAATAGACACACTTCTCCCTGTTCCTCCTGTGAGCTGTAGCTGAAACTGTTGGACGTTACACATAAAACAAACGTAAGGAGACCTGAATGGTGGAAAGAAGGTGGCACGCCGGCTAGGAAGCTCAGCCAGGGGACACCACCACAGACACAACTGAAAATCGCTTGTGCTGCCAGGAACCGGGAAAAGCAACTTGAGTGAAAACATCAACACGTGCCAACAGCAAGGTGACGTGAACGTTAGAATCACAGGGCCGAGGTTTTAAAGCAGCCGTCACAAAAACGCTTCCGTGATCAATTGCCAACACATTTGAAATACAAGAAAAATAGAAAGTCTCGATGAAGAAATGGAAAGGTCTAGCAGAGCTATGGGAGACATAAAGAAGAGTCAGATAAAAATTGTGGAACTACAGTAACTGAATGAGGTAAGTCTCTGACGGGACTCCCCAGCAGAATGGAGACAACAGAGGAAAAAAATGGTAAACCTGGAGGTAGAACAATAGAAATTGCCCAACAGAGCAGGCTTGAGGAGGGGGGGTGGCGAGGAAGAACAGAGCCTCAGGGACTTGCAGTACTATAATAAAAGATCTAACACCCCTGTCATTGGAGGATGGTCTTGGTAATTTAGAAACTTCTGTCGTGGTGTGGGTATTGACGGTCGCCTTCCTGTTAGGCTTCTCTTTAGGAAGTTTGGTTAAATTTTTTTTTTTCATGTCTTGTAGAGTTTACTGATCTCTAAGTGTGGCCACTGAAAAATGTTTTTAATTTATTTCATAGTTGCTTATTTGAGTGTAATTACATTAATGCTGCAGAGGCAAGAGAGGAAGATCTCCATGGATCAAGATTACTAGAAAGAGCTGTGTGCACTGTTTTCCTAGTTCTCTAGTAACGTGAAGAAAAGATTTTATCCCTGCTCGTCACTTCCAGTGGAAGTGCCACACACATACACATGTACACACACACATACACACGTGTGCACGTGCACGCATGAGTTTGGTTGTCTTAGAGGCATTTAGAAAGCATATTTCTTTTGATTTCCTTTGAAATATCTGCTTGATGGAAACGCTGGGAATGTTATTTGCTGACGGGACAGAAGAGGCAGCTGGAGCCTGGAACGTTCATTTAGATGCCGACGTGGCCACCAGTCACTGAGCACTGGACTTGGGTGCTGTGCCCAGTACTGTAGACCCACCAGTGCAGACTTCACAGTACCCCGGTGGGTGTGTCACATAACCTTTATTTTATCAAGGCTGCATAGCATGTCCAAGGTCTCTCAGTAGGCTGCAGAGCTAGGGTTCAAGGCTCCGTCTGTCTCGCTTCCAAGCCTGAGTGTTAGCATAATGCCGTACTGTTTCCTTTGTTGATGGGGTGGTTCAGATGATTTTGCTAAAAAAAAAAAAAAAATCTCAGGTTCCTAGAAATTATTTGGTTTTCTACTTTATAAAGTGTTGCTATAACTAAAATCTATTCCACTATCCTGAATTCAGAGCCTTTTACACTTGTTTTTTTTTTTTCCATAAAGCAGTTTTTATGCTTTTAATTTTTATTTGTGGATTGTAAGATCACAATTTGTGGATCGTAAGATCACAAGAATAACAGGAAGTAGGTCCCGACTTCCTTCCATTTTGGAAATTCTTAGACCTCTTCTTGTTCCTTGGTGGGTGTTTTCACCAAGCAGGGCATAAAGCGTGTTAGTCTCACTTGGAATTTGCTGCTGCCCTCCCGGCCTGTGGACTCCTGCAGATACAGGAGTGAGAGAATATCTGTTAACCTCTGGGTGGAAAGTCAGGCAGAGTGTCTGTAGAAGTTGACAAGCCAGTCCTGAAATTCACGTGGAGATGGGAAGGACCCCACTGAAACAGTCTTGAGAAAGAAGATGTTGGAGGACTCCTACTTCCTGATTTTGAAACTTACTACAACCTTCAGTGATCGAGACAGTACGGTCCTGGCCGAAGGCTGGACACATAGATCAGTAGAATAGAACTAAAAGTCCAGAAATAAATCCTTACGTCGAGGATCAGTTCATTTTCAGCAAGCATGCTGAGACAACGTAATGAGGAAAGAATTGTTTTTCAGCAAACTGCATCCAGTGCTGGAAAACTGGACATCCTCATGCACAGAAGGCAGTTGGACCCTTACATCATCTACCAGAATTAACTCAGAGTAGGATCCTAGGCCTAAATTTAAGAACTAAACTATAGTTCTCGGAAGAAAATACAGAAGGAAGTCTTGTAAACTCAAGGCAGGCAAAGTCTTACTTGATACAACGTGAAAATAATTCTTGGCTTGGAAACTTTAACCTTCATGAAAAAAGTAGAGCGAAAGGGATTGGATTCAGGAATAATCCTAATTTTAGGTTCAGTAACATAAAGACACAACATGAAACAGGCTAGTAATAACTTTGGATGTGTGTTAACTTATGATAACAAGCATTGTCAAATTACTTTCTGTAATCCGTTGCTTACTAGGAACTTGTCAGGGTCTTTCCCACAGGTTCAAGGAAAATAACGTATGTGCAGCGAGGGGCATTTTCCCTGCTGCCTGTTCCTGTATCTGAATATTCACAGCTTCGCTGATGTCCGGGTGCCCAGGTTGTTGACTGGTCGCTCTCAGGCCCTTCCGTGGCCCCTGGAGGCAGCACACACAGAGCAACGTGGATGCTTAAGACGGTCAGAGTCTTCACAATCTTTATGTTATCGCTCAGCTGTGTTTCAAAGACCCTGCTCAGCTCTCAGAATGCAGTAAACATCTACTGGGCACCCCCCATCCCCACCATGTGCCAGACACAGGATGAATGAGATGCCCCTGTCCCCAGGGAACTTAGGGTCTGCTCTTCATCAAGGGCCACCGGACAGGGCAGAGGGCTCAGGTCTCACTTGGCATCCTTTCTCTTGAGGCTGCAGTGCAGTGGGGTGGAGAGTGCAGGGGCTTCCTTCCTGCGTTCTTCCTCAGCTCGTTCTCGTCTGCGCCCAGTGCTGTCTCCTCGGTAAGGGCTTTCTGCGGCCAGCCTTCTGGTGGTTGAATACAAGACAAGGATTGTGCGCGCAGGGGAGGGCCCCTGAGGCTGACAGATGATTTTTTACTTGTTCTCGCATTTGAGAGCCCGTCTTCAACGCACAAGGAACGTAACAGTAATAACACTGTAGACAGTTTCATATAGACCTCTTACTGTGAAATTTTCAGAAAGAATCTTAGGGCAATCAAAGGGGGGTAGCAAAATATTAATGTCGTTTTTTTGCATTCGTTACATTTTTAACACAAAAACATTCTCAAAATGAATCTTTTCCAGTGTTTATTTTTTTCTATGGAACTAGGGCTTGGAGCATGCCCTCAGCGTGTGGGACACACCGCCTCCGCCCCTGCTGTGACACCCTTACCCCCTACAGCTCCCTCGGAGGGCCTGGGTGGGGCGGGGGCTCACTCACACCTGGGCGATGGAGCTGGGGCATGCTTGCTGACCGGAGGCCCGGCGTGAAGTTGAACCGAGACCAGATGGGGCCTTGCGAGCTGGGTCCTAAGACCAGGGTGGCCACGTGATCATGACCGTACGAAGTAGATGGTGAGGCATTGCCCAGACATACAGAACTGTGCCTGCGTGGCCTGTAAGCGCTCCTTTTTATTCCCTCTGAAGCCCCACGCCTGTTAGATCCCCCTGCTCTGCCCGCCCTGGCTGTGCCGCCTAACCAGCTTCCACGCAGACCCGGCACCTGGGGTCATGGGGCCTCCCACCTTCTCAGCCTTTCTTCCCAGGCCCGCCCCCCCCACCCCCAAGCGCCCTCTCGAAAGCCTGGGGATTTACAGAGTAGGGATGGAGCCTCCGCTCCTGCCCCAGCCTCCCTGCAGGTGTGGATTCTGCCCCCACCCGCCCTCCATGCTCTCCTCACTGCAGCTCGCATTTACAACCGAGCAGCAGTGGGACTGTCCCCTGTGCAAGTGGAGGATCAAGTGCCCATGACCGTGCACTCCTTTCGGTGACTGGCTAGAGAACCCAGGGGATAGTTGAGGCAGGGGTGCCTGGAGCGAGCAGTGCCCTAGTTGCCCCTTCTTTCTCACCCGTGCAAAGCTGGCATTAATTCTTTCCCTCTGGTCCAAGTGGTCTCTTCCTTTCCTCCTCCTCCCTCTCCTCCCCCCCCCCCCCCCCACGTCTCCTTTCCTCTGTCTTTCCTTTCCGTCCCTCCTCTCCCAGCTCCACGTCTCCTGTGTTATAAATCTTACATTTCTAGGGGAAGTAGCCCCAAATGCCCCTCATCTTGTATTCTGCCCTCTGAGGCACACGGTAAACTCTCAAACACTCTGAGGGCAGAGCCTAGGGTAGTTCCTGGTGAAGTCAGCGGGGAGGAAGGGATCTAACGGCCCCTCTCCACTAGCACAGTGGGGTTACGAAGCCCCCTGATGAGCCTGCCAGTTCCCACCACTGTCTTCCCCTTTCCTCCGTTCACATCAGCAGACTTCCTTGAATGCAAACAGCAGAGAGGGACTTGGCTAATTTAAGCAAAAACAGCAACAGAAAGCCTTGCAAGGCTGTGTGGCAGTTTCTTCTCAAGCCGGAGCAGAGCTGATGGTCCTCCTGGGACCACAGACCAGAGCAACAGGGCAAGGACCAGTGCACCTCGTCCTTGGACTTAGTGTTAGAGGTGGTGGCCTCGCCGTTTGCTGCTTGACTCAGTCCTTTCAGGACTCGGGCTCTCGGGAGGCTCTTCAGGCCCAGCTGGAACTCGTTGGCCAAGAGCCAGTTTCCTAGATGACGTCGTCTCCCAGAGGAAGGTCACAGTGCTCTTCGAGGAGGGTGAGTGGGTGCTGGGGAGCCACGGGGATGAAGCCCGCCGTGCGTCTCCATCACACGTTCATTTAGCGCCTGCTCTGTGCCAGGTGGTCCGCTAGAGGTGGGCGGGTGTGGACTCGTGCAGTGGGCAGTCCGGTCTCCGGGTCCGCCGGCACTGAGCCTGCTGGCTCTCCGGATGCACTCACTTCCTCTTTCTGCGATTCTTTGCTTGCGTCTTTGTCCGGGGGACCTTCTCCCATGTCCACCGGTCAAAATTCAGTCCAGTCCAGTCCACGGAAGTCTTTTCTCGCCCCGCCGCAGCTCCCGTGCGCCTCTCCAGAGTTTCTCTCCCGGACCCTTTACCACCAGTGCGCTCACTGTCCACGTCTGTCCCTCTGTTCTGCTCTGCCAGCTCCATGAGGTCAAGTCCCTATCGGAGTCCTCTCTGTGTCCCCAGTACCTTGCTCAGTTTCTGGTCGCCACCCCATCGATGTTGAGTGGGTGCGTGTGGGGGCCGAGCAGAAGGCACACACAGGGGACGGCTGAGGAGGTGGCCCTGCCCCTACCACCGTCCTGGTTGGACCGCCCACCGTCCAACCCCCCACCCAGGAAGGGGCGTCTAAATGCTTTTCTTGGACTCATTGGGACCACAGCAGTAAAGGAAAGGAAAATGAAAACAGATCACCGGGTAAAGTGTGAATGAACTCCCGGTTCCTTTGTGGAAGGATGCGAATTACAGAGGATGCAGCCGGAGTGGGGGGATCGAGGTCTAGCCTCTGCTGTGTCCCCAGCTACCTCCGAGGGCTCAGTGTGGTCCCGGCACCCCCCGGACTTAGCTTCCCCATCCTGCAGATGGGGAGTTGACTGACGTCAGAGGCTCCTCGCCAGGCTCAGCTTTTCCATGTGGAGAGACGAGTAGATTACTGACCTCTGGGACTTCCCAGATTTCAGGTTCGGCCGCTCTCGGTGGGCTCCTCGTAGGCGGTTCTCCTGGTTCAGGTCAGGTCGCACGGGGGCTGCGTCCCACCTGCATTGACATCTACCCAGAGCCCCTCGAGGGGGTCAGCTCCCAGCTCCTCGTGGTTAGAACCACTTCCACTGTCTGAGCTGTCGCTTTGCAGAAGCAGGGGTGGCATTCGACCTCGCGTGTCCTGTCCTCACAGTGCTCTCGGCCGGGGTTTTACGAAACCTGCCTCCCCTTCCCAGGCTCTCCCCGTAGAGCACTGCCTGTCAGAGGATTGAGGAAAAGGAAGGGACTCTGAAGCCTTGTCTTACTTCCCCCACAGGTCACCAAGGAGAATAGGAACCGCCTTCTGCCAGATATCGTGACGTGTGTGCAGAGCGGCAGGCAGTGAAGACGGCTCGCGTCCCTGCTTCGTGCGCTTGAAGAGGTGTGCTGGTTCACGCGGAGCCTCCTCGGGGCCCTGCCTGGCAAGGACTTAGGCCTTCCGGCTTCGGAAGCCTTGTGGGTTTTTCCGGAGAAAGCCTGACAGCTGTTCTCCAAAAAATGTTTAAAAGATCAGTTAGCCTTAATGCCCGACCTGCACTCCACGATGAGCAGTCCGCCGCGGCTTATTTATGCCGAGGGGGTCTGTTTATTTCCCCTTGCAGTTACGCGTATGATTCTGGTAAATTATGGAATGAGAAATGGCTTTCGGGGTATTAGATGGAACTCGCCCCCACTGAAGTTCATAAGCGTGTTCCGGGGAAGGGGGAGAGGAGCGGCCGCTACCTAACCGATTTTGCACGTCCCGAACTCAGACCCCGCTCCAGTTGGAGCTGTGGTTTCAAGGGACACTAGTTACTTGGTTTGTAAAAATAGTTCAGGGAAAGGCCAGTTTCGGTCCTCCCCGCCCATCTCATCGTCTGTTTGCTTATTGCTTAGTAAAATAAAAATAAATGTGTTGGTGCAAACGCGTGAGCCCTGTGTGGAGGCAGGTCTTCATTCTGTACTCAGGCCTGTGGGTTCGGGTCGGAGCCCCCACTCTGGCCACGTCAACTTAGACGTGGCCTTAAACCGTTCCCTGCCCCGTTTCCCTTCCAGAGTAAGGGGGAAACGAGTGTCGTCCAAGGAAGGCGATGCCACAGCGTGGAAGGAAGCCGGCAGCAGCCGTCCGTGTGATCCCCTGGGGAGGGCCCGGTGCCGGGAGCTGGGGCTGTTGAGAATGGTGTGGAAAGATCAGGTTCAGCCTGTCGCGGGGCGGCTGTGGAAAAGGTGGCAGGTGGTTGACGGTACTGCGGAGACCGCACGGTGCTTTTGGGTCCTTTCTGGTGCAGATCCGCGAATCTCCAGGGTACTTGAGCAGCCGGCCTTAGCTCCAGACCCAGCTGGCACAGATGCCAGGCGTGCCCCTGTCTGGAACGGTGGCCCGGTCTGGGCGTGCGGAGTGAGGGGTCCTGAGCACTGGGTGCACTGGACAGTACGGGAAACACTTGCGTCTCTGAGCCGGGACAGTGGTCGGTGGCCCCTGACGGGCTCTTTGGTCAGGATCCTTTCTTTGGTGTTTCCCCAGGGGAGCCTCCCGAAGCTTGGTCTGGATGTGCTGAGCCTTTGAGGGGTCACAGCTGAAAGGCCTACCAGCTTATGAACTAATCTCTTATTACAGATCCAGAGTGGGGACGAGGGCATCTCTGTCCCGCTGCCCAGGCCCGAAGGAGGGCCACACGCAGGTGTGGTCTGTGCACCTCCGTGTGTCCGGATGGCCACGCCACTGACTCAAGCAGCAGAGGCTTCCTCAATCCCCAGGAGCCTGGCCGCTGCCTCAGACCTACTCGCCAATGCCCACAGTCCTGAGGATCCCCGCGCGGCCTCAGGTAAACTGAGAAAGGGAACAGGCTGGGGAAGCGTCACCTACGTGCCCCTGAAGACGGACCCCGCACAGGCCTGGTGCAGCCGGTCCGCCCTGGCCAGAGGGAGCCCATCACATGGAGCCTTTACTGGCCCTGCAGGAGGGGCCTGTCTGTCAAAGTGCGAAGGGACGTTCTCCTCTCTGCTGCTTGTCCTGAGCTCTGTGTTTTCAGTCATGACTATATAGTACACTGATTGTGTCTGAGAAGGAAAGCTAGTGAAATTTCTCGCAAGAAGGTAAAATTGCTAGTTTGTGGGCACGGAGAGCTGAAACCAGGTGGGCTGTGGAGGGTGGGTGAAACAGGGTCCTCGGAGGTACCCAGTGTGCAGAACAGATTCGGGACGGCCCCCAACACGTAGAGGGGATGCGAGCTTCTGCGTGCTTCCTCTTTAATGGTAAAGAAAGCTGCCTTTAGTGGCAGATACAGAGTTTGAACCAAGTCTGTGTGGCTCCAAAGCCCAATGTCTTTCCACTCCTCCCACTGTGTCCCTGTTGAAGCTTTCTGTCCTTTCCTGTGCATCGTGTGCCCCCAGATCTCGGAGCTGACATTTTGCTGGGATAAACTGGCAGCTATAAACTGGAAGAGCATTTCGTGGTGGCTCTGGCAGGGACCTTGAATAATTTGTCAGGATGATCAGGGGCACATATGAAGACATCAGAAGCTATCCCTGTGTTTTAAGAAGTTTAATAAAGGATAATGCTGTGGTCTGAATGTCGCGCCGGGGGGCGGGGCCGGCGCCCGGGGGGGGGGGGGGGGGGGGGGGGGGGGGGGGGG
>NW_024412747.1:6455524-6548606 GCF_014898765.1 Herpailurus yagouaroundi | reverse complement strand
CCCCCCCCCCCCCCCCCCCCCCCCCAGATTCTTACGTTGAAATCTAAGTCCCAGTGCGATGGTGTTAGGCGGGAGGCCCTGGGGAGGGGATCCGGTCGTGAGGGTGGAGCCCTCGTGAATGAAATTAGGGCGCTTATAAGAGATCGGGGAGGGCTCTCCCCTCTGCCTCGCGGGGACACCGCGAGATGGCCATCTGTGAACCCGGAGGCAGGCCCTCGCCAGGCACTGAATCTGCTGGAGCCTCGATCTTGGGCCTCCCAGCCTCCAGGACGGTGAGAAATCAGCCTTTGCTGCCCCACCCCCCCAGTCTGTGGTATCAGATCAGATGGCTTCACAAATGACTCTGACCCACGACTGACCGCGCGCAGTCTGTAGAAGGCGCATTCTGAGCGTTCAAGAGACGCTGAGGCAGAACACCACTGGAGGCCCACGTACCGAGCACAGGCCAGGACCGGAGGGGAAGCCGAGGGCGCGGGTCCACCCGTACCGTGCCACTACCCGAGACGAGGCGGTCTGGGAGAGGAAGGGGTGCGGTGGCAGGGACGGGCTGACGTCGGGAGCTCCCGTTCATATCTGGGTTTGAAATGCCTCCTCTTCAAATCCAGACACCTAACAGATAGTTGGCTCAGGGGCCAGACTTGAAGGAAGAATTCACTTTGAAAACACAAAATGGACAGGTGGACTGTTTGTGGGAAGAGTTTCAGCTGGAATAACACGGACGGGACAGAGCAGAACGGATGTGGAGAATGAGTTGACCGCACCACCAGCCACTTACGGTACAGCGTTTTAAAAAAAACCTTTTTTTCCCCTCTACCTCTGAATATGCGCATGTGCAGGGATGGACGAGTCTCTCAAATTCATGGGCCCTCATCTGTCAGAGCTCCCAGCACAATTGCAAGTCCAGAGGCCCCCTCCATTCCCAGCCCCCAGGTCATCCAGGGCGGGGTAGGGGGCGATGGTGGCCCAGAAAAAGTGGAATGGCCCTTTCCCCTCTCTCTCTTCCCGTCTTGGAATTCACGAAGGTTGCATCTGGGAAGATTGCACACGTGGGTGTGTGTGTGAGTGTGTGTGTGTGTGCGCTGATGGTGGGTGCTGTGTCCCCAGAATGTAATGACTTGGACCAAACCACTGGACGGTGGAGGAGGCCTGAGAGGGGCTGAGGACACAAGGGCCGCGCTGCACGCTTTACAGGCAAGGAGACGCCGGAGCATCGAGTGATTTTAGAAAACTACCTGCCAGACAGATGGTTTTAGCACACAGTGCAAACGCATTGATTTAGAATCAATAATGCCCGGTTAGCCACACGATTTATATCAAACCTCTTTAGAGGAAAAACCGTTTCGTTCAGTGTCCAAAAACATAACCCTTTGGATGTATGCTGGCAGCGCATTTAAACGACTTCTGCAGGAGATGTCACTTTAGGAATATCGCCTTTAAATGGGGGCTAATCCGTTGTCTTGCAAGGAATTCTCTGATGCGCGTCGAAAACGGAAAGGTGGTTTGCCACAACGTAGAGGAAAAGCGTGGCTGCATTGCCCACCGGCCTGCAGGGTCCGGGAAGGGGTCCGACCCCATCTCTCCCTTTGTGGGCACGCACGCCCGCGCACGTAAGCGTGTTTACGTGTACGCACTCCCGCCATGCACGCCCGGAGGATTCTACTCCCGCAGACCACGCACGCTTACGTTCAGATCCGAGGACTTTGGCCTTCGCTGTTGTTGACAAACCATAACCAAGCTGCTCTGCTCCCTCTGCGCTGAGAACCGGGATAAGCGGCCGAGTCTGCAGTTGGGGAAGCCGCTCCCGAAGCACCAGCAGAACAGCGCACAGGAGCAGCGGGAGCTCTCGGCTTCTCGTTTACATTGACGTGTCTCTCCACCGTCAGGAGATTCATTTTCTTATTTTCAGGAGATTCATTTCCTTATTTTTTTTTCTTAACGTTTATTTATTTTTGAGAGACAGAATGTGAGCGGGGGAGGGGCAGAGAGAGGGGGAGACCCAGAATCCGAAGCAGGCTCCGGGCTCTGAGCTGTCAGCACAGAGCCCGACGCGGGGCTCGAACCCACCAACCGTGAGATCTTGACCTGAGAGCCAAAGCCGGACGCTTAACCGACCGAGCCACCCAGGTGCCCCAGGAGATTCATTTTCTGCGGAACACAATGGCTTTCTGCGTCGCTTGCTTCTGGATGCCCACTGGGTGGTCAGCTCACATCAGGCTGCTACTGGGCATCTGTCGTTTTTCTTACGGAATTCATGGAGATGCCCTTTGTGGGGAGGCCACGCTCACAGCTCAGGGCCGGGCATTTAGTCCTGAGGGCTTGGCTGTAAAGTGGCCCAAGAGGATTTCAGGGACTGCCAGCCAAGTTTGGTTTGGCCAATTTGGAGAACTACAGTAAGGTTCTATCAGCCTCTCATTAGACAATCACCTGCATTTAAATCAATAGCCAACTTTGCATCTCCAGGGATCACTGATGTGAGAACAATGTACTGTGCCTCTGCTTACAGAGCCTACCTATTAATTGGCAATTCTTATTTTGAAAAAAGAAAAAGTATTACCATCTACTTATGGGGGGGGGGGGGAGGAAATTCTCCACCATGCCCTCCCCTACTCCCCACACTTCCAAATCCTAGATTCCTTGAAGAAACTTGCAGAACTGTTTCCAAAATGAGTATTTCTAACTCTTTCCTTTCCAGAAGGGATGAACCACAGGCCGGTGATGATACTCTTCATGGACCCCCCCCCCCCCCCCCCCTTACATCCACAAGGAACCGGGTTTCTGCTTTACCCGGTAGGGGGTCTTCAGGTGGGCAAAGTCCCAGAATTTGCCCAAATGTCATTCTCCTAATAAAGGCTACAGCAGAATTCAAGCAACCGGACACAACAGTAACTGTAAACATTTTAATTCCAAAAACGAAGGTGTGTGCAAGTGTTCTGTGACCCGGGAAGGATCGCTCGGCTCGGAAAACCAGCGAACGTTCCTGTGAGCGTATGGGAGCGCCGGGCGAGACAGGCCTGGTTGTGGGAAGCCGGGGACTACAGTTGAGCGTCATGGGATTCCAAATGGCTTTCCGTGCTCCCCCCACAGGCCTAGATTTCTACACTTGGGTCGCTAGCGTCGCTGGATCTCTCACGGGATGCTTTAGACCCGACTTCATGCACTACCACGTTTCTTGCAGAAAAGCCGCCGCTGGCTTATCCTTGACGTCTGCATAAATACTATAAAGAAGTGAGGTTTTCTTTATGCGTAGACTGAACCCTACTGTGTTTGACCAGCGGATGGTATGATGGGTGCTGCTGTCCCTTTAACGTGGTAACGGTAATGTATAAAATGCCAATTATTAACATGCACTTGTCTTAGTTTCTTCGGGGCAGGAAAGAGTTATTTATGCACTCTACTTCTCTATTTAAGATATTACATGGCTTTTTGTTAGAATTTTCAAATTCTGGAAAGTGTGTTGTGCATCCCACGTCCGGGGGGCTCCAGGGGTGGCTTGGAGCAGTGTTGGGGGAAGGGGGTGTGCTGCCCCGTGTTTTATCCTCACGTGAGACTCTTCCAGAACCCGAGGTAAAGTCACTGTTGGCTACAGCAGCTCTCGTTTTTCCACAGGAGGGGCTCCTGGCCAGCCCTGCCCCCCTACTGCTCATCGGACGCACTTTGCTGGGAAGCCGTGTCGTCCAGGCCCATGTCCTCCTGGCTTGCTCTCCTGCACATCAGCCCCCCGTTCTCTGCCATGGCCTCGGCCAGACGGCGGTCGCGAAGCTGCCCCTGCTCGGTGGCCTCGGTGGGTTCACACGGCTCAGAGAGGTGCTTCCAGAGAGAAAGGAGAGGCAGGGGTCTCAGCAAATGTTACCTACCGCCGCTTCGAAGCCCCACCCGCCGCCGCAGGGGCCGACCTAACCCGCCAACGCGACAGGTCCCAGGTCAGATGCGGGGGCCCCGGGGTTCTGGCTTCGGTGGGGAAGGAAGGAAACCAGGGGTCCAATGTGCCGGGGGTGGGGGGCTGGCTAGGGGCTCTGCACACGGGGACCTTTCCCCAGGTCATGTGGCCATGCTGGGAACACGGGCCCTCGGGGGAGAGGTCACTGTGTGCCTGGATTTCCTGGGTTCTGGCCAGCGTTCCCCCCCATACACACACTTCCCGCCTGGCAGGAACGCTCAGTACGGCAGGTTTGCCCCTGAACCGTCATACGGATGGTTATTTACCCTGGGTGCACAGAGTGCCAAGGGCCCAGCTGTCCTGTTGCAAAGAGGGAAACTGAATTTGCCAGAATCCCAGAACCACACCCACAGACGGCATCTTAAACAGATTGAGCGGTGGGAGAAAAGTCTGTTACTGTGCATTTTTATGAGGGAAGCTTGATTAGACCTTAGTGACCTAACTAAACCTAGTTGCAGCTCCTGAAGGAGCCAGCCTCCTTGCCTTTGGCGGTGTGGCCTGGGGCTCCAGGAGGCCCACAACCCCACCACTGCCGCAGCCCCACGGCCCCGCGGAGGGGGTTCCTGCCGACCGTGGACCCAGGGGTGGGAAGGGCACCTTCCCATGGCGTGGCCCCCATCAGCCCGCTGCAGACAAGTCCCCCAACCAGAGAGGGGCAGGCCGTGACTCCCGTGCTTTTTAGAGCAGGAGAATGTGTGAACACCCAGAAGGAGTTGGGGAGACCTGCACTGTGACACCCAAGTGTGCCCTGTGCCTCCCGTCCTCGCCTCCCGACCACTGGGTGGCGAGTGTCCGTTCACTCACTTTCTCTCTTACAAAGCGTGAGTGTTCGCCTCACGTCCGCTCGCCTGGAGCTCTGGGTAAGGAGCCGTTTGCTTAGGGGGAGTCCCTCAACCTCTCATTTCCTAGCATTTAAATACATGCGTAGAAGGCCACACCAGGGCAGCTTTCAGATTGAATCCGGCGGAAGGAACGGACCGTAGTCTGACGCCGGTGTTGATGTGTGTTCTTCCCCCTCCCTCGGGCCAGACTGGTGTGAAAAGGGAACGAAGGAGAACGTGTTCCTGCTCTGGGGGGGGGGGGGGGGGGGGGGGAGGGGCCCCCCTCGCACCCCGGGGTGGGGGCTAAGGAGAGCAGTTCAGCTGCGCTCCGGTGTCTCGCAGCCTCCGTACTGCCTGCCGTGTGTCATCACCTGCGGGACGTGTGCCGTGTGTCTCGTCTGCCTCCACGCACGGCCAGAACACCTCCTGTCTGGGGCCCCCGTGGACGAGGCGATGGCAGACGCGGGGGCCCGCACCCCCACCCTGGCCCGCCGGCCGAGCCCCTTACCCGTGTGGCCTGGCTGGCGGCCCGGGCCGAGGGGCCCATGACGATGTTGACGCTGCTGGACGACTGGGTGTCGCTGGTGTTGCCCCCCTCCGCGGCAGAGAGTCCAGAAATGACCAGAGCGCTCGAGAAGCTCCTCTTGCCGAAGAGGAAGCTCAGGGTGGAGCTGGTGGACGAGCCCAGACTGGACCTGATCAGCGCCTCGGCCCGCTCGCGGACACTCAGGTGGCCCGTGGTGGTGACCGGTGGGGGCTGCGAGTGCAGGGACGCGGCTGAGGTGTGCAGGGACAGCCGGCTGCCCGAGAGCCTCTGGGCCAGCTCGTGGACCGACGTGGACGTCTGCAGGAAGGCCGGGTGGCTCTCTAGGATGGGGCCCGATGAGCTCAGCCCGGGCGGCCTTTGGCTCAACGCCTCCTCGTGTGCTTGGACAGACTGACTCCGGCCTTTCCTCCCGCCTGTAAAAGAAAGCGGAACCGGCTGCCACAGCAGGTGCTTACCAACATCAAGGTCTGTGCGGCGAGATGGGCAGCTGGGCCCCAGGTTGGTCCACTGTGGCCAAGGTCGGGACGGCCCCTCCCGGGACCCTGAGGACGTGGCTTGAGCCAAGAGCCCCCGGCAGCCCCCGGGCGGGCGGAAGTGTTGCCACGGGGAGCGGGGGTCAGGGTGATCGACGCGAGTCCTGCGTTTCCGGAAGCTCCAGACCCAGGCACCCTGGGATGTGTTACTTGACAGTGTAATTTGACCCTAGCAAGCAAATCCAATTCGGTTTCTGCGTCAGGACCTTGGTTCCTATGCTCATCTGATAAGCAGCGATAAAGGGAAGAAACATGCAGGCTTGTGTCATTTTTAGTTGCCTCAAAAGGTGCGGGGGGAATGGTTGAGCCACCCGCCTCAGCCTTCGTTCTCTACCAAAGTTTTCCCCTAAAATCAAGGTCATTAAGAAGAAGCCCTCACAGGTGTGACTGGCCAGGCCCAGGCCCACACTGACATGCACGTGGCCCCCAACTCCCTCGTGCCAGCCGCGCCTGGGCTCAGGGCTCCTGCTGAGGCTTGTGGACACAAGGCCATTCTCGACAGAAGGGTTCCGACTGCCCCAAAGGCTTGGTCCTGCCCACGTCTCTGGGAGAAGGATGCGACCGCTGGCAGTTTTATAGGGAAGCGGGGGGAGGAAGGCGTGTGCTCGCCAGGACGCGGAGTCGCTTAAGCATCAACAATTGCTAGGCTCTAATTCTGAACTATCATCTTGAAGGGAGCAGATAGTGACCTCACACACGGTTCTACCAACTGCCTTCTCGACCTGTCTCCCGAAGCCGCGACATTGTAGACATTCAGTCGGTAAAAACAGAGGGGCTGAAGGGGTGGCCCCCTGAGGACTGTCCCGTGCATTTTCTCATGTTCCACCTCACCCCAAATGTCCAAGTTAGTAATTGTGCATCTGGCGATTCTAAAATCCTTACGTATGTGTATAGGAGGCCCCGAGAAGAGACATGTCCGTGAGAGAGAGTGCCTTAGGGACCATATGAATACAGAGATTCCAGGGGTCCCCTCCAGCCCCCCCTCCACTCCGCCTCTTTTTGGCTGCAAGGGCCCTCTGCCTCATGTGGATCCAGTGCAATGTAGACAGCAGGATGGGGGGGGGTGCCCGTCTCCACAGGTGTCCCCACCTGGTCGCTCCTGCCCACCTGCTGGAGGGACGCACCCACGGTGACGCTCAGAGTCCCACAGGACTGGGAGGAGCGTGGGCAGCCCCTGGCCTGGCGCCCATCTGATCCACCCACACCCAAGAGCTAAGTTACCCTCTCGGAGGGAAAAACGGGACCCTGACGAATGCGAATTAGCAAAGACGGTGATTGGTAGTCTGTTCAGTCTGACAAGGCCAAACATCTGTTTGTGATTTGTACCGTAATGCTGATTGCTGTCCAAAAATACCCTACATTCATCCGCAAGTCAGTGATTTTGATGGCTGGGTAGCAGACCACCCGTGCTCGGTGGGGGAACTCATCAGCGGGCCCCAGAAACAAAGGGACGAAGACCCATCTGTCCGTCCAAGAGGAACGGTCTGTGTTCTGTGCAAGATAACGTGCCTCCCCGCATCTCATCGCTTCACTCTTGTTGCCTTTCGTGGTTGTTATTGCTGCTCTTAATTTTTTTTTAATTCTGCAAGTGGAACAAGTAAGCAAATCGTGCTAAATTCATCTGTGCTGCTCAGGGTAATTATTTTCCAATTTTACTTACTTTGCCAGTTCTCCATTATCAAATGAGGAGCGTTTGTAGGGCAAACCTCCTTAGAACCCGGGTTGAAATACCATAGAAACTACCCTTCTCGGTTCATCATGTTGGCACCATTCCTCCATCCTTGATGGTTATCTGACAGGTTCTGGGACGCCTCCTATTAGCATAGCCTTCCTGTCCAGTCTGGGATTCAGATTAGTTATGAATTCCTAACTGCCGTCCCACAAGCAGGCCACCAGCCTCCACCACAGCGACCAGTCCCCTTACAGCTGGGATGTCTACTTCTTGGTGTGGCAAGAAGACTGCAGGCCGTCGGGCCGTGATCGAGACCGTATAGTGAGTGCGGGGCACATGGGGGGCAGGGGGGCAGCAGACGCAGTGTGGCGGGCTGGGGACAGGGGTCAGTCCTCCGGGAGTCTGGCAAGGACCGGGATTGGGACACTCGGCTGAGAACCGAGAGGCAGGGCCCAGGGGTAGGAGCGGCTGGGTCCCCGGTTACGGGAATCGAGCCTTGGGCACCGTAAAACAAGATCCCTGTCCTTAGAATTTGGTTCACATTCACCCTTCCCACCGTTCCATCACTGCCACTTGGCTAAGCTGCTCTGTCGTGCCCTTCCAGAGAGTCAGGCCCTCCACCTCGACCCCCGGGGCCTCCCTCCCACACGGCACTCAGCCCACGGGTGGTAACTGTTTGCTCTACGGTGTGCACGGCACTGGCCGCCATCCTCCCCGCCCCCCCTGAAGGGACGATGGCTGCGCTGTTCCCAAAGGCTCAGCACACAGCACGCTGACTGGCAGTAAGGGACGGCAGGGACCCTCCCGTAGGACTGACCTCACACCGAGACCCTAGAGCGTCGTAAATCCCTGATGAGGAACAGAGTTGGCCCCGGAAAGTTTCGAGTGGGGACACGGCTTCTTGACCTCGGCCATTAGAACCACTGGAGAAGCTTAGTACTTTGCCCTAGAGGCTGAGACCCCCGGATGTGCCCCTGCAGGCAGGCCGGGCCCTCACCGTGCACTGGAGGGTGGCCCCTGGGGTGGGGCGCTGGGGCAGGGACTTTCCGAGCCAAGGACAGAGATCTGGGTGTGGGAATCCCCTCCCCTTGACCGGCGGACAGCCTTTAACGTCCGCTGGCTGGGCAGGCTCCCTTTCTGGGAGCCCTGGTCTCCATTCGTGTGGGCACAGGAGTTTGATTCGCCTGGGGGGGAGACGGGGAGGCCAGAGAGGGCTGTGGCTGAGATGAAACCCAGGGTCTCCGCGGCAGCACAGTGGGGGCGGGGTGGGGGGCGCCGGCCTGCCGAAAGGGCGGGCAGGTGGCTTCGTCAGGGCACCAGCGGCTGCAGCAGGTTTGGGCTCCCCAGGGCAGGGCCGGCCGGCCAGCTGGGGCTGCCCCTTCCCACCAGGGGCTCCTTCTCGGGGCCGTCTGTCCCTGGGACCCCAGGGGCCGGTATACACGGGGCCTCGGGAATGGAGAACGTCCCCTGACCCTGCCCGAGTCAGAAACCCTCCCCGAGTGCCCGTGCCGTCCGCACCCGCCAAGGAGCGGGTGGGCGTAAGGGGTCCCGGTCTTTGGAGGGCCAGCTGGGTGTGGCTGTCCTGTCACCCCGCGGACACCTGTGGACACTGCTGTTCATCGGGTGCCAAGGGTCCGCGGCACGGAGCCTCAGGAAGTCCTCACCTCCCTGGTCCTCCGGGGCCTGGGGCTCCGGCACGCCGCTTACGAGGTGGGACGTGTTTCTACCTGCCGAGGGACGGGGAGATCAGAGACGACGGTCCTGTCCTTGTACTTCACACACAGGGTGAGCGGGTGCAGAGAAGGTCAACACAAGATGGCAGATGTCCCTGTATGGCTTCAACCATAGTAGTAGTAAAAACAAGGTGACGTTTACCTTTTCCAGGGGGGCAGGAGGGAGAGGCGTCTGTGTCCCGAGTGTGGGGGAGGCAACCTGTCCCTCTCGCGTACCCACTTTGGGCCTCTCTAGATTTTTCTCAGGGGACCTGCACGCCAGCCTGCCTCCAGATTATTCCCCTGCTGTGCTGAGGAGCTCCTGGGGGTCCCAGATGCTACTTTCAAGGACACCGGCTCACACGCCGCATCCCTTCGAGTGCAGTTGTGGCTTCCATCCCCACCCTGTGACACCCCCCCCCCCCCCCAGAATGGATGCTTTGCTCACGCCACCACCTGTGAAGCTCCCAGGTGAGCATTAAGAAGGGAGGACTCACCCCGGGAGCCCTCACACGAGGCAGAACCCTGGGCAGCTGCCAAGGGGAGGGTGGGGACGCTGGGCAGTTTCTGCATCAGCCAGAGCTTGGAGGGGGGCGAGGGCCGGAGGGGTGGCCCCTGCCATCTCCTGTCTGGGACTCACGACCCCCAGCTTCCCTCAGCTCCCGGGCCCCCTTGGGGACGCTAACCCGAATGGTTGGAGGAGGTAACCTCTCTGCAGAACTCGAGCTCTTCGGTGAACCGGCTGGGGCTCCTACTGCCTCCCAAGAGACACCCCGGATGCTCTAGGGGTGGGCAGTAGCCCACAGGGGACCCAGGGGGTGGCCCTCGGCTGCCTTCCGGGGTCCCCCTTCTTCCCAGGACTGTGCCAGTTTGGTGTGGGCAGGGCCCTGTCCCCAAGGCGTCACCGGGAGAGGTGTCCCGGAGAACTTTCTGAAGGTGCAGAGCCGGGCCCTGGTGGGATCCTGGCAGGGGCTTGGGGCACCCGGGACAAGCCAGCAGGGTGAGCAGCTCTTGGCGCCAGTGCTCGCGGCCGTGACGGACAGACGCCGGCTACCGCTGAGGCCCCACTTGGGAATATGACCCAGCGTCTGGCCCCAAAGGGAAGCCTCGGTGCGAACGGCCGAACTCAGCTTTCAGAGCTTGGGGGCAACCATCCACTCGTTCATTCAGTGACCGCTGAGCACAGGGCCACCACAGACCTGAGCGGCCACCTAGCCTGGCAGTTTAGAGGGGCCTCACCCAGGCGCTCCTGCGGCCACACCTCCCCCCACAGGGCCAGGAAACCAGGGACAGGCCGAGCCCCCACACGCTCCTGTGGGGCCCTGTGCTGGGCGCCTGGCACTCGGGAGTCTCCGCACAGACCCAGAGCTCAGACCACAGCCCCAGGCGCCCCCGCCTCCCGGGGTGGACGGCGGGCCTTCCTGCCGCTGTCGGCAGGGTACAGATGGGGTACAGACGCGCATGGGGTACAGGAGGCCTACACACATGCACGAGGGCCCCTCGCTGGGGGAGATGGGGCGCGGGCCATCTGTCCGTCCCCTGCAGAAGTTAGGGCCGGCCACACCCAGCACCCACTGCGCTGTGCTGTCGCAGGCCGGGGACAGTGGACAGCTCCCAGTCCCTGACACGGTGGTGGCAGGGCAGAGTGGGGGCGGTGCTGTGTGACCGGCCTGCTGGGGCCTCTCTGGCAGGCGGCATTCGATGAGAGGCTGGGCGAGTGAGTGGGGGACCCGCGACGTGGGGAGAAGCATGTTGGGGCCAGAGGAAGCAGGAGCGCAGAGGCCCTGAGGGGGAGCCTGCGTGACGAGGGTCAGCGAGGAGGCCCGGGGACCAGGGCAACGTGAGCCGGCCAGAGGGCGGAAAGTAGGTATCGGGGAGATGGTCCGTCACGGGGAGCCATGCGGGCCAGGCGAGGGCAGAAGCGTGCCCCCCAGATCCACACACTCGAGTCCTAACGCCTAGCACCTCAGAATGTGACCTTACTTGGGAGTAGGGCGGTTACAGGTGTAATTTGTCCCATGAGGTCATACCGGCGGGCCTTCCTCCCGCGGGACTGGCGTCCTCAAAGAGAGGGGGGATTCAGATGCAGACCCGGGAGGTGTCCCAGGGAGAGCACCACGTGCAGACGGAGGCAGAGAGAGGGGGTGATGTGTCTACAAGGTAAGGAATGCCAAAGCCGGCCAGCAGACCCCAGAAGCTGGGAGAGGCCTGGCGAACATCCTCCCACAGCCCTCGGGAGGAAGCAGACCTCCCGGCACCTTGATCGCCTTGATCACCGGCTTCCAGCATCCCGAACCGGGACACAACCGTTTCTGCGGGGCAAGCCATTTCGTGCGTGGTACTTCGTGATAGCTGCCCTGGCAAAGGGCTCCAGCTTTGCCGCTGGTGGGAAGGGAGGCCGTGACACCGAGATTCAGCTGAAGAATGCCTTGACCTGCCTTAAGTTCAAAGGACACCGCTCTGGCTGCCAGGAGTCATCAGGGCTGCGGGAAGGACCAAAGAGAGCAAGAGAGAAGTGCCTCCTGTGTGTGAGGTGGGGAGGGGAGGGGAGGGGCGGGCTGGCCCATCCTCCCCACTCTGGGTCCTCTGACCCCCTGCAGCGGGGCAGTGACTCCTCCTCTGCGGGCACGTCAGCACGGGTTCCCCCCTGTGCCCCCACCCCCAAGTGGGGACATAAAGGAAGCCCGGCTGGCTGCTTGGGGAGGAACGGAGTGTCAGCTTTGCCTGCTCGTGGGTCACAAGGGAGACCAGGTGAGAGAGGAGACTCGCCAGCCAGGGGACAGGACAAACTCAGGGCAGGGACGCGGCCAGCAGCACAGATGGAGGGCTGGGGCAGGTGCAGGCCGGCGGCCCCATCGGCTCGTGCCCGGGCTTGGGGACGAGGGCGGCACTTGATGAGGTGACACAGCACCCCAGGGCCAGAGTGCAGGGACCGTGCCCGGTGGTTAGGATGGCAGCTTCTGGGTCTGAGTCCCAGCTGCGTGACTCTGGGCAGTGATGTGACTTCATGCCCCGTCCCCTCAGCTGCAAGGTGAGTATGGGGAGGGGCTCTCTCTTTGGGTCACGGTGAGACTAGTGAATTTGCACTTGGAAAGCACACAGGTGAGGGTCGGGCACAACGATTGTTACTTATTAAGATCTGTCACCGCAGCAGGGATGTCCTGATACACCCGGGGCGGGTGGCTTCAAAGCCGCTGGGGCCTGGCGATGGGCCCCCTCAGGCCCCTGAACAGGACGACCGCTGGTCTGGGAGCCTGAGGCAGCCTCGGGGGGCGGGGGGCGGGGTGGGGGGCTGACAGTCATGAGGGCTGGGAGCCCAGGCACCTTGGAGAGCATGGAAAGCCAGGAGTGACCTTGGCAGGAGCAGTTTTGAGAAGCAATAAGGAAAACTTAACAGCTGGTTTGGCCTCTGGAAGATCCTGCTGTAACATCTGCCCCCAAAGTCTGTATTTGCTCCCAGGTGCTGGCCTCTGGCTGTAAATGGGAAGAACACTCACGACCCACGGCGTCTGGGCTGTGAGGAGAGGGAGGAACTCTAGCCTCTGCCGGGCCCAGCACAGCAGGCACCCTTTTACTCCTTACGAAGAGGAGGCGTCTCACTGGGTCCGAGGCTCGTCCAGCACACCCGGCCTTCCTCCCGCCAGATCCCCCGGGCCCAGACTTTCTCCGCCGCAGACGAGCCACCTGGACAAACACGCAGGCTCTTCTCCATGTGGAAGCCACCTTGCACGTTCCCATCTGGAAAATCACTTCGGTGATCTTGAACCTTAACATCCCTCATTCAGTAACAACAAGGGTCAACCAAGCAGTAAGAAAGTCCCAGCCTGAGAGCGAGCCACACACTGAGGCCTCGGGCCGGGCAGGGGCACCGCTCACTCAGCGTTCAGGGAGGATGGCTTCAGTCAAGGGGCAGGGGGTTCTGTCCCCTCTGAGCAGCTAACGCCAGCCGCTCTGCCTATCCACCCATCTCCCTCTCTCTCCCCATCTTCTTCCTTCCCATCTTCTACCTTTCCGTCCCTCGGGCTTATCCATCTCTGTCATCTATCAGTCATCTCTCCCCCCACCCCTCCCTATGTATATATATTTTTTAAGTTTATTTATTTTGAGAAAGAGAGCGCACAAGCAGGGGAGGGGCAGAGAGAGGGTGAGAGAGAATCCCAAGCAGGCGCCTAACCATCAGTGCAGAGCCCAAAGCGGGGCTTGAACTCATGAGCCCTGAGATCACGATCTGAGCTGAAATCAAGAGCTGGACGCTTAACTAAGACACTCAGGTGTCCCTCCCTATATGTATTATACTATTTTCTTTCTTTCTTTCTTTCTTTCTTTCTTCTTTCTTTCTTTCTTTCTTTCTTTTTCTTTCTTCTTCCTCCTTCATTCCTTCCTATCATCTATCTACCTACCACCTTGCCTGTGTTTATGTAAACCCTCACTGTTTCAGTCAAATCCTCAGCCTTGCTTGGGGCACTTCCAGGAGGCAGGGACCGTCCCTTGCTAACTCCCTCCGTACAGAGCTGGCCTGTGGGACATGCACAGAGAGGTGTTTAGCGAAGGCTTCTGGATGGTAAGGAAGCGCCAAGGCCAAAAGGTGAAACAGCTTAACAGGTTGTGAAGGGCAAAGCCGAACACCGATGTGTGGGCAGGAGCTAGGACGCAGCAGCTGCCCGTCCTGAAGCCACCTGGCGTGTCCTCTCGAGCCCTCGGTGCCGCCTCTCCTACCCTCTCCCCAGGGGAGCGGGCTTCAGAACCTCATCCACCTGGGTGAGCCTCACTAGGTGGGCATCAGTTGCAAAGCGATTCTAAACTTTAAACTCTCCCCAGGCATGGACCAGTGCACCTCGTCCATCAGGTCTGCCGGCGCCCTTTTCCGCCTCGTTTCTTGTCCTCTGAGATGGCAGGTGTACGTGGCGGGGGGGTGGAGGCAGGAACCAGAGAGAAGCAGGAAAGGGGGGGCAGGAGGCCTGTCTGTGCACCCCACAGATGCAGAGAGGAATGAGGGTCCACTCCCGGAAGGGAGGCACATGCCAGCCTGGATCGGTAGCTACAGCACAGCCACACACAGTAGGCACACGATCCGATGGCCACCAAGTGAGTAAGAGGGGGGGAACAGATGGACAGACAGACAGATGGCTGGCTAAGGTAATAGGATATGGATAAAGGATAAAAGTTGAGTTCTAATAGGGGCGTCTGGGTGGCTCTGTCGGTTAAGCATCCAACTCTTGATTTCGGCTCAGGTCATAATCTCACGGTTTGTGAGTTTGAGCCCCTTGTTGGGCTCTTGCTGACAGTGCGAAACCTGTTTGGGATTCCCTCCCTCCCTCTCTCTCTGCCCCTCCCCAACTTGTGTGCTCTCTCAAAATAAATAAACTTAAAAAAAAAAAAAAAAAAAAAGCTGAGTCCACCAGAGGTTTTCCTGGGTAGAACCTTTAAGAGTCAGTAAATTAGGGCATCCTGTGGCCCAATCCTGATTTTTTCTTTTTGTAAGAAGTTCTCCGAGGCTAGAATGACAGCATAACCCGTGGTGTCAGTCACGGGGACCAGAGGAACCTTGATCAGTAACCATGAGGCCCGCTGCACCCACCTGTCCTCTGTGTCCCTTCGTGCGGTGACCAGTGGTGGGTCCCATCTTTTCTGGGCTGCTCGGTGCTGCTCTCCTGGTTCTCGCCACCCGGAGCGCGGCCGCCTCCTGCAGACGGGGCAGCCCTCCCATCCACGTCTTCGATGTTGCCTGTACCATGCTGGCCGGCGTTACAGCCCTTCCGCATCCTGTCGGGGGAGAGGGACTTCAAGGGCCCTCACCAGACATTTCTACCTGCCCCCCCCCCACCAAAGCCCCACCACACCCCTGTGGAAATCAGGATTAAAAAAGACCACACTCTACAGGTGAGCACCACACTTGGGATGCAGGGGAGCGGGGGAGGGGTCTGCTCCCCAGATGCCAGTGCCTGAGAAATGAATGACACATCGAGATCCACATGCTGCAGCCTTGACCTTCTGAAAGAACCCTGGGCTTCGAGGCCTGAGATCTGGAGCTCTGCCATACTTGGGCCAAACCGCCTAGAATTCATCCCAGCTAACCAGGGACATTATCCCAAGCAGAAAGGCTTATTGGTTGGAAGCCGTGTGCTGGGGGAGTTCAGGCCCCGGCCCCGTAACAGATGTACAACAGCTACTCCTGCAAACCCATAACCCGTGCCACTCTGCACGAGCGCCGTGCACGAGTGCTGTGCCCGAACGTTGTTTACGAACGCTGCGTACAAATGCTCTGCGTGATCGCCGTGCGCGAACGCTGCGCGCGAACGCCGTGCGCGAACCCTGTGCAGGAAAGCGGTTTATGAACGCTGTGACGAATGCCCTGCACAAACGCTGTGCGTGAACGCCGTGCACGAACGCCAGCCAGACCTCAGCCTCAGCAAGGGCGAGGGACACAGATTCTCATCTGCGTGAGGTTTCCCTGATTCGTCATCCGAGACTGCTCAGGGAAACAAATGATCTGTTAGGCCACACGGGAATAGCGGTTTTAATCACACAACAGTGAAACTCTAACCAGAAGTGGGGGAGCTCTCCCCGCCGCCCGGCCCCCCCAACGTCTGGATGAAGGCCTTGGTGGTAAAGACCTACCTTAACCACTTGGTTCGGAACCACGTCCTGATGCCGTCCAAAGTGACAGGGCCGCTCCAGACGCTCTGCAGCTGCCTGTGGGTCCCTAGATAGGACGTGGTTAGTGGGGAGACGTACATGGGGTACCCCAAGGGCTGGTCACAGGAGGAGTTAATCAAGTTTCGGAGGACCTGCTTGTTGTTCTGGATGCTTCCGCGCTCCGGGTTGCGGTTGCGAAGGAATATGAGCTCTTGCTGCTGCCCGGCCCAGAGGCCGCGGACACATTCTTTGTTAACCTGCAGGTGGGGGAAGGAACGGAGGGAAAAGCAGATGGTGGCATGTGTTTTCAGTCTGTTGATTTTAACCTACGGAGAGCGACTGGGGCTGTGGGTCTGAGTATCTGTGACCACAGGACTTTGGCCTAAAGCTGTTTTCGCAGTCAAGCCGGAGCCGCGGGCAGTCCTGTAAGATGGGTATGATGCCACTTTCATGGGGAAACAGGGCGAATAAGAAAGCTGTTGCTTTGGTCCAGTGGTTCGAAGCTATACGAAGAAAAGAAACACTGGTAAGAAAGCCCCCAGGTCCAGGGATAGGTTATTACAGAAAGTTCTGGAACTTTGGCGAACTAGAAAAGTGTTTAAAAACAAGGCAGATCCTGACCCTCATCTACACGCGTGTCTACCAGGACTCCTCGCCAAAGCCCTTGTGGACACACTGGTTCTCACAGGCTCGAGGGACCCTGGCCCCTTTGCCCACCTCCGCTACTCCAAGACTGTGTCCCTGAGACGTGACCGCTGGTGCCAGCCGGGAGGTAGGGCCACTGTACCTTGATCACCTTGAAGCTCAGGAAGGTCCTGTGGAGCATGATGACCTTGTACTCGTCAGTGCCCTCGTCCACCACGTGACGCAGGGTGAGCAGCTCCTCCTTGTTGGACAGCACGGCGCCCCTCCAGGCCGGGTCGCCCTCGTGGCAGATCACGACTTTCTTCTCGAAGGACTGGATGGCCTCATAGAGGACCCCTGGGTCTTCATATTCATCGGGGCAAGTGAACTGGTCCTGAGGGGGGAAAGAGGTCCATGTGCGGGCTCGAGGAAGACCAGCGAGCTGATCCGTGGGTGAGTGACCACATGGCGACTCGGCCGGTGACCCGAAGGGCCAAGTCCACTCCGCGTGGACTCTCTTCCCACACTCCTTCCGAATCCCGACGGGGTAGAGGACACGTCCTCGTCCCATTGTCCTAACCACTGGAACGTGCCTAGGGAAACAGCTTTCAGCCTTAGGTTTCTCTGCCTTTGCAATACAGTTTGGGTACTTCTGAGATGTCATTTTCGGTGGCCAGCTCCCCTTCTCTGTCCTGGCGGGACATCACCACCCCCCAGCAGCTCTTGCAGACCAATCACCACCGCTGAGGTCAAGAATATCTGGACGGCCTCGATGCTTAGTTACACGCCCGCTCATAAACGTCAGGCCAAGAAAAGGGACCATGTTTTTGAAAAAGGCTTTGTCCCCCATCATGTTTCAGGCTTATCCTTTTATAAAAAATGGATTGTTGTTTTGGTTTTTACCTGGTGAAGCTTCAGGGACATCCTGATGGCCGGGGCGACAACTTTATGCAGGAGGTCCATGTCGGCAAATACCCACTCGTCTCGTGCTGTTATTCTAAAGTCACCTTTGAAGAGGGTGTGAAGGCCATACAGGAAAGAGTCCAGGCTGAAAAGCAAAGTCCAAATTACTGTTTGTTCCCACTGAACAGTGTTCAGAAACCTGTCGCTTTGAGCAAGGTCCGAGCCTCCTATCTGTCACGCCAAGAAGGACCTTCGAGCCTTTAAAAGCCTGAGCAGCCCAGAGTGTAGCACTGCCCGGCCAGAGCCTGCGCCCAGACCTGCACCCCCACCCCGACAGCCGGGGTCGTGGTCGGCCTCAGTAGCTGTGGGAGCCACCCCAAGCCACTCGTGCTTGATGTCTGAGTGTGACGGTGCAGGCCGTGGTCACCGCGAGCCCCCACATGCAGGTGCTCTATTCCAGGAGGCCCCGCGGTGACCTTCTCGGGGGGTGACTGACAGGGCCACCTGGGGACCATTCTCCTTTGCGTTTCTCAAGGTCTCCTCCAGGTTAGGTCACTCATAATAAAAACTGGATTCTACCACAGGATGCAGAGAAAGCAACAACACCCGTCGGAATCCCGAATCGGTCATTTGGATTGTCTGAGCACTTCCCTTCCCCAGGCACGCCCTTTTGTGAATGGCTGCTGGAAATGGAATACGGGGGAGGGTTAGAATGAACGGCCAAAGGGTTTTTCAGGATTATCCAGGTTTTCACGTTTCTGAGCTTTTCCTGCTCTGCTTCCATTTCCTGCACATAATTGAGCATTGCCTGGACCCAGAACACATGGCTTGCCCAAGGGAAATCTTTCACGGTCTGGGTCCTTTACGTCTTGGATGAACGTCAGGAACCCGGGTTTGGGAAAGGCGATGGATCCCACATAATGGGGACAGGAAGAGGTGTTCTTCCTCTCTCCTTTATTTCCACTCACATCCTCCATCACGGCCACCGCGAACGACCCTGGCCTCTCACATCCCTGAGAGGTAGTTACGAGGCAAGTACAAGAAACGGCAGTCGTGATAGGGCTGAACTGGGACAGAATGAGCAGGAGAATGTGTGAGAAGGAAAATCTCTGAGGATGGCCGCTCATAAGGATTTAATGAGTTGGCTCACTGAGCAAGACTTTTGATTCAACGCAGCACATTAGACCTGCACGTCAGGGAAATAGTTCCACTGATTGCTATTTTAGCATTTCGTTGCAAGATGTACCGCTCGCATTAATTTCCTTCTGGAACCCTCTTGAGAGGGACGCCGTGGCTTCGAGTCAGAGCAGACTGTGGGAAACGGAAGCAGCCAGGGTCTAGGCAGGTGGGGGCTTGGGGTGCTGTGGCTTGGAGGAGCCCAGAACCTTCCAGAAAGAGTTCCAGGAGGCAAGCCTTCCCGAAAGGCTCTCCCTTCACAGAACAAAGACTTCGCCGGGGCTGTGGGCTCGGTGGGCACCTGAGAGGCACCGACGGGGGAGGCACAGGACGGCAGGGCCGAGCACAAGTTTTAGAGTGAGGAGTACTCTCTGCTCTCAGCTGAAAACCGCTGAAAATGCCCCCATCACCAGATGAGAGCTAAGCCCTGCAAAGGAACAGCTAGATGGCAGAACACGGGTGGGTTTTATCCCGGAAAGGCTGCCTACACACCCGGGAAGAGAAAACACTCCTCCAGACGCAGGGATGGGGGTGGCGGCAAAGGAAGATTATGGGGCTCGCCCAGACACCCAGAGCAGCGTCTGCAGAGAAAAGAGCAGAGCAGGGAGTTCAAGGCGCCAGCATCTTGTTTCCCGGAGCATGTACATGACAGCCACAGGCTGCTTACTTATCAGGACGGAAAGCGGGAAGGCCCCCAACAACAGATGCTTTACTCGTCATTTCTCTTTTTGGAGAAAAATGACACTGTGGCACGTAAGGCTGTTCTTTTCCAGTGATTCTCAATGCCGAAGGCAAAGCCTGAACCGGCATTTCCCCGGATTGGGGGGTCTTATCCCTCGCACCTTAAAGGTAAAGGCATCCTAAAAGAAAGGTGTTTCATTACCTGCCTTTTATCCTCCAGAGAATGAAGGGGAGGGAGGCAGAGGGATGTATCGAGTGGGGGGAGGGCTTTTGGGGGAGGGGGCAGAGAGCACGAGGTCTCCAGGAGGCCTGCAGCATGCTTCTGATTTGGACCGTCATAGGGCTTTGTCTTTTTCAGATTCCGCTGAGAGATGACGAGCCCCCGCCCCCGCCCCCCCAACCCGGCCAACAGCTGGAGTAGACAGTCAGTCAAGGTTGAGCGTCATGGGGATAAACAGCCACCCCCCCCCCCTTTCCCCTGTGGCCCCCCCCCCCCCCCACCCCACCTGGGATCATCCTGTCCTGTCACAGAATCTGTTGACCGGGCAATCGCCAGCGCGGGGGTTGCTGTGTCCAGCTGTGTGGGGTGAGGCCAGGGACAGGTCAGAACAGGTTCCAGAAGAAACCTGACACGTGTATGGCCGTGTGTTAAAGACGCGCACCCACACGCACACAACCAAGGCCGTGGTGCCAACATAAAGCACCAGCTTCCGTGGCCCTAAAGACATGCCAAAATCTCAATAGAAACCCCACTAGAAAAATATTATTCCTTCTCACGACGGCGAGTAGCTGGTACCTGAGCGCATCTTCTTTTTAATGGAAAAGACCTGTATATGTGGCTGAGGTTGTAACACCATACCTCTCGACCCGAGAGCAAATGTCTGGTCCTGCCCCTGCACCTGACTCCATCAGAGGGGCCGGGTCTGCACCGCTTCCCGCTTGGCCCTGAGCCACTCTCCGGCAGGGCTCGATCCCCGCTCCGCAGGGCGGGGACTAGAGTAAGGAGTTTGCCGTTTTCACTACGTGTGCATTCATGCACGTGTGTGTGCCAACGTGCGCAGATGTCCCAGCCTCTGCCTCACAGGGACCCTGCCATCCCAGCAGACGCCAGCGACCGCAAGGCTGGGTCTCAGTGATCTTCCGCTCGTCCAAACTCCTGTTGTCCTCGCTGCTGATACTCTACCTCACGCCGGGCCCAAGGCTTACGCTTTAAGTGGTCCGGCCCATTTCAGCATCCTCCGCCATCGCCTTACAAGGACAATTTGAGGATGGCCAGTTGAAGCAAAGGCTGTTTGCACCGTCTTGGAACTCGGCTTTCTTTATTCACAGAGGCATCCTCTTGGCTCTGCTCTAGCCCGAAGTTCCTTTATCCTCCCCTCTAAGCCCCACTTTTGCTCACACTGACTGGACCAGCCCAGCTCTCACCTGCACCCTCGCTCACTGGTTCTCAACTGCAGGCAATCTGGGCCCCTGGGGGACATCTGGAGACGTCCTCGTGTGTTACAACCGGGTTGGGGGTGCTGGCGTGCTGTGGTGTCTCGTGGGAAGAAGTCAGGCAGGTTCACGGCCGCGAGGCACGGGCTGGTCCCCACAAGAAGGAACCACGCGGCCCAGACGCTCACAGTACCTCTGCTGAGCCGAGAAGGCTGCTCTTTCGGGGAAACAGGACCGCTGGAGTTCGCGGATTTTCAGTTTTGGACAATGGGGTCATTATCTGGGATCCAGCCTTGATGCATTTTAGCGAGGGAGACGGCTTTAAGGCTGGGGTCGTTTCTGCAGGACTCACAGTGGGCTCCCCAGAACAACGACTGATTTGTTCACTTGAGCCCATTTCCAAACAGGCCCCTGCACTATGTGTTTACAGATCAGCACGGCGAAGACCCTTCTGGTACCTTCGCCATAAACGGAGAGCTTGGAGAACATATGCGAACAATTAAGTGTGATTTGCAGGCTGGGCTTCCGATGCTTGCTGATTAGTCACGGGGCTGCGGAAGGAGCCCCGCCTGTTTGCCTTGGTCGGTATTCCAGACCCAGAGAGCACGTCCACACGGAGAGCAAAGCACACCTCACGGGCGCTTTCTTCCCTCCGTGCTATTCGGCCACACGCACTGGCATCACAGCTGATTCCATCACCCCTGGCCACGTTCTCCTGCTAAAGATTCCCCCCACCCCCCGACAAGAACAAACAAACATGGTCCAGTTGCCCAGTGAGAGAAAGATGGGGACGATTTCCATTTTTCTGCTGGTTTGTGGATTACTAAGCGCTTTTCATCCCATCATCTCATCTCATTTCCATGGATGCCTGCACAATTTCGATTATTATAACCCTCTTCTGTAAGAGGAAACAGGCCAGCAAGGACGAGAAAGAGGCAGGCGGGAACAAATGTTCAACATCTCATCGTGCTGAGGACGCGTGGGAGCAAAGCCACGGCTCCCCTCCAGCTACCCACCTGGCCAGAAACCCAGACTTGCTTTGAGAGTGTGTAACTGGAAGATGTGTGTTCGAATGAACTAACCTCTGTACTCCCCCCACACCTCACCATCCTGAGGTCAGTCACCAGCCATTTTCAAAAGTTTAAATTAGTGTATACATTCAGCACACTCGCCGCATCGATGGCGTATTTATAATTCCTTCATGGATTCTTTACCCAGGAAGCTAGTCTACCGGCTCTGGAATCAGACCAACCCGTGGTTTGGATCCCAGCTACCTCCCACCTGGTAAAGAGCGCTCTGAAAGAAAGCAGTGGTGTCCCTCAGGTAGGGCCAACGTGCTTTACTTGGTTTTAGAGTTCAGGTACCACACAGGGGCGCCTGGGTGGCTCAGTCGGTTGGGTGTCCGACTTCGACCCAGGTCATTGATCTCCTGGTTGAGAGTTCGAGCCCCGCGTCAGGCTCTGTGCTGACAGCTCAGAGCCTGGAACCTGCTTCAGATTCTGTGTCTCCCTCTCTCTCTCTCTTCCCCTTGTCTCTCTGTCTCCCAAGAAATAAATAAATACTTAATCAAAAAAAAAAAGTTAGAGTCCAGGTACTGCACAGAGGGGCAGCATATGGCCCAGAAGGGCTGGAGGGATGCCTAAGCTTCAATTTTGGCTCTGATACTTGTTGTTATTGGCAAGTCCCTTGTCCTCATTATCGTCTCTTTCGTTCTGTGTTTATCCTTAGGATCAAGCTTGTCCAGGTGTATGTGGGGGCCAGGTGGGGGCTTGCTAGGATCTCTTCACATGGGGGACTGGGTGCACAAGTATGGTTTGAGGACAGTGGACATGTGTCAGTGGGGGGAGGGGACAAATACACCCCAGTGCCCCGCATTCGTCTGTCCTCTGGGACCCATGCCTGAGTCCTGAACGAAACAGAGGACATGTCCAAGAGCGCGGGATGGGGGTGGGGTGGGGGCGCCCTGAGCACAAGGTGGCGGCAAATCCCACAGGAAAGGGCCCTGGGCCAGCAGGACGGGGCAGGGGGTGGCGCAGAGGGAGGCGCAACCCTGAGCACCGACCACAGTGAGCTTCGGGGGCCGTGAGTCCCATCGGCAGCTCTCCACAACACAGGCCTGCGGGGGAAAAGCCGTCAACAAAGGGAGCTTAGGGGTGTGAGGAGGGAACGGTGGGTGCCATGGGGTAGCCCAGCTGCCCCAGGGAAACATCCACACGGATGGGGGCGACCTGAGGAATTCCTGCAGAGGGGACAGAATTAGCGGTGGCAGAGAGCAGTGTCAGCAGCAGGAGTCTGGAGACTGGGCAAGACTCCACCGTGGTGAATCACCACGCCGGTCACTTCTCCGCACGTTGGTTTTTCCAGCTGTAAAATGGGGCCAATAACCGTACTGCCTCATCCTCCGTCAAGCCTTTTTACTTGACATAAACTCGCGTCAAGTGCTGAGCTCCGCCCCCAGTACATACAGAGCAAGCACACTGTAAACGTTCACTGCTGCCATTATCCTCATTTCAGCATAAGCTTCAGATACAAACAGAAGGACGTTCACACCGCAGAATCCCGCCTCATAACTGGAGAGCAAGTGTGCGGCCTCCAGTGTTGCTGTTTCAAATAAATTCCAAACAAATTGTGGAACAGTGATTCCCAAGCGAGAAATAAGTCAAAGGCCAGCTTTGACGAGAAGCTTTTCAAAACCACATTTGACTTCATGACGTTTGAACACCCAATAGTTCTGTGCTCCCTCCAGCCTCCCTATCGATGGGGTCAACTGTCATTGTCCCGTGCCAGTGTTTCCCAAGCCTGGCCCCGAGGACCCGAGGCGTCAGCCACAGGGCAGCTGTTCAAAATCAACCAGAGATGTCCTGACCCAGTTCCTGGAGATCCTCGGTGGGTGGTTTGTGATGGGACCTGGGGCCTATGTTCTATGTTCTGATCGATCTGCCCAAGTAATCTTGAGATTTGGGGCTCAGGGGACCAGAGAATCTGGGTGTCTCCTAAAGAAGTCCAGCCATCAGAGAAGCTACGAAGCTGGCCACAGAGTGGAATCCATACACCAGGCCAGGGCAGAAGACCTCCCCGAGCAGTGTTACAGTTTAAGGTCCCAGGAATGCTTGCTTCTTTTTCTGGGCTATAAATTCTTTCGTATGCTTCAAACTTACATGTTTTCTACAGGCTCCAAGATTCTGATTTCAGCTGGATGACCCGATTTTAATGGCCTCCCGCACAGGGCGTGACATAGCGCACCTACGGCTGGCTTATTTGCCTACTGTTTTTCATGACTACGCTGGTCTTGGGGTTCTCTATCCTCTTGGAACCCTAGTCTGCTCCCAAGGGCCAATACAATTTCTTCCTCAGGCAGACATGGTGCTGCTATAAAATGCCACCATCTTTTTGCCTTTATCTCTATAAACGGAGCACCTGCCAGGCTCCACTTGCCGCCTTCCATGTACTTGAAGACCATCGTCAAGCTATCTCTTAGCTTGGGGCCAGGGAAACTATTTTGACTTCCCGTGAAGGCATCCTTTGATGTATGTGTGCCTTTCTGCAGTGGGAGACCCAGTTCTTCAGAGAAGATAGGTCTCAAACACCAAATCTCAAAAAATTACCAGGGTTTACTTGGAACATCCACACTAACCCATTCTATCTCCAAAACACATCAACATTTTAAGACATTGTATTTTTTTGTGGTCTTTGCTCGCTTGTATTCAGCGCCTCATTTAAGGTTTCGCCAGTCCCCAGCCCCCACCCCAATGTGCAAAGGCTTGCTGCTGGCCTCTTTCTCCTCCCCATTCCGCAGCCTCCTCCAGGAAGCCCTCCAGTCTTCCCTTCTAGGCTCTGGAAGAGCAGGGGCGAACCCACCCCACTGAGGTCCAGCAACAAAGTGTCTGATGTAGAGTGAGGGGACAGAACCCGGGCAACACAGCTCCTGGCCCCCTAGAGCCCTCCCAGGCCCAGCGGAGGGGAGGCCCTTGGACGACTCCAACAGCTGCAAAGGGGCTACGCGAAACCCCAGTTTGGCTGGGATTCCCCCTTCTCAGCCCCAAAGTCTCCTCCAATAGGTAGAAAGCCTCACTGCCGGATGGCAGTGAGAAAAGGGGGCCTGGCTCTTTAAGAGCCAAACTAATAGCAGCCTAGTGGAGGGACTAAGAAAACAGCTGAAGGTTTATCCCTTTCCTGTTAGATTTCCCCCAAACTCTGTGGGAGTTTGCGCAAAAATACCCTTAAGTTTCCAGAAGGAGGTGAGGAAGGGAACTCCAGTCCCCCAGGGATCTGAGCCCCCCCAGTAAAGGGTGGTGATTGGAGGGGTCCAGTTCAGGGAGGACAGATCCAAGAAGATCAATGGGGAAAGGGGGAGGGGGTCTCAGACTCCACGTTAAACCTGACACAGGCAGAAGGGCGACCACAGAGGGGGCAAAGGTTTTGTCCAAAGTCACTCAGCGCACAGCCAAGACCCAGATGCTGGCTCCCACTTCTAGGATCCCCACACCCACCCCGGATGCCTGGGCCTGGCCTCCAGACAGCCCCGCCCCATGGAGCTTCTCTTCTCCCAGGCATCATTCTCAATTTAGTCATTCTCCCTAACTTTGCATGTATATATTTTTATTTCTCAAGGACTGTCCATCAGAGCTGTGTCACTGTTGTAAAGTCGAAAATATGTCCCCACTAAATCTATCAAATAAAGTAGAGCTTGTGACTTATGCTAGGCTGCTGTATAAGACCCATCTGGGGGGCGCCTGGGTGGCTCAGTCAGTTAAGCGTCCGACTTCAGCCCAGGTCACGATCTCACGGTCCGTGAGTTCGAGCCCCGTGTCGGGCTCTGGGCTGATGGCTCAGAGCCTGGAGCCTGCTTCCGATTCTGTGTCTCCCTCTCTCTGACCCTCCCCCGTTCATGCTCTGTCTCTGTCTCAAAAGTAAAATAACGTTAAAAAAAAAAAAAAAATTAAAAAAAAAAAAAAAAAGACCCATCTGGGGCGTCAGGGTTCAAAAATCATCTGTTAGCTCTTTAACATTAAATATGTGAGAATGACCTGTGCATAAAGTACACCTAAGGGAATATTCCTGATTTTAAAATTATGCAAGAAGGGCCCCTGGGTGGCTCAGTGGGTTAAGTGTCCGACTTCGGCTCAGGTCATGATCTTGCGGCTTGTGGGTTCGAGCCCCGCGTCAGACTCTGTGCTGACAGCTTGGGGCCTGGAGCCTGCTTCGGATTCTGCGTCTCCCTCTCTCTCTGTCCCTCCTCCACTCATGTTCTCTGTCTCTCTCAAAACAAATACATTTTAAAAATATTTTTTAAAAATTATGCAAGAGTATATTGTGTGCATGCTCAGATGCACACATGAAGGTCATGGGCCACTCACACTTTGAACGTACATGTAACTATATAGTAAATAAAATATTAGCAAGTTGAACCCATAATTGTATAAGAAGAATAATATATCATGACCAAATAGAGATTATCCTAGAATTTGCAGGCTATTTCAGCATGAAGACCTCTATGAATGTAAGTTATTACGTTAATAGTTTCAAGGAGAAGAAGATCATCTGATGCCTGACTCCACATTTTAAAATAATTCAGCATCCTTTCCTGATAAAAGCTGTATCTAGCAATCTAGGAAGAGGAGGAAACTCCCTGGCTTGATAAAATGGTCGGTTGGAAGCCTGCAACAAACCTTACCTTTTACTGCTAAAATATTACTCTCGTTCCCTGAAACATCTGGATTAAGGCAAGGATGCTGTTGTGGGCAGAATGACGGGCCCCCAAAGATGTCCATATCCTACCACCTGCAACACGTGAATATGTTACCTTAAACACTGGAAGGAAATCTTGCAGATATGATTAAATTAAGAATTTTGAGAAGGGGAGATTATCCTGGACTATCTGGGTGAGCCCAGTGTACTCAGAGGGATCCTTGTGAGTGAAAGGAGGAAGCAGGAGAAGTAGAGTTGGAGTCAGGGAGAGATTGAAAGATGCTGCACTCCCAGCTGGAAAGATGGAGGAAGGGCAGCCTCTAGAATACGCAATGGATTCTCCCCTCAGAGCCTCCGAAAGGAACACAGCCCTGCAGACATCCTGACTGTAGCCGAGCGAACGCCATTTTGGACTTTTGATCTCCAAAACCGTAGGGTAATTATTAACTTCTGTTGCTTTAACCCACCAAGTTGGTGGTAATTCGTTATAGCAGTAATAGGAAACTAACACAGATGCCCACTTGAACACTGCACTGGGGGGTCACAGCCAATGTAATAAGAAAAAGGATCGAGGATAAATATTGGGGGGTGGGGGAATGCCAGAATTGTCATTATTTGCAGATATGTCTTTCCACCAGAAAATCAAAGAGAATTAATTGGAATATTATGTTTATAATAGAGTTCAGTAAAGGCACCCAACATAAGATCAAATTTAAAAAAATCACTGGGGCGCCTAGATGGCTCAGTCGGTTAAGCACCCGACTTCAGCTCAGGTCATGATCTCACGGTTCGTGAGTTTGAGCCCTGCATCAGGCTCTGTGCTGTCAGCTCAGAACCTGGAGCCTGCTTCAGATTCTGTGTCTCCCTCTCTCTCTGGCCCTCCCTCGCTCACACTGTCTTTCTTAAAAAATAAACGTTAAAAAAAATTTTTAAATAAAAAAGATAAATCACTTTCCTGTGTATCAGCAGTGACCAATTAAAAATGTGACAGGAAAGATTCTATCCTAATCACAATAAACCTATAAAATATGCAAAATAATCCATCCAGAGATTACAAATCTCAAAGAAAAAGAAAATTTTACCAAAAGACATTTAAAAAACTGAATGATCACAAAGATACACCATGTTACTGACTGCTGTTTATTTTCTTTCTCAATCTGTAAATTCCAGACAATATCCATCAAAATTCTAGCAGAGGTTATTATAAAATGTAATTCTGAATTTCACCTGAGGAGAACATGAGCGAGAATAGCATCCACCACAAAACAGCAAGAAAAAAGTAAAAACAGGAGGACTAGCCTTATCACATATCAAAACTTCGTATCACTCTAGTAAACCAAACGGTTTTGTTATTAGAGAGATCGATCACTTTAAACAGAAGTGTAAATCCACAAGCATACCGCCTATGACTGGGAATGTAGAATGTATAATACGGCAAAAGTGGTATTTTAAGTTAGTGGTGTTTTTAACTAAGTGACCAAATCACTAATGAGAAACTACTTAGCAAATGGCATTGGACTATCAGATATCCATTTGGGGGAAGAAAATGGATCCCTATCTCTCATCATGTATGAAAATATATGTGAATTTGTTGTGAGCCAGTAGTCGAGGGGGCTCATTCTCCAACACATACTACTACTTGTTGGCCCAGGCCATTCCCCAGGGCTGTGTTTTCAGCGAGCATCCTTGAGGGATGAAATGACAACTTTTTCCGCTAAGAAAAGGCTGGTTCCCTAAGCTCAATGAACATCTCTGGTCAGGGAAAACAGGATCTGCATCACCCCTGTGGGCCTTGGGGGCAAGGGGAACTGAAAGTAACACACTAATGCTCATGCTGCCGCTGTGCCACGAGAAGCAAAGTCCTTTGTCTCTGACCCAGGAGTCTCGTATCCTCTGACAGAATCCATAAGAATGTAACAAGGTAGGAAGAGTAAAATCAAATCCTAAGACTTGACAGGATGCAAAAACTCAATGGAAAGAAGTAAAAATATACAAGTATCAGAGGAAAATGGAGGATACTATTTTTATATCCTGGAAATAAAAAAAAAAATTTTAAGAAAGACACAAAATCCAGAAATTAGAAATTAAAATTTTTAAAAAGTGTGCCGTAGGTAAAAATAAGTCAAGTGCACCTTGATAGAAAATATTTTTAACATATATAAATATCTTTTTAAAGTTTTTTTTTTAAGTTTATTTATTTTGAGAGAGAGAGAGAGGGAGAGAGAGAGAATCTCAAGCAGGCTCTGCACTGTCAGCATGGAGCCTGATGCAGGGTTTGATCCCATGAACTGTGAGATCATGACCTGAGCTGAAATCAAGAGTCAGATGCTTAACCGACTGAGCCACCCAGGCACCCCTTAAAGTTTTTTTAAATGTTTGTTTATTTATTTATTTATTTGTTTGTTTGTTTGTTTTCAGAGAGTGTGCACATGTGTATAAGCAGGAGGAGAGGCGGGGGGGGGAGAGAGAGAGAGAGAGAGAGAGAGAGAGAATCCCAAGCAGGCTCCATGTGCCCGATGCTAGGGCTCGATCTCATGAACCATGAGATCATGACCTGAGCTGAAGCCAAGAGTTGGATGCTTAACCGACTGAGCTACCCAGATGCCCCAATAAATATTAATATCTTAATATGAGAATACCTTCTAAATATCATTAAGAGCCTAATGGTAAAGCATATACATGGGCAGTGGGAAATTGACAGAAAAAAAAATACGTCACCAATAAATATGTAAAATGATCCTTACCCTCACTATGAATAATGGAAATGCAAATTAAAATGAGAATGAGATAATTTTTCACCCAGGAGACCAGAAAAATTAAAGACTGAATATCCGGCATTAGTGAGGATATGGCCAAACGCTCTTGGCTGGATTACAAACTGGGGCAGCATTACTGGACAGCAATTTGACTCTATCTATAAAAAATTACACTTAAACATTTTTCTTGAGCTGTGGAATCTTTTTTTTTTTTTTTTTTTTTTTTGCAAGAAAAACCATTTACTGGATTCTAGCATATACAGTGTAGAGCACAGCTGTTCGCCTGAGGTAGAGGTGGGGGCTCTGCCACGGTCCAGCCTCCCCTCATACTGCATCCCTCCCCACTCCCCATGACACACCTGATGAAGTCAGAACTTCACGGCCATCAGGCCCCCAAAGCCGTTGGCCCGGGGCAGAGTGTCAGTTGCCTTTAGTCATCAGAGATGGCATTGGAAGTATGCTGCAGGATTTGGCTGTGGTAGGGGACCTCTTAGTAAAAGGAACTGGTCCCAGATAATCCGATCTTCCCCCAGAGTACCAAGAATATGGTTCCCAGATTTATCTCATCACTATAAGCAGAGCTGATGCGGGAGTAGGAGAAATTGTTTGAAACAAAGAAAATCCCATCAAAACCGGGTTTAAAACAAGCAGCTGGTGAGCCTGGTGCTTTAATCAAGGAAGAAATAAATAAAGCAGACCAAGCAAGAAACACCTGGATGGGGAATATCTGAACAAGTCACACAAAGAGCAAGATGGAAGAAGTCTTTGAAAGTAGCTTAGGGAGGAACTAAAAGAATAAATCCTTGGGGCATTTTATTTGCAGTTTGCAAAGAAAATTCGGAATTTATTATTATTATTTTTTTAAACCGACTTCAAATGGGTCAAACAGAAGATCAGCTGCCTGGAGGCTATGACTATCTGAAGACGCATTTTGTGATTCCAGAATCTTCTGAAGCCTTTCCCCAACCACACTCTCTATTTAGCGAAGAGCCCCTTGCAGCAGCCACATCATCCTGTTTTACGAAGCCCACACACAAGCTTTCTGCTAGGCTTTCAATCATCAAATTTGGCCCCAGACGACCCCAGAGGAAACTGTCGGGGTCTACAGCATGAGGCTGAGTCAGGCGGGAGAAGCCAGTCAGCTCCTCCCCAGGGTATTCCCTATAACAAGTCCTAACTCCACATCAAAATGGTCAGTTAGCATTTCTCACCTGTGAAGAACATCGTAAAATTCAGAGATGTGGGAGTTGTGAGAATAGCTCTACCTCGGTGTTTACCTTTTCCTGTGCGTGACTCAAGGCTACGGCGTCCAGAGAGAAATGAGGAGATGTGCCCACCATACCACTTCACCCCTCACCAAGTCACACACCAAAACTGATGACACCTTTCCAGAACTTTCCACTGGTAAGGGCTCACAGCCGTCCCCTGCAGAAGGGCATTCGGGAACCGTTAGCAAGTCCCCCTCGACTTACTTAGTGCAGAGGCTGTGAAGGTTATTAAACCAATACATGAGTGGCTTTTGCCGTTCAGAAGCTTGTAATCCAGTCTACACTCGCTCCAGCTGAATACCAAAAGAACTCTTTTGGGTTCCAATTATATATATATGTGTGTGTGTATATATATATATATATATATATATACACACACACACACACACCCATATATATGTTGTATGTCAATTATAGGTCAATTTTTAAAAATTTTTTCACATTTATTTATTTTTGAGAAACAGAGTGAGACAAAGCGTGAGCAGGGGAGGGGCAGAGAGAGAAGGAGACACAGAATCTGAAGCAGTCTCCAGACTCTGAGCAAACGGTTAGCACAGAGCCTGATGCGGGGGTCGAACCCATGAACTGTGAGATCACGACCTGAGCTGAAGTCGGATGCTCAACTGACTGAGCCACCCAGGCGCCCCTAGGTCAATTTTTTTAAAAAAGGAGAGAACCTTGAGCTATTTACAAACAGAGCAGGAAGATCTGGTAGAAACAGAGTTTGAAAACACAGCTGAGGGGACATCCAGTTAATCAAAGCCCCGCAGAGACAGGGCAGGGTGCGGTCTACACTGGAGCACAGATGTGATGATTTCCTTTTGCAGGAAAAACGGGGAAAGGGAACGAACGTTTTTATTAAGCATTAATTTTGCTAGAGACCAGGCTAGGAAGTTCCTATAAATGGTTTCATTTCATCTTTTCAGCAAATCCATGGCTTGTAACACAGAAGGCCCTGTACCCATAATCCTGGGGTTTTGGCTGTTCTGTATCAGTGGCATTTTCAAATGCAGAACTCCAAAAGGTCACAGTGCTCAAGAAAGCCTTCTTTTGGACCCAGCAGAATTTATTACAGAAGGAACTATCCGTAACTTTAAAATAAAGAAAATGATTGACAAAAATCACTCAGAAATACCGTTGGTGCCGGTACTGTTTCTGCAGGTACCTGAGGGCCATGTTGTGAGCTGCCGTTCCCAGAGCTCGCCTCCCCAGGATGCACAGGGCAAAGGACAGGGTCACTAGAGGAGAGTCCTCATCGCTGTCCAGGTTCTTGGAAGGCTGAAAGAGCAAGGATGTTAATTCAACTCTCACACGGGTTCCAATAGGCAGGGACACAGAATCATAAAGGTAGAGTGTCAGGGGTGTTGTCCGTCAGCCATTGTGGTCACCGAGTTGACTAGAATACCCCAGGGTTGGGGGACTCTCTGCTTCCTGCAGAGTTTCTCTTGTGCTTGGGCTTGGAAAAAAAAATTGAAATGAGGAAGCTACTCTAGAGGAGAGATGGGACTAACATGTGCCTGTTGACCTAATTCTCTGGAGTTTTGAATATGGGGCTTCAGGAGAAGAGGGTCAGGGCTTACATGCAAACGAATGCCCACCTTAGCACCGTCCAATGCAGGGGCAAGACGTGTCTATCACGTGCAGGTGAGGGTTTTCTGTTCTCCCTATAACAAGGAGCCCACTGAACTGACCATTAAGTCCACAATCAACAGCTAGATTTAAGGGGTCATCCAAAGTCAGCTTAAAAAGAGGGGCGGGGAAGAGGCAGAAGAAAGAGCCGAAACATCTTTTTGCAGGGCAAATGAAACAATTTCAGGAACCACATGAGGAAAGAGGAACACCGCGGTGATAGCTCGGAATACCCGTAGATTCTTTGCACACCTCAGCCACCTGAAGAGGCTAAGCAAGGGTTAAGATATCAGCACACATTCTCTCTGCTGCACCTGGGAAGGCAGATTCTACCACCTGCTCCTTCCGCGCCCTGTTTTTAATCACTCGCGGAAAGGTTGAGGACCTGGGTTAGTGTTGTAACTTGGTTTGTCCCCTCATGTCCGCCGGCATACTTCATCACTACTAAGGAGGGCGTATTCATTTTGGATCTACTGTCTCTATCAACAGCACATGGATTCGGCTTTTCAAATCCCAGGAAGCAAAGTCAACTGACTCCCTCCCCTTGCTCCTCCCCCAGCTCCTCCTCCTGGCCGACCCTCCTCCTCTTCTTTCTAGAAGCTGTTGTTGTCCTTGGTTTCATTTCTGAGACGCTGCATTCATCTCCGGAAGTGTCCTCGGCATGTGGGCGATAATGCCCAAGAGACACGACTGCGGAGTGAGATGGGCCATCTTGATGGACAAACAGGTCGGTTGCAGGGCCACAATTCAATACGTTCAGCAAATCCTCCGGATTTCAGCAGAGATATCCTTTGTATGGAAAGCTCCACAAACAGCTCTAAACAAAGAAGTTTCCAGACTTTCAAAGCTATGACAGACGCTTAAAACGGTGCTAACCCTGAGCACAGTTATAGAGAGAAATATACTTTCAAGGCTCCTCTATTGGAGAACGTGGTATGTGAATTCTTCCTTTTAATTTTGTCTAAGTGTTAAATAAACATTTATCCAGATGCTAATGTTCTGTCTACCATGCAGTATAAGAGACGGACTTGATAAATGCTCCTTGTTTTTCAAATTTAATTCAGTACCTCCAGCCCCCACCTCCCTGACCTACCTCTTGTCTTTTCCGCGCACAGTACTGAATCCATTCTAGATAAACGTTACAGTAGCTGGCTCGTGTTATCCCCTGGAGACACGGGACGTAGTCATCATCGGTGTTAATGTTGAACATTGCGAGGTCACGCTCAATGTAATGCCACTTCGCAAAAGGCTGCAGGGACTTCAGAAGTGATTCGTTTTTGATCCACAAGAGAAGTTTGGGGGACGTTACCATATAGTATATGATGCTCTGCAGACAAAAAGCAAGATTTTGAGCCCTTAGAGCCATTTGAAAGACGCAAAGACTTCTTATTTATTGTATTTCATAAAGTAAATCAATGACAGGGAAGTATGAGACATACTTGGTTTCATGGCATTTCCTGCCAGGTTTAATGCTTAGGACTTACTTGAGACATTCTAAAGTGTCCTGTCTTAAGGGTCACCACAGGGATGAGGGAAGTGGGAAGAACAGGACGCTAACAGAATGTACCAGAACAGAATTTCCATGGTGAGGAAGAATGACAGCCAGCCCTACCCCTTCAGAGAGAGACCCACGAGAACACCCTTGGGTTACCACAGGCTCCTGTGGAGGCCACGGGTGGCTGATCCTGCTGAAAGACACTGGGGCAGACCCTCTCCCGAGACCCCAGCCAAAGACTGTTTAATGAACAAAAACAACAAAATTCTCAAAAAACGTTTTTTTAATGTTTATTGATTTTTGAGGGGGGGGAGGGGCAGAGAGAGAGGGAGACACAGAACCTGAAGTGGGCTCCAGGCTCAGAGCTGTCAGCAGAGAGCCCGATATGGGCCTCGAACTCACAGACCTCGAGATCATGACCTGAACCGAAATCAGACATTCAACCGACTGAGCCACCCAGGCGCCCCCAAAAACAACAAAACTCTTATGGAAAGTACTTATGATGTAGAATTGTTGAAACACACATGCACACGTAATCCGGGGTGCCCAGACAGTGGACATCTGTGATGCCTTCAAAATAACCCGTGTTTTCCCCTCCATCAGACACTCCACTGAGGAATATCCCAACTGGGGAAAATGCCACCCTCGGGCTTCCTTCTTCCAAGTCACAGCTTTACTGAAAGCCATCTTGCAGTTTGCGAATGAATGCGTCCTTCAGAAAGGCTAGAGCCTGGCCTGGAGAAGTCAAACTGTCGCAGAGAAAACGAAAATCCAACTCGGATGTGGGTGCATCGGCAGCAGGTGGTAGTATACCTTCATTATAGCCTTCTGTACCCTTTATTATCGCAGGCAACTGGAAGGGGTACTCGGTGCCACTGAGGCTGGGGCGGCCCCAGGAACGTGGCTTGCGTGTCACCTGGGAATCGCCGCAACAGGGAAGGGCGGCGTCTGGTGCAAAAGAGGCAGCGATGCACGCTCCCGTGGCCCCAAGCCCCGTGGCCCTCTGATTCTAAAAAGACATTCTTCCCAAGGGAGAAGGCAGAAAGGAGACCACACGGCCCGGACCTGGCCAGGGCGTAGGTGGCTTGACCCCCGTGACTGAGCGGGCAGAGACACGCTTTTCCAGGCAGGCTCCTGCCCTCTCTTCCTGCTCTTCCCTCCCTTCGGCTGGGACACGAGATCCGGAGCACCAAGGTTGGAGCTTGCTGACGAGTGTCCGCTTCCGGGTTATCTGAGGAGTTTGAGCAGGTGAGTGGGTGGACGCACGGGATCCGTGGATTCGGGCCAAATGACGGCAAAGGCCGGACTCAACCGTTCTCGGCTGTTAGGACCGACGGCAGCCTGGACTTCTGGAAGGCTAATCTGCGTACAGCTCACGGCGTGTGGCCTGCCTTCTTTGGGGCATATTCTCTGTAAGCCTCCCCGACTGACCCCAAAGTGGTGGAGCGGGGACAAGGAAGTCTGTGGTTCACACGCTCTATCGTTCCTGCGGCACTGCACCCAGGACAACCCCGTCAGCCTTGAGAAGTCCCTTCAGTATAAGGAGGGAGGGAGGGGACAGAGCGGGAAGGAAGAAGGAGGAGGCCACAGGAGGCTGAGTGGGAGGCAGAAAGGACAGAGGCGCGAGTAAAGTCTGCTTCTCTTCATCTTTCGGAGATTTCAAACAAGACAATGAGTATAAAGAACTCAGCACGTGGCCTGGCACACGACTTCTATTTGGCATATAAGTCCTTGGATCTAGGACTTACCCATCCAGGGGCTTGAGGCTCAGGGAGTCCGTGCTAGCAGCCCAGGTGAGGGGTGAGGGGTGAGGGGTAGGGGTGAGGGAACAGAAGGCACGTGGGGCCGGGAGACCGCTGAGTCTGTGGCGGCCACCAGAGTGCCTTCCAATATTCAAAAATGTCAGTTCTGAATCTGGAGGGTTTTTTTTTTTTTAATGTTTATTTTTGAGAGAGACAGAGAGACAGAGTTCAAGCCGGCGAGGGACAGAGAGAAAGGGAGACACAGAATCTGAAGCAGGCTCCAGGCTCTGCGCTGTCAGCACAAGCAGGGCTTGAACTCACGAACCCTGAGATCACGACCCGAGCAGAAGTTGGACGCTTAACCAACAGCCACCCAGAGGCCCCTGGATCTGGAGGGTTTTCTATGACTGACTTGCTGGCAGGATAATTTAAAGCTTTTATGAATGTGGGGGGTTTAAACAGCTGACCCAAAGTTACAAGCACAGGAGGATCTGTGACTGGCCAGAGGCAAGGTGTCTCGGCTGACGATTACAAAGGGTACGAAGAAATTGGGTCCGTCTGAACATCTGGCTCTAGCAAACATCTGGTCTGGTCTTTCCCCAATATGTTCCAATCACATGTACCAGATAGGAACAACAAACAAAACTTGGAGGGCGTTTACTTTTTCGTTCATTCCTAGGGAGGAATGAAAATAACCCCCTCGGCCGATGAAGTCAGCATAGTTAATGAGGAGTTTGAATCCCAGAGGTTGAAACTTCCTCCTCCAGGTCTGGCAGAACCTTGCAGTGTTGACTTCCCAGTGCTGCCCCGGCTCGGCTCCCCAGTGCACGAGGGGAACCCGCTCCCCTCGCCCCGGAGAAAACACAACACACCCAACGGTGGCAAACCATACTCCATTTCCATTTCGCGTAGGCAGAAATCCTGTCGGGGAGACAGAGTCAACGAACAGTGTGAAATCCTTCCGAATCTGTCAGGATGAAACGGATACGACACTAAGTCGACCCGGTAAGTGAGGACAGGGAGAATGAATGGACGGCATAGAACCATGTGGAAAGCGAGACCTCTTCTGAATTCATCCACCGTATCTGGCTCCTCCAGCAGGGATTCTCCTGGTTTCTCATTTTCCTTGTAGATCAGCATATTCTATCAGACAGCTCGTTCTAGGAAGGGGGCCCTGGCAAGCAGACCCACACGTGCGGTCTTCCGCTTCTCATTCTGCAAGGCCAGCGATAAGCGCATCTCCTTTCTGAAAGGCTTGGACAGGAAAGACGGCAGCAGGAAAACCAGGCCCTGGCAGAAAGCGGATTCCTTGACTGCTCCGAGGGTTTTCAACACAAATAAGTGGAGGGGAGCTGGAGGAGGCACCAGAGAAAACCCTCCAGTCGTCAGGAAGGAAATGATTTCAAGTATATTCCTACAGGGTGGGGGAACTGACCCAGTTTATTAGGAGATTAAAAAAAAAAAAAAAAAGAAATCCTTTTGTGTAATGGAAATACTCCATGCCTTTCTTCCTTTCTGATTTGCCTGCCCAATAAAAATAATAATAATGACGATAAAAAGAATGAAACCCAACTCTTGAAACTTTGAGCAATTCAGAATAACAAAGGCAGCCTTGTTCCCCGAGTAACCAAGGTTTTTACCCTCAAATGCTGTTTCTTCTGTTCTGATAGCCACTGGGCACGCCTCAGATTTTCTTTAACTAGCTCCACGGGGAGGGGGTGGAGGGACGGGGGCAAGTTCTGAGCTACCCCACAGCACGGGGCGGACAAGCACTGAGTGCCGCAGGCAGAGAGAGCCCCGCATGAACAGGCCCGTTGATGCTGCTGGGAACTAACCCACCTGCCACCCGACCTGGGCCCCTCCTGAGCACTATTTTGGAATTTAAGAGAATTCTGTTTCTGTTGCGCACAAATATGTCCGTAGTGGTGCCCAAGCTTAGTTGTGTATCAAATCACTTGGGAAATGAGTTTAAAAATACGGGGGCTAGGGCCCCTCCCCAGGCCCACGGAGTCAGAATTTCTGGGTAGGACATGCAAGTCTCTGATTAGCCAGCTTACTCGGGGAGCCTGGTGCCAGGGGTCTGCCCCCAGCTTGCGAGCAGCGCCCCGCCAGGTAACGAAGCATTGCGCCGGGTGCCTCTCCTACCCCACCTGACACTCGCCCCGCTCTTGGAAAACAGAGTTAAGGGCACTGTTTTCCCACAAACTAAATATTATCTGGCAGGTTCTGGGCGGGGGTGGGGCGGGGGGAGCTCCTTCAGCCTCGGCTGCTTGCACATTATCCTGGACTTGTTCATCAGGAAACTGGTAAACTGTCATTTTAGAAAACATACGGGGGATTGGGAGGCAGGAGAAGAGGAAAGTGAGTATCCATCCAATTACCAGCTCAAGGGAGGGGGGCCTCGAAAAGCAGGTCCCGGAGTGGTGCCCCCAAGGCCTCTGGAAAAGCCGAGAGGGGAGACCCTGAAAGGGCACCTCATCCTTTCCCTCTCTCTTCTCTCACTCGTGGCGGCCTGCTGGCTCCCTCATGTGCGGCTGGGTCTGCCCACAAGTCTCGCTCACGGGAAGGCTGATTGTGGGGAGCTCCCGATTCACAGAGATGTGGCTCGGTGTTGAACACATCTGGATCTCATCCGCCCGGACTCTATGGCCCGGACCCCAGATCCGCATTACCTGGGACCTTCGTTCATTCAGTCCAAAAAATTCCCTGGATACCTCAACACACAGGTCCCCACACCGAACGCTGGGGACCCAAAGAGGAGTCAGGCGTGCGTGGCTCCCGTGCTGAGGGAGTTGCCGGAAGGTGTGGGTGAGGTGAACGCCGGGCAAGGGCCCCAAGGGAGCTTGTGAGCACAGGGAGCATGAGGAGGGAAGGGCAGGAAGAGGAAGTCTGGTAGGGGTGGGGCGGGGGGTACCAGAATGTGTGTGCAAAGGGGGAGATGGGTGGCAGTGTGGAAACTCTACCAGAAACAACGGTGGAAAGTTCCAGATGGTTTCTCTCTGGGTTCAAGGTGGCTCAGAATGCACTTTCCTGACCCCTCACTGCCGGCACAGGACAACCTTCCGGCCCCTGGGAGACACCAGGAATGTAATGTGGCAGCTTCCAGGAGCATTTCGAGGGGACCGCTGGTGCACGCCCTTGGTCTTCGTTTCCTGTGTCCTCTCCTCCATCCACTGGAGCCTGGGGCTTACCTCTTGGAACATGAAGGGGGGGGGGGGGAGTCACTTAAAATGGTAGGGCTGGCAGCTGGAAGGAACCTGGGTCCCTAGGACTTCCCGGAACAGACCCACAGAACAGAACCCCTCTGTTCTTCATTCACGTGTGACAGAAACACACTTCTCGCGCCAGCGTGCCACGGTTATCTCGTGACCCCCCAACTCTACCCCCAGTTGGGACGCCGAGTCTGCCCAGGGCTGACTCTGTATGAAAGACGTCTTGCAGCGCAGTTTATAATGGCCAAGGGAGCAGACCGTGGAATCATGAGGCAGGAGGTGACGTCACCACTCCCTGATGTGCTTTCCCCAATCTTCCCCGATGTATGCAAGGCTGGGCAAAACAGCCACAGTTTTGCGTGAGGCGGGGCTGTAAATTCCCGCACCCCTTCGGCACACATGAAGGTGGTGAATACGAACCACTAAATCTGTTTTGAATATTCCGCACAGGAAAGGGTCTCACGAACATTTCTCATTACACCTGCCTTGGGGTGTGATGCTCAAGAATTATTTAACCTTCTGAACTCTTTACAGTCTGTCTTCTATTTCCTGTAAACTTGAGCAGTATTGACGCACACGTGGGGCTCTCCTCGGTAGCTATTCCAAATTTCTAAACGTCTTTCTTTTAGTTGGTTGAGACTCCTGAAGCTTCAGGCACCTGTGTTATCTGCCTACTTTGTATTTCCTCATTTCTGCTGGGCCACCTCTCACAGCCTCAGCTGGCAGGGAGTCTGGGATCTCAGACGGATGAGCATCCTCGTTTTAAATGCCATTAAAATGTGGACCCTTGTGAGGACCAGGACCCGGGGTTCCCACCATGCAAAGTGCTCCCTCTGAACAGAAGCCCGTGCAAAGACTGTCCCCCCCCCCCCCCCCCCCCCCCCCATTAGACCCGACTGTCCCTCTGCACCCTTGCTCAAGGTTCATATTTGTTTCCCAGGACACTTCACTCCAAACCGGCACATTTTCTGAGGTTGAATATGGGTTAGGCAGACGTGGCCCCAGAGCAACAGGAAAACTATGTCATTAGTCCCAAACGAGTGAGGAAGAAAGGCTGTCATAACTAATCCTAACTGGATCATTTCACTATACTTTTGAGTTTTTATTTTAGGCTCAAAAAATAATTCTGGTTCTAGGGTGGAAATTGCAGAACATCTAAATCGGTAACTTGTCGCATGTAAATGCTGAGGTTTGGTGATATTTCCAGGACATTTCAATTTATCGTCACCATCATCACCATAGCTGTGCTGTGTTAGAAAGGAAGACACAGATTTAGGGAAGGAAAGGAACTGTCTATTAGTGGCCACGCTTAGGATGTGACTCAAAGCGTGAGCTCCAGGTTACCTCAAAGCCCTTGAGGATTTTTCGCAAAACCAGTGGTTCCCAAACCTAGCTGGGTCTCAGATTCAGAAGATGAGGAGAAGCTGCAGCATCTAGCCTTTTGCAGACTCTTTGGGAGCCTCTTGAGCCAGCCAGAATGATTACTCAGACAAGTGTCCCGGGGCCCAGAGCAGCGATACCTTGATGTAGTATCGGATGAGGATCCTACGCAGGTCAAAAACCTGTAGCATGGTGGCTGCGTTGTTGTCTATGATGCTGTAGCCCTCCAGGATGTACTGTGTTCGTGTGATCTCCCAGGTGAGCCAGCGGAGGTTGAATGCGGCATTGCAGGACAACAGGTGCGGCAGGTGGCCCGGTTTACAGCAGCAACAGCCTCTGTCGTCCTCATCACCTTCCATGATGGCCTCGACCTCTCTCTGCTGGCAGTAGGTTCCTGGCAGAGCACAAACAAGATGGAAGTTATACAAGGAGTCACTGGGTTAACCTTTGTTCACAATGGATTTTCCCCGGCCTTCCCTGGAGGGGAAGACACCGAAGAAAGTCTGGGAATCAGGAGGATTGTTTAATTCTTAAATTCCCAAATAAGTCACCGTTCTCATCGTCATTAACTCTTTTCTTCATTTGTATCCATTCTGATTCTCAGCTCCTCCCCATTCATGTGTGTGTGTGTGTGTGTGTGTGTGTGTGTGTGAGAGAGAGAGAGAGAGAGAGAGAGAGAGAGAGAGAGAGAGGAGACAGACTTGCATGGTGCTCATGGACACCAAGTTGAAAGGCAGTACAGTTATACTCTTGAGCTACCTTTACCAGAAGCCTGCAGGTCACAGCTGAGCAGAGAGGAGGCTAAACAAAGGTGGCAGGTGGAGATGTCTGAGAGCAAGTAGGTGCGTGCTGATGTGTTTTTCAGCACATCAGCTCTGAAAAGCTCCCTGCTTCTTTTCTGGAAGAGCTCCGTTGCCTAACCATAAGGGCAGACCACGCATGCCACCTCACCTCACATGACTGAGAGCAGGGATGTTGGGGGGGGGGGGCGCTCAACGTTTTTGTCAATGATTTAAAGGGGAACATACACAGTGTGCCAACGACATAAGTTACTGGCACTGTCTGAAGTGCAGAGTTGTGACCTAAAACGATCTCAGCAGACAGGATGGTGGACTGAAACTAACATGCTGAAAAACTAACAGGAATAAATGGAATATCCTGCATCTAGTTTCAAAAAACCAGCTGCACACTTTGTGAATACATGCTAGCGTATTTTACAAGTACTCTGGTAGTTGCACGGATCATAGGAACCAGAAACAGGAAAAGCGAAAGATCCTACTCGGAGTGGTCCCTCAGAACCCTTGGATGTTTTTAGCTTAGGAGAAATGTGGTTTGACTTCTGTTGGAGGAGATCATGCTGGCTGCTGTCCAGGGAACGGACTATAGAAGAAGCAGGGGTGGGAGCCAGGACATCAGTTAGGAGGCTGTTAGTTAACACACATGACACAGTGGTGATTTGGATAAAGGCCATTGGGGAAAGTATGGAGAAATGATCACATCTGGATCTCTCTGAAGGTAGTCTGTTAGGATTTGGGAACCAATTTGGATGGGGGATGTTGAAAAGATTCATGAAGAATGGTGTGAAGTTTTCTGACCTGAGCAAGGTGAAAAGTGAAAAGACTGTCCACGGAGATGGAGAAGATTGCAGGGCGAGCAGCCTTTGGGTGGGCTGAGGGGAAGATCAGGAAGTTTTTCTTCCATATGTGAAGTTTTAGCTGTTCGCCATTAATCAAAATAGAGATGTCAAGTAGACAGTTGGATTAAGAAATCTGGAGTTCAGGGGAAGGAAGGGAGTTCTGGCAGAAATTCATAACATCTGAGAGAATTATCAGGATATAGGGGCGATTTAAAGTAATCTGGGGAGAAAGGACAGGTCTGAGAGCTGAGCTCTGAGCGTTCCATTCAGAGGCCGGGGAGGTGAGATTCTCCCAAAAAAATGATTGACTAGAAGTGGCCTGTGAGGTCAAAAGAAAACCAGAAAGAAGCAAAAGGCAAGTTAAAAAAGAAAAAAAGAGTTTCAAGGAAGAGGGAACATCAGCTATGTTAAATGATGCTTATAGGTCAAATTACCTGAGGAATTAACTGTGAGATTTGGCCATACAGAAGTGAATGATGATCTCTGCAAGAGAGGTGTCAGTGTAATGATGAGTGGGGGAGGGGGTGCCTGCTTGAAGCCAACAGTAGGGGAGAGAAAAAAGCAGGGACAGTTACTGTAGGTAACACTTTTGGGGAGTTTAAGAATCTTTACGACTTTATTCTATTTTTGGCCATTTATTGCATAGGCTGGAACCTCCTGTACAATGTTAAATAAATGTGAGTTTAGGGGGAAAGTATTCAGTCTTTTAGCATTACGTAAGGACACTAGCTGTAGGTTTTTCATAACCGCTCTTTGTCAGAAGGAGAAAGTCTTCTTCTATTTCCAGTTATCTAAGAATTTATATTAAAATCAGAAATAGGTATTTAATTCTAGCAAACGCTTTTACTGTTTTTCCCATTTATTCTGTTGATATGGTAAACCCTATTGATGAACTTCCACATATTAAACCAATCTTTCATTACCGGGAGAAACGTGACAGGTTTATATATTGCTGGATGTGGTTTTCTAGTATTTTGTTGGGAATTTTTGCATATATACATTCACAAGGTATATTGGCCTATAGGTTTATTTCCCTGTGATGTCCTTGTCTGGTATACATGTGGAATTTATGAAATGAATTGGAAAGTGTTTTCTCTTCTATTTTCCGAAAGAGTTAAGGCAATATTGGTCATAATCCTTGCTTACATGTGTAATAGAGTTTAATACAGTTTACATGATTAATGGTGACAGGGATTCTAGAGTTCTCTCTGTGGCCAAGATGTTTTGTTTTTGTTTTGTTTTGTTTTTCCTTATGAATTCAATTGCTTTAGCACATATAGGTCTATTCAGATTTTCTGTTTCTTCTGGTGTCAAATTTGGAAAGTTATATTTTTCAATGAGTTTTTAATTTCACCTAACTTGTTAAATTTATAAAATGTCCTTATTATTATAATGCTTTAAGATCTGTAGTAATGTCCCCTCCTTAATTCCTGATCTTGATAATCTGTGTTTTATCTTTTTTTTTTTTTTCTGGATCAGTCTGGGTAGTTGTTTTTTTTTTTTTCCTTCAATTTTATAGGTATTTCCTCAGAATCAATATTTGATTTCATGATTATTTTCCTCCATTGTTTACTTTATGATCCATAGATTTCCTGCTCTCATTTGTTTTTAAATTTTCTTCTTTTATTTGCTTCGGGTTTTATTTCATCTTCTTTTTCTAGTTTCTTCAGGTGAAAGTGTAGGGTAGGAGTTGCCAATTTGTATTTTGTAAAAGGTCAGAGAGTAAATATTTTAAGATTTTGGGGCCACATATGGTCTATATTACTGCTGCCTCCTCGTCCCCTTTCTCTTCTTTCCCTCCTTCTCCATCTCCCTCCCTTTAATATAAAAGCCATTCTAAGCTCATAGCCATAGTTTGCCAACTCCTTGCTTAGATCATTGATTTAAACCTTTCTTCTTTGCTATTATAAACCTTTAGAGCTGTAAATTTTTCTCTACACATTGCTTTGGTTGTATCCCATACATTTTTTATACTGGTGGTTTTAATTTTCCTTCAGCTCAACTATTTTTTTTTTTTATTAAAAAAATTTTTTTTTCAACGTTTATTTATTTTTGGGACAGAGAGAGACAGAGCATGAACGGGGGAGGGGCAGAGAGAGAGGGAGACACAGAATCGGAAACAGGCTCCAGGCTCTGAGCCATCAGCCCAGAGCCTGATGCAGGGCTCGAACTCACGGACAGCGAGATCGTGACCTGGCTGAAGTCGGACGCTTAACCGACTGCGCCACCCAGGCGCCCCTAGTTCAACTATTTTTTAACTCACCTAGTTTTTATTCCTTAAACCTCTGTTATTAGGTGTATGCCATTTGAGACTTTTATCTTCATGATCAATTGACTCTTCAATCATTATAAAATATCTTTATTTTGGCTAGGGATTACAATGTGCGTTTTCATCTTCTTGCAATCTGCAATAGATGGATTTCATACCACTCTTCCTGTAATGTTGTGAGATTATTAAAATGGTATATTGACTCCTTCATGTCCTTGCCATTATTGCTGTCAAACATTTTACTTTAACGTATATTTAACCCCCATAATAGACCGTCATTATTCTATTCTAAACAGTAAAGTTTTTAAAAAGAAAAGAACATCTTTGCTAACATATTTGCCATTTCTGGCAATCTTCATTGTTTTATGTAGAATCGATTTTCTATGTTATCATTTGCTTTCAAACTGAAGGATTACCTTTAACATTTGTTACAGTGGAGGTTACCTGGTAATCATGTCAACTTTTGTTTTTCTGGAAATATGTAAATTTTGCCTTCAATTTTGAAGGATATTTTCCTTAGCTGTAGAATCCTGGGTTGATAGTTTTCTTTCGGCCCTTAAAAAATATCATTGCACTGTGTTCTGACTTGCATTACTTCTTAGGATATTTTAATAATTCACATGCTTTTCCCCTGTCTGTAAAGTGTTTTTCAAACTTTCTCATGATCTTGACAGAATGATTGTAGAAAAATCTCAGATGCTCTTTGATTTTTCTTTCTTTAATTTTCACCAGTCTGAGGATTATGTGCTTAGGTTTGGTTTTCTTTGTGTTTATCTGGCTTGGGGTGTGCTGAGCTCCTGGGATTTATGGATTGATATTTTCCATCAAATTTTGAAAGTTTCTGAAGAATATTTTTTCAGTTTTTTTCTGCCCCTATTTATCACTTTTCCTTTTGGATTCCAATTTTACACATATATTAGAATGCTTGATATTGTCCCCATAGATCACTGAGTTTCTATTTTCTTTAACCTTTTATTATTTGCCTCAGTTTGGACAGCTTCTATTGCCTTGTCTTCAAGTTCATTGATCTTTTCTTCCATCCTCTGAATTTTTCATTTAAGACATTGGATTTTATTTTTAGACTTTCTGGCTCTTTCCTATGATAGTCTCCATCAGTTCATTCATTATGATAATTTTTCCTCTGAATTCCTAAGCATATTAATATCTGTTTGAAACTTCTTTTCTGTTACCACAACATCTTTGGGTGTGTTTCTATTCATTGTTTTCTTTTCCTGGTTATGGACCACTTTTTTCTGCTTATTTTCATATCTAGAAACTTTTATTATATGCTGGATATTGTTGATGCTATAGTGTTGACAGTCTGGACTTCTTTTTGTTTGTTTGTTTGTTTTTTGTCTTTTCAAAGAGTTATGTTCTGTTAAGTAGTTAATTTATTTGCACATCAGCCTGCCAGCTTGATCCTTTTGAAACTTTTTAAAAAATTTAAATCCGGGGCGCCTGGGTGGCGCAGTCGGTTAAGCGTCCGACTTCAGCCAGGTCACAATCTCGCAGTCCGTGAGTTCGAGCCCCGCGTCGGGCTCTGGGCTGATGGCTCAGAGCCTGGAGCCTGTTTCCGATTCTGTGTCTCCCTCTCTCTCTGCCCCTCACCCGTTCATGCTCTGTCTCTCTCTGTCCCAAAAATAAATAAACGTTGAAAAAAAAAATTAAAAAAAAAATTTAAATCCAAGTTAGTTAACATATAGTGTAATAGCGATTTCAGGAATAGAATTCAGCGATTCATCACTTACATGTAACACCCAGTGCCCATCCCAACAAATGTCCTCCTTGTTGCCCCTCACCCCTTTAGTGCATCCCCCCACCCAACACCCCACCAGCAACCCTCAGTTTGTTATCTGTATTTAAGAGTCTCTTAACTTGTCTTTAGAGTGTCTAGAGTAGACCTGTGGGGTGATAATATCTCTACTCCTAATGCTTGGTCTTTCTGGGGTCTTGGTTGAATTCCTGGGATGTTCAGTAAGGTGTCTCTGCTGGATGATTGGAATTTCTACATCTCGGCACCTTACAGCCTCCATATTTTCTATTTAGTTCAGACCTCCACAGTTACTATTCTCTGTCAGGACTTGCCTCTAACAGTCAGCAGGTTAATATTCATCCAATTACTAAAGAGGATCCCTGTACAGATTTTTACAGTGCCTTCCTTGTGAAATTCATTTCTTTCTGATACTCTGACCCACAAAACCCAGCTACCTTAGCAGCTGAGAACTCTGATTCTGCCTCCGTAGCTCAGCAAGACAACTGTCCTCTATTTGGGTGTTGCCCCCAACCCCCATACTACAGATAAGAAAGGGTCTCCGGGAAGAAAGCAAGGGTAATTATGGAGCTTACTTGTGTCTCTCCTTCCTCTTGTTGATCAGAGGCTTGCACTGTCTGTTCAATATCTGAAAGCAGTTGATTAAGATATTTTTCCTAGTTTCATAATTGTTTATGGCAGGAAGTATAGTCCAGTACTGGTTACTCAGTCATGGCCAAAAGGGTAAGTCTCCGAATCCTTTTACACATCTTCTGAGACTGAATTCACACATAAACACTTTCCTGACATCCATTCCCATACCATTCATTTTTTCCAACATCCCTTATCATTATTTACAGTGCCTGCTACTTAGTAGGTGCCGACAGAGTAGTTGGTGGAATGCCTGAATGGGTAAATGAAGGGTAGATTTTTATCCAGGTCACTGCATGCACAGGCAATGGAAACTCTATTGAGAAAATGCACGGCAGATTATATTGCGTGTTTGGCAGACAAAGAAAATCAATGTTTGTACTAAGCCTCTCCACAGGACCCATAAATGAGATGGTCATAACAAGTCAGAAATGGGAAACTACAACCTTCAAGTAATAATGTACATACAGAACTGTTAGGATAACAGTCAATGAAACAGAACTCAAGATCAGGAGGGGGAAAGCAAGCAGGCAGTGGTACATGAAGTGTAACAGTGAAGGGCTGATCCCACATCTTTGATTCCATTTGTCTTTCCCCAAGACCTCACTGCTTTGGGTTTTAGCTGAAAGCACTCCTTTTTAAAACCTTTCAAGGCTCTCTTAGCTCATGCTGCAATAAAAAGCTTTTATTCCCTCTGGTACAGATGTATAGAAATACATACATGAATTATCAGCAATGAGTAATTCACACTGCATGCTCTGGGGCCTCCAGAGTGAGTAATGGCCACAGTGTCCTAACTGATCCGCCCACTGGGACCCTTGGACGTGCAGGCACTAGACTCCAGGGGTGGGAGATGTCTCATCCTACTAAATGGCACAAGGACAACACTGGTTTTCTGCAAGTAATAATATAATTCGGGAAGAAACCCTCTTTCAGTGAACAAAGTGAGATTGCTTAGACTCCACAAGGAAGAAGCATAAAGGAGGATTTTCACCTCCAATAGGTTAGCACAACCGGTCAAATGACATGCTTCAAAACTCTGCATTTCTTTACAATTTCTTTCTCCATACTTCTCCATCCAGGTCTGGCATTTACCGTGTTGAGCTGCATGTAAGGGTTTTTTTTTCCCCTTTACATTGGGCTGAATGTAAGGCGTTTTTCCCCCTTACATCAAACAAACTGGAAGGTGTGTGTGTTTCAGTGTGTGTGTGTGTGTGTGTGTGTGTGTGTGTGTGTGTGTGTGTGTATACACACACAATAAAATGAGGAGTTTCGATTTCTATCATGTGAGTGGTAAAGTCCCACACCATGAGGAACATGGGTGCATCTCGGCACTGACAAAGACAGTTGAGGAAACAGTGTGCCATGAGGGACGGCTGCTCGACAGGGACACCCTAATTGCCAACGGTTTTTGATAAACACTCAGTTAAGGGAGGCCTCTGCGCCTCCTTTTAGGAACAAAAGATTCATAGTCAGGATCACATTGCAAAAGAATACAAAAATAAAAAAACCCAGTCATTCTGTACATGCACTACTCTGCTGCTCAAATGCAAAGCAAGACCATGTATTCTCCTCCAAGAGGCTCACCGGGTTTGGAGCACATTTCCTCCGAAGGGAACACCAAGAGTCAACTGCCCCTACGCCGTGACCTACACCATTGGTGTCAGTGAGGGAGGACCTGGCTGGCCGTTTCTGTCCGGTGTTTCCACTGAAACTGACCCTTGGCATCTTTTATGTTGTGATGTTCTCATGGTCTAAGTCAGTGGGACACAGGAACGCCTTCATTAAATAATTTTTAAATTTAAATTATCAGAGTGTCTTAGAGCCTGAGTGCTGACAGATGAGAATGCCTAATTAAAGCAGTGGAAATTAATTTTTTGAACTCAAAATGTATCTAGAAGGTCCCAGATGTCTCGCCACAGAGGATATATAGCAATTTCCTGCATGTGGCCACAATGTGGGGCAGCCCTTGCTGCCGTACTGGGTAGCTCTCCTGACCCCTGACCCTTCCTTCCTCCCTTTGCTGGTTCCCCCAGCGAGCAAGCGCTGCTCCCCTTTCAGTGCTGTTTGCCACACGTACCAGCGACAGGCCAGGCCTGGCTTATTTATTCACACTTAATTCCCGAAAGGAATGAAGTTAATTTAAAAAGGCGTGCCCAGTACAATGGCAAATGATAAAATTTAAGTAAAATTGGGGACAAGAAGAAATATGATGAAGCCAGAAAGAATAATGTCAAGAGACCCTAGCTGCATTCTGTGATACCCTATATATTTACTAAAGGTAGGCCACAGACTTCCCTGGGGCTTTCTAGAAGACAATGTAGAAAGAAACCTTGAATAGTTTCTTGTGTCCTTGAGACAACAACAAAATAATTGCTTGGCAGGATCTTGGCTATTTCAAGCGAAGACACCAGAAAGAGAATGTTCCCAGGACCCTAATAAAAGGTACATGGTGCAACATGGTGAACACTATCCTTAAGAGAATTGCCCAGAAAGTACGAGCTGTTCTAATATGGCCAAAGCACAACAAAGAGAAAGCATTTCTGTAGGGGGCTGAACCAATTCGACCTTAGGAATGTGGTTCTCTAGAGGTCTCGTGTCTCCCAAGGGCAGAGTTTAGAGAGTCTTGAGGGCAGGAGAACTTTATCCCTTTGAGGAAATCCTTGCTATGGATCGTTTTTCTCCACCCAGTTCTGAAAATTATTGTGGACTGAGCAGTAGTGACTTAAGCCCAGGAATGGAGATAGTCTGTGTGGTCGGTCTGCGCAGGCCCCCTCTCTCGTGGTCCAGCCAGGCTAGAGGTAGAGCTGACATCCTCTTGGAATGGTCGGGAAGCCAAAGAGAATGGCTAGCTGAAACAGAAGGTCCGATAACCAAAATCCACCCAAAGTGTCCCCGCTTCCATTCCAGAGAACCCTGTGGGGAAGGTGCCATCCAGGCCCGGAAGCCTGGGCCAGAGGAGAGGGGACTCAGGGCAGGCCGGCTCGAGTGGAAACCTGACTCTCACGGAGACGCATGAACTTAATCTTGTAGGTAACAGGCAGGCAGTGGGGACTTTTGAGTCTCAGGAAAACACGAGTAAAGTTGCAGTTAGGGAAGATTCCCCTGCAGCTTTGGGGGAGCAAAGAAGGGGCTGGGGCCGGGAAGTCAGCTACCCACAGTCCCATTCAGGTGAAAAGTGATGGGGACAGGAGCTAAGGAAGAGGCTGTTTACCAGGAGGTCGGAGGAAATGAAGGAGAGGCCCGGCTACTATGTGAAGGGGACACATTAAAAACAGTCCCCTGCAGGGGCGCCTGGGTGGCTCAGTCGGTTAAGTGTCTGACTTCAGCTCAGGTCGTGATCTCACGGTTTGTGAGTTTGATCCCCGCATCAGGCTCTATGCTGACAGGGCAGAGCCTGCTTGGGATTCTCCTTCTCTCTCTCTCTCTCTCTCTCTCTCTCTCTCTCTCTCTCTCTCCCTCCCTCCCTCTCCTCATACCCACTTGTGCTCTGTCTCTCTAAAATAAATAAATTAACAAAAAAACGGTTCCCTGCAGTGGGAAAGCTGCACTGAAAGAAAATGTCAGCTTGCTTTAACAACATGCACAGCAAAGTCTAAATGCACAACACATTGTAAAGATTGGGCCTCCTGGCCCTCCAGTTTTCCTCCTTTATCTGATAGGAGTATTTTGAGAAACACCACTCAGCTGTCCCAAAGAATCCGACTAACTGGATTCCCCAGAGAACCGCGTGTATTAGCATTATTATGTTTAGGGCTATCCAGTGACAGTGTTTTAGAATAACTTTGCTAGACATTTCTTTGTGCTGTGTTTTCATATGGCCACTGCCTTCACTGGACCTGCGTGCCAGACACTGGGCCGGCGTTTTACGTATGTGTGCAATGAGGCCACCAGGAGGGGACTGACAGGAGAGAATCAGTCCCTGGCCATGGAGTGGACTACAGTTAGGCAGACACAGGTTTTAGCCAGGGCTTTTGATTCAAGCTGCAGGTGGGCTTTCAGACGCACACTCTGGGATGTGTGTGTGGATTTTATAAACTGTATTCCCTTCAGAGGTCGTAGTTAAGATCGTTACCGAACTGCCCAGGGCCACAGAAGGAGGAGAACACCAGAAAATGGTTAAAGCTGAGCTCAGAGGGGCGCCTGGGTGGCTCAGTCGGTTGAGCGGCCGACTTCGGCTCAGGTCACGATCTCGCGGTCCGTGAGTTCGAGCCCCGCGTCGGGCTCTGTGCTGACAGCTCAGAGCCTGGAGCCTGTCTCGGATTCTGTGTCTCCCTCTCTCTGACCCTCCCCCATTCATGCTCTGTCTCTCTCTGTCTCAAAAATAAATAAACATTAAAAAAAAAAATTAAAAAAAAAAAAAGCTGAGCTCAGAGCAGATCCCTTCCATGGACGTTTGGACCTCACGCATGCATGTCGTGTGTTGGACACACAAGATGTGTGAGGCAGGGCTCGGCCCCAGCCAGCTGTCCTTGAGCTTTGGAGAAGCACCCTCCTCGGCGTGCTTCTGTTAGTGGGTCACACACACGGTGACAGAGATGCCGACGGGGGAGAGAGCATCCACAACATGAAGGCTGGAAATCTAAACGATCATTGCCTCTCGCCAGTGGGTTATATCAAGGGCCGTGATGTGACCCAAAGAAATAATACAAGAGAAGGCATTTTAAAGTTTGTGAATTATTGTCATTTTCACGTAAGTCGTAGAGTGGGGTTTGTTTGTTTTTTCGGGAAAGGCATGGAGATGCCCCTCCAGCCCCTCCTCCACCCCACGCTAATTCTCCCAGACAGAATTCTGGAACAGGAGCTTAAAGGTACATCTGTCCCCAGCTATTTGCCCTAGGAGGAGGCTTCTATATCTGCTAGACTTCACCAGATTAAATGTCTGGGAAGAAATAATCATTACAATGATTAACATGTTTATTTATAAAGCTGACTTATTATACATCCCATTTCCTGATGATGGCCACACATCCATTTGATAATCACCCCCTTGAAATTAATCCAAACTTAAAGATGGAGAAATAGAATATGAGACATGACCAAGGTCACACAGCAGAAGGAAATCAAGGAGTAGAATTGGTCTCCTGAGACACTGAGGGGTTTTAGCTCTGAATTATTTTGCAGGACAATTTCTCTCCTAGTCCCCAATTCCAGGCCTTCAACAGCACTGCAGTCGACCACCTTTCAAGGATCACACAGAGAATCTAGAAGAAGTGTACTGGCCCAGGGTACGGTAGGGGGAAATGTGTTAGAATAATTTATACATGTTTGATTTTGTGGGCACAACAGAGGTTTTTACTGTAACCATTTTATATTCCAAGGAGACTCAATTTGTTTTAAGACAGATCCATACCGATAAAATTTTTCTTATGACCTGTCTGGCCAGCTGGATTTTAAAAGAAGTGGAATACCTTTCAATGAAGCAGCATTGTTTTCTCTCAGAGAATTTTGATTTCAAAACATCATCTGCTTATGTAATGTTAATCGCATTGAAAAGTGATAGCATCTCACTTATGGCACACATTAACCTGGCTATGCAGGTGTAATTTCTCCTTTTTTATACAAATTAACAACACTGGGTCTCCAAAGCAGCCTCTCCAGTGGAAGGGTCTGGCCTTTTGAATTTAAAATCTGTATTTTCCCCTTAGCATACACTGTCTAATAAGGTTTAACAGATTATGAGCAAAAGTTTCTCTGAATTTACTTTTTTCCTACTGGCCTATAGGAGAAAATGAAATGCACCCAAAAGCACTTCGTGTACATGGTAACTTATATTGGGCAGGTTTGAAGCACAGGTACGAGAAAACTTGACATACACAATCATGATCTCTGTGAATGATACGGCTTTTCTTCCATTCTTGCCCCATTTACAGGACACCAGTGCACTTGACCTTACACAGGTAAGAGTCATTCTCTCATTCATATTTCATTCTGAGTTGTATTATTGTACTTTTCTTCCACAGACTTATTTTTGAGCGTCGTTAAAACAATGCGGTGCGCCTAGGTGGCTCAGTCACTTAAGTGTCCGACTCTTGATTTCCACTCAGGTCATGATCTCGCAGTTGTGGGTTTGAGCCCCACGTCGGGCTCCACGCTGACAGTGCGGAACCTGCTTGAGATTCTCTGTTTCCCTCTCTCTCGGCCCCTCCTCCGCTGGCACTGCTTCTGTCTCTCTCAAAATAAATAAACTTAAAAAAAATATGCAGGGGGCCCCTGGGTGGCTCAGTCGGTTGAGCCCCTGACTTCTCACTCATGTCATGATCTCATGGTTGGTGGGTTTGAGCCCTGCGTTGGGCTCTGTGCTGACAGCTCAGAGCCTGGAATCTGCTTTGGGTTCTGTATCTCCCTCTCTCTCTGCCCCCCCACCCCCACCCCTGCTCACGCTCTGTCTCTCTCTCAAAAATATAATAAACGTTACATTTTTTCTCTAAATATGCAGACTCTTTTCATGTTCAACAGCAAAGCCTCTTTTCTTCCCAGACTTGCTATCTAGACAAGCATGGCTTTGTCTCTCTCACTCACATGTCACATAATTTGCAATGAAGAAAAATATGTGTTTAGGAATTCTGAATGGAGAACCTATTATTTTAGGGGTAAAGTTTGGAACCAAGGGATTTAATAGATTACTTGAGCCATGTAGATGTTAGAACTAAGGAGTCGCTAATGACCCGAATGTTGCCATAGAGAAGAAAGAATTCTAGAGAGTTTCAAGATTAGTGGGACAGCTATGGCTCTCTGTGGCGTCGCCACTAAGGAGAAAGGTTTGGGTTGCATTAACTTTAGATAAGATTAGGTTACACAGATATTTTAAAAATGTCCCCACAGGCCAGTGATTATGGGGTGTTAGCCAGACTATGAGATGGCTGATAACATCTCACACAAACAGGAACATAAATCCCATCTTCTGATGTTTTCCAGATCTGATGGTAATGTGTGGCTACATCCTGATCACTATGCCTTTGCTTTCTACATTCATTCGGCAAGAGCCATCTGGGTTTCACAGTTGCTAAGGCGGTAGATCATTCCAGAAACTGAGCTGCTAACAGTGGTGATGCCATATTAATATTTAAGACCCCTTTCAGGTAAAACTTTTAAGTTTCAACAACCAGAGAGAATTTTTAGAAAATTCTTTCCTTCCTTCCTTCTTGCCTCCCTCCCTCCATTCCCTCCAAGGCAGTGTGGCCTACTTAGGGGACATCCCCATCCAGGGATGCTTACCCTCCTCTACCACTGGTGACTGTGAAGCCTGGAGCCTCATTCTCCCAATATCTTTTAATGTCTCAAATAGGGATAATAACACTTGCTCACTTTAAAGAGTTATTATAAGAAATATTCTGGAATATACTGAGCTTGAGAGTTGAAGTGCTTAGTATGGTATCTGGCAAAGAACTCGTGCTCAGAAACACTTAGACTGCCTCTACTTTCTCACTCAACCAATATTTATTGGGCATCCTACATGAGCCAGTCAACACACGGGGGGAGGGCCATGAATAAGGCAAGGAGTTTCAGCCTTTGAGAGTCTCACCATCTAACAGAAATTGGTTCAAACAATATTTCACAGCCTGCATGAATAAAGAGCTGCATACATCAATTTTGCAAGAATACTGAAAATAAGCTTTGGTTTTTCAATTACCACTTATGATTTTAATTACCAGGAGACATTTATTGACCATCTACCACATGTGGCCACATGTCTACACATCATGGTAACATCCTGATCCCCAAGATTCATGATCTATACATACAAACACCTCAAAACAAACATAATTTTCATCACGACTTTGCTCCAGATAAGAGGACAGAGTAATCTATACTATTGGTTGTGTTTTGCATGAGCTACTGTATGAGCAAACACCAGAAGGATGTGATACCATGGGAATGTGCATACAAAATATAAAATATATTCAAATGCCATATCATTCATTATAAAGAAATACTGAAAAAATAGTAATTTGACAGAAAACTGTAGTTAGGCAACTAATAGAAAAGGTAAGTGTCCACATAACATCATGTATTTCTAATACCATTTTTCTAGGGCTTCCCAAAAACCCACTTTATCAAATGACATTTAAATATTTCCTAAGACACCCCGTAAGAAGATTTCTGGAAAAATCTGGCTCTTGCTGTGATAAAAATGTAGCAATCCTATACTAATGAGGATAATGAAAGCTGCACGCATAACTAAATTTCATCTCAGCAGCCTCAAAACTTCCCATGCATGTGACCCAGTCTTAGATGATAGGATCCGCTTCATCACCCTTGAGAGAATGTGCCTTTACGACAGTTTGTGTCATTTGCCATGGGGAACCCAGGACCCCCCGTAGCCTGATTTCCATAGTACTGTGTAAATCACATTTTCTGACCTGATCTTAACTACCACCCAACTCCCACCCAGGCCACAAACTCTTGAGATCTTTTCGCTGTGCCCTCGGGAACTCACTATCTATTCCTCAACTCCTCTGAATGTTCTCTTCTCCTTCATGCCCTATTGGAAAGCTAGCTCTCCCTGCCCTCTAGTGGGGATGACTGTTCTCCTGCACTCCTCTCGCTCCTGGGTCTGAGCAGGTGGAGGATGTCCTCTTGCTTCCCAGTGGTGCTGTCTCTGTCTACCCCACACCATTCTCCTTCGTTGCCTTCTTCCATGGCCCTCTAGGTCACTCCGAGTCCTTGAGTGGGGATTCTGGCTCGGGGTCACTGTCACTCTCCAGCACACTTCTGACCAATCACTCTTGAGACTGCAGTATCCTGGCCCCTGACTCCCACTCCTCTAATGATCGCATTCACTCAACCTCAGCCACTCACTTCCATGGCCGTGATCTTAGACTATAATCACCAAAGACTGTTTGCCTTCGATGAATGTTCGTTTCAAACTTCCTACTCTTCCGCAACCACCTCCTATCTCTCCAGCTTATTTTCCTCTAATATCACAACTTCTACAACTTGGACACCTTTCTGAGATCCAGAAAGCCCTTCACCAGGTCCTGTTTCCCACCCCTCTCCCACCCTTGCCTGTTTATCTCTTAGCCTGCATTACATGGCCAGGCACTGCAGACATTGTCACACCCTTTCATACACTGTCAGTTTCCTTGTCTTCGTTTTACTTTCTGGCACTCAGTCAACTCAGTCTCAGTCCTGATGAAGGCCAACTCTACTGCTCTATACCTGCACCCATGAAGCTGAATGTGGCTTAGAAAAAAAAAAAAAAAAAAAAACACGAGCAACTACAACAGGTCTTTCTTGAAAATCATGACCCCTCACCTCAAGTGGGCTCTTCATACAGGCCAACTGTATTTCCCCACTCCATCCATCTTTCCATCTGTCGACCCATCTCTTACGTGCATCTGGGCCATATGTTCTCTCTCCTCTCCTGTTACTCTAGATGTGCTAGCATGGGTTCCATCCTCTCAGCCCTGGGGATTCTATCACTTGCCATCAGAGCAAGCTCCCCTCTTCCCTTAGCCTGAAATCCCTCCACTCTGCTTCACTGTTGTGGTGGTGTTTCTGACGCCCAATCCTATTGCTAGCCGGTGCATGAATGCTCAGGCGTGTCAAACTCCCCTGTGAGGCACCGTGTTAGCAAGAAGTCAACAACTGCTCATCCTCCCTCTTGACACCAGCCATGGTCTCAAGCCTGGGATGCCCGCCAACAGCACCTGCTCCCTGGGAGAGACTTATACTCTGACTCCAGCAGAGAGGAGAGGTTCAAATTTCCCCCGAGTGTATCATATGGTATAAGTATTTTGCATCTCCTGACCTGATGGGCTGTCAGAGCTGGAAAGACACTAGGAACTTAGAAATCACACGGAGGCTCTGATAATGGAGTCAAAAATTGGAGAGGCCAAGTCATTTGTGATGCTCTGTTAAATATCCTGAGATAAAGTGGGGTTTTTAAGTTGCCTTTTTTTTTTTTTGCAACCAGAAAAATAATGTGGAGCTTCTGAAAGGATGTGCCAGCGATTGAAGGCATTCTACCCCGCTTTACTGAGTGTTTTACAAACTAAATAAGCATTACAGTGCAAATCCAAACAAATATCCCAAAGGAAAAAGGAAAGAAGAAGGTAAAAGGGTCAGGCAGAAAGAGACGTTCTGGTTAAGAGATAGAGAGCCACGGGGTTTGCCTAGTTCCAGCACTAACTAGCTGTGAGCCTGCAGATAGCATTCATCTTCTGGAGCCTGGCTTTCCCACTATTAAGTGGGAGGAAGCAATGGGACTGTGGCCATTCTGAGGGTGGATGTCACCTTCACAGGCCAGTGCTCTCTCCCTAGCTCGGAGCTCACATGCATCTCCTAAAAGACTCCCTCCAGTGCCTTTTTCTTTTGGCTCCTCCTCCTAGTTCTTCCCCTCATCAGACAGTATCTTTACGTCACCTGACTTATTTTGTTTGGAACACTGTGACTCCTCCTTCATTTTTCTCCCCTTCTAACAGACATGGGTGAACCCGTCAGCCTGGGTCACCTGGATGGCTAAAGGAGAACAGAAACGGATTGAATAGATTATCAACCCTCACTTTTCCCTTTTTCTGTGTCCACCTACTTGAATGATGGTTAAATGGGACTTAAAGTCTGATAGATTCCACTTCTTTTGAAAAATCTTGAACACGGTCCCCCTCACACTGTTGACTTTCTAAAGTGCATTACCTGTTACCTTTGATTTAAAGCCAATGATTAATCTGTCAAGTCTTGAATGGTTTCCTGAGAGGCTCCCTGGTTGGGTAGATGCAAATAATACTCATAAACCTGAGAGCAGCAGAGGCACCACTACCTTGTTTCTGTAAGAACAAGAAAAGAATTTACTTCTATTCTCGGATGCATGAGCCAAAAAGAGTTGGATAGAAAAATGTGGCTTCCTTATTTGTATTCTTGATTTGAATTGATTTCAATCATTCCCTATGGTACCAGCCAACAGAAATAGAATGTGCCATGGACCTTAATTATTCTCTTGGGCTACCCAGGATCTAAACCTCTGTCTTATGTTTGGAAAATTACCCAATACACCAGACTGGCTCACTGTTCACCAAGTGTTTTTACTTTTTCTCCTGGGTACTCAGCTAGACATATCCTGACTTCTCTTACAGCTATGTCACTTCTAAGCAATAGGATGTAGGAGCAAATGATATATTCCAGATTTAGACCTGTCCCACAGCAGTCTTCCAGGCAATCCTCCACTGTCTGCCAGTTTGATATTGAAGCCCAGAGCGACCTCAAAAGTGATGCATTGGGGAACAGGCAGAGCTTCTATTAGCCAGGACCCTTGATGGTGCAGAAGGGAAGCACCCCCTACCCCTACCAGCTCCGCTCACTGATCGGACCCTATGTGAGTGCAACAGAGGCATCTACTGTGTCAGCCAGAGATGCAGGGCTTAACCATGACAGCTGCTAGCATGACTTCAACCAATGTACTTATGAGTCTTGGTGAGAGGCAGTGACCATCTCCCCTCTAAGAACTGAGAACTTAGACACTCTCTTTCCCAGTCTCCCTTGCATCTAGGGGTGGGGGGCATATGGTCCCAGCTTCACCCATCAGATGTACCCCAGATTTTGACTAATGAGCTGGTGACACAAAGAAGCTGGCTCAGGGGACATATTCATCCACATTTGGGGGACAGAAGCCATAGCTACAGTAGTATCCAGCATCTGGGGTCATGGTGTCGATAAAATAAGGGGAGTGCCCGGATCCCCCAGCCAAGATGTGACTGCTTCGTGGGATCAGCACTGTGGTGTGATTTTGGACATGGCTCCTGACCTACAGCCACCAAGCCTGCTTCTCCAGGCTTCTCAGAAAGTCTGCGCCCTGTGTAATATCTTTCAATAAACCCTCCTCCCGGTTGAGTTAGCTGGAGTTGATTTCTGTTGCTTGCAACTAAAAACTCCTAGTGATACAAATGCATCCTCTGCAGTGAGAAACAGACAGGTGGATCTCTTGCTCCCTGGCTGTGGGAGGTTATCTTCCTCTTCCTCCGGGGTGCATTACTCATTTCCTGAGAGTCAGTCCGTGACATGAGCGGCTCACGTCTCCACTAAGAGCTGCAGTGTGCTTCCGAAAGGAGAACCAGTACAGCTGTATTCGGACTGCCCGGGTTGTACTGAAGTAGGTCAAATTTGACCCAAATAAAGCCTGCTACTTGGGAAAATAGGGAATTGGAAGAAAAAAAGGAAGTACTGAAGGGATGTCTTAGAAAAATACTCAAGGAGGAGAAAGAAAACAAGATCTTCCCTGGGAATACCGTAGCATACATTGCAAAGAGATATACAAGAGAAGAGTCATTTTAGGTCAACTGGATTCCTCCTGCAACTAAAGCATAACTTTGATTCTGTCATGCTCTCTTAATAGTGCTGTGTTCCAGACTACAGTATAACTAGGTCAAAGAAAATGTATTGTACAGCAGTGAGTGGTATTGGGGCAGATTAACTGGTAATTTGTTCTCAAGACATTATTATACTTAGGCCATTCTTATAGGCAGGTTACATTTCATCTGTGGTTGGCAAGAAGACAAATCACCTAGGGAGACACTCTTGGGCAGCCTCACCTAACACAATGGCCTCTGTCTGGTGCTCGACCACATATGGTGGCTCTGAGCCTCCTTCTGTATTTCCTCTGAGGTAGTTTCAGGAGTCTGGTGTGTTGTTATGAGATTGGCCCCCAGTGACTCATCCAATGTGTTAGGGCCACATGTATTGGAGCTGTCCTTGGGGATGGCTTTGGCCAATAGAACATGATGGCAGTGACGTGCTGCCTGTCCCAAAGACTGGGCCATAAGGGGCCTCGCAGACACCCAGACCACACTTGGTCCAGCCCACCCGTCACTGAGCAGCACCTGGAGGACAGCCAGGGGGCCAGAGCTGGTAGCCTGATCTGGATGTGGCACCTTGGACCTTCCAGCCTGGTTCATCTTCTGGCTGAATGCAGCCGTACGAGTAACCTAGGGTGAGAGTGACAGAACTACCAGCCACCCTCACAACCGTGAGAAAGAAGACATCCTTGTCGTCTGAAACCGTTAAGTCTTGCGGCAGTTGGTTACACCCTCAAAAATGACATGAGGTGAAGCCCAAACATTCAGGGTGGTGGATCAAGAAGCACGCCCATTTGCGATACGTGGGGGGAGCAGACAAAGTGCTACATGCTTCTAAAGTCCAGTTGACTTTGAAGCCCTTAAACTCAAACATCAGGTCAGTTTGCCAAAAGAAGCTGTAAGCTGCATGGACTTGTAATAGAGACTATTAACTCAGGTTCAACTAGGTGAACTTGAAAAATCCTTCCTTTGAAGTCCAGGAAAACCCAAAAGCTCTCACTAGAGACAAGTCTGTTGCATGACTGTACAGAGACAATTTCCACCACCTCCTGTGGCATTTTCTGGCGTTTGTGTAAAATTTCAGGGACACACTGCTTCTCTGTTTGTTCTGAAGAATCTGATCACTGCTCCCTCGGCCCCATAACCTTTTCCAAAATAAGCTCCCTGAATCAGATTCCTCAAGTTTTTAAGGATGCACAGAAAACGTGCCTCAACCACAGAACCCACCACTCTAAAAAAAAAAAAAAAAAAAAGTCTTTTGTACAAATTTGTATAGGAAAAATAATGCTTAGAACCAAAAGACTTGGTTAAAGGATTAGGTAATTGTGTTAAAGATATAAAATAATGGCACTTTGTTCTTGGCTATAAGGTATCTTTTCGTCACTCGGAAGTTCTGGATGGTGGTAACCTGGCTCCTACTCACCTTTCCAGCACTATCTGGGACCCCTTTCTCTCAAACCATCTGGAAACCACATCTGGCTATTTTGTGCCTCTTTATCATCACACCTCTGCCTGCCTCTCCCTTCCAACTACAGCCTCTCCTCTGCTGACCCAGACTCTAGTCTGATCCCAGTGCCCTGCTCTGGTCACCACAGCGCACCATGCACCGAGCTGCCACGACCCTCAAATCCCTGGACGGTGGTCGCTCAGGAGGAGTCTCTAGTCAGTAAGGCTCCGAGCTGCTTAAGGTGGGGCCCTTCATTTCTGTAGTCATGGCACCTAGCCTAGCCCTTGGTAAATGTCTCCTGAATGAACAGAAGGCTCGCGTGTCCCATTAGCTACTTGAGAAATTGACTTAGGCGAATCATGAGCATTTAAAAAATAAATATTCAAAATGGAGCTCTCGATTACACTCCCGAACCCAAAAGTCCCGTTCTTCATTTAGGTTTCCCAGTCTCCGTAAATGCGCCTCTGTCCACCCAGGCACTCAAGCTGGAACCCGGGGAGCGGGCTGAGCCTCCTTTCCCCGGACCCCCCCAACACTGAGTCCAGCCCTTTCCACCTCCAAATCGCCCTGAGCTTCTCTGTCTCCAACTTCTTCTCCTGGCTGGGTGACAAGACACTCTTCAATGGCCTTCCTGTTTCTGCTTTTGCCCCCCCTGGAGGACAGTCTGCACACAGCTACCAGAACAATCTCCTAAAGCGTGAATTAGGTCGGCAGTCCCATTTCCTTCCTTCGTCGTGCTTCCACTAGTTGTGATTAGTCTGCTCATCTGTTTCCTTGTTCGCTTTCCACATCTCCCACTGAAGGTAAACATCGCAAGGGCAAGAGTCCTTCAGGTCACGGACCCGTTGCATCTCCAGCATTAGAACTTGGCCTGACACGGAGGAGGCGTCAGAAAGACATGCATTGGATGAGGGAGGGTGAACAAAGGACACAGGAGGCAGAAACATGAACACAGGGGTTATGCTAATTGCTGCACACTCCACCACACAGCTCCAGTGTCAGATTAATGGACAAACTGGGGTCGCACTTTCCAGATCAGGTCGGCTCATTAACCGCAAAACAGTAAGCATCCACATAGAGCCCTCATATACATGATCTCATTGAAGTCACACAACTTTATAGAGGCAGCCATCCTTCTTCTTATCGTTTGGCAGTGGAAAAGGAAAGTTCAGGCACCGAAAGATGGTCCACTACAGATCACAACACCGGAAACCCACAGAACCAGGTTCTGTTTCTGGCTGACTCCACACGGAGCCCATGCATGTTCTGCGGCCTCCCGTCACTTGTGAGTTTCTTTCCAGAAAAATTTAAACCAAAGATCTAACTTGCCACTCCAAAGGTTTACACCAGATGACATGTTTCACTTCATTATTCTCTCAGATGACTGGGATTTATTTATATCAGAATACATAAATAAAGGCAGTTGGAACCAGTTCCCTAATTCTCAACCTGTAAGACAGGCACTAACTTCTTCCTCTTTCATGGTGACTTTTTGTTTTAAGTTTGTTTATTTGTTTATTTGTTTATTTTGAGAGAGAGAGAATGCAAGCAGGAGAGGGGCCGAGAGAGAGGGAGAATTCCAAGCAGTCTCCACACATGGTAAGCACACAGCCTGACGTGGGGCTCGAACCCAGGTAACCGTGAGATCGTGACTTGAGCCAAAATCAAGAGTCGGCTGCTCAAGCGACTGAGCCACCTGGCACCCCCATGGTGACCTCTTATTAAAGCTTTGCACAATAATAAGTTTAGGCACCGGCTTCCGACAGCTTCCACAATGAGGAGATTCTTACCTCGAAATTCCAGTCCTCGAAGTTGAAAGGTGACAAGACCATTTCCGATTTCAATCAGGTGAACAAAAGCGTTGAGGTAGTCTGAAGCCAAAATAAAGCAATCGCCAGAGCTGTAGTTACCCCATCGACCGAGAACTAAGTCTCCACAGAGGGACTCCTGCAGGGCCCTTGTCAGGTGCTCATAAAAGATGGAATTCAGATTATTGTCATCATTCCCTAAAGGGAGAACAAGAAATATGATCAGTGGGTACTTACTTCTATCAGACCTAGGAATCAGTGAGCTGTCATTTGATTAAGGGTAAATCAGGCTTTTTAGATACTTTGCCCGTTTTTGTCAATTGTGTGAGACCCTCTTATTTTTTCCCTTTATTTTCCTTCCGGGCAATCTCACCTACACAAATGCATTAAAATCACTGTCTGAATGCAGATGATTGACAGATTCACACCTCCAGCTGAGGTCTCTTGTCTATGCACTAGACCTGTCCCACGTGCTTACTGGACATCTGTTTCCGTGTGTCTCCAATGCTCCTCACCTTCCACGGGCCCAAGTCAGGCCCCCTTCTGTTGCCCGTCTCAGTAAATGAGACCACCACCCGGTCAGCTATCACCCAGGGATCTCCGTTCCCACTCCTTCACACCCCAGCCTCTCAATCTTACTTTCTTCAAATAGTTTTTTTTCCCTAAGTTTATTTCTTCATTTTGAGGGAGGTGCAGAGAGAGGGAGAGACAGAATCCCAAGCAGGCTCTGAGCCGTCGCCACGGAGCCCAACGCAGGGCTCAAACCCACAAACCGTGAGCTACTGACCCGAGCTAAGATCAAGAGTCGGATGCTCAACCAACTGTGCCACCCAAGCACCTCACTGCAAATAGTTTTTGCATCTTTCCACCTCTCTCCATTTGCATTACCCCTACCCTATTGCAAGCTACATTATTTCTCAAGCGGACAGCCACGCTAGTCATATGACTCGCCAGTGTATTTTCACTGGGACCTGCCACCCAGTCTATTCTCTACACCACAGGCAGAATGAGCTCTTCAAGTTGAGAAGCTGAATGTGCTACTTAGGACCCCTCCACCCCATAACTTAAGGACCTTAGTGGTTCCCCAATGCCCTTAAGATGGAAACAAGGCTTCTTCTCACTGCCTATACCGGGCTCCCATATAATTTAGCATTCCCAGGTATCTTTAAAGCGAGGACAGTCACTGGTATAAGCCAGGAGCAAACCTAGGACATATGGGCACACGAGAGGCATGTGGGATCTGCTCCCTACTTCAATCTCCTTCTTCACTGCACACAAACTTCCTCCTCCCTTCTCCCTTATGCTCAGCACTGAACTTCTTTCAGTAGAGTCCCTTGTCCCTTTCCAGCCTGGGCCTCTGTAGATTCCGATCTCTCCGCCTAGGCGTGTCTTTCTTTGCTCTCTGGCTTTTTAACACTTACTATTCTTCAGATCTTCTCTCAATCACCACCTCCGGGAAGCCCCCACCGACCACTTCGCTGGGCCAAACCCCCTACGATGGGCTTTCAGCACTATGGTCTTCTGCTCGGTAGCACTTGTCACCAATGGAATCTGACTTCTGGTGTTTGTGTGTGTATGTGGATACGGTCACTTGATTCACATCTGATTTCTCCAGTGAGGTGGAGAACGTGAAGTGAAGAAGACATGAGCTCTAGATTTCGGCTCAGGTCATGATCTCATGGTTTGTGAGTTCGAGCCCCACATCAGGCTGACAGCGTGGAGCCTGCTTAGGATTCTTTCTCTCTCTCTGTCTGTCACTCTCTAAGTAAATAAATACACTTAAAAAAAGAAGAAGACATGAAGTTAAGGAAGACAGATCCATGTCTGAATTTGCTTATTTTTGTGTCCCAATATTGGCGAAGTGCTATCGTGCAATAGGGATCAGCTAAATAATCTGTTGAATGATGGATAGCTTCTTTAAAAAAATTTTGTTTTTAAGAACACACCTGTCAAGTGACTCCAAGGGCTTTTGGAAATCAAAGTCACTGAGGAATCATTTACAGACAATAAACACCATCAATTTACATGCACACACATACACACACACACACACACACATATATATACACATACACATATATGTTCTATATAATATAAACGATTACTGCTAGTATTATATACTGATATATTTTTACACATTATATACACATAGATATAGTAACACAATTTATTATTCTTAAATTATATACATATATATAAAACTCAGCTTTATTGAGGAATAACTTCTATAGAGTAAAATTTATCTTTTCTAGTGTGTAATCCTATGAGACTTAATAAATGCACAGGCACGGAACCACCAAGGAGAATCATGCATTTGGGATTCCTCCACGTTGTTGTTCAGAGCAGCCATCTGTTCTGGTTCAGTGTTGAGTAGTATTCCGTGGTATGCATCTGCTAAGGCTTTTGCATCCATTCATCAGTTGGAGGACCCTTGGCTTATTTCCAGTTTGGGGGGATTATGAACAAATCCCCCCAAAATATTCATGAGTGGAAGTTTATGTGAACACAAGTTTTTGTTTCTCTTGGGTAAAATACCCAGGAGCGGGGCCGCGGTTCTCAGAGCGGCTGCACCATGTTTGTATCCGCCCCCACCCCCGCAGTGATTGGGGGCGGATACCCCCAATCTAATTGTTCTGCACCCTTGCCATGACTCGCCATTGTCAGCTGTAGCTTGTGGCTTGTTTAATTTCAGTCATTCTAATTGGGTGGATGAAGACTCCCAGAGAGGAGTGAAGGAAGGCTACAGGAAAGAAGGAATGATGAAATGTTGGGGGAGGGGCCGTGTGGAATTGGGGGTTCATGGTGTATTTCCTTTCATCTCCCGTTCACTCCCTCTATCAGATCTCTCATGATGAAGGACAGAAACTTGTTCAAGATTCAGGAGTATCTCATGTTTGGGAGTAGATTCTGGCTCTGGAAAGTCAGGAAAGCAGAGTTGCCCCACAGAGGAAATGCCTAAAAGCAAAACTTAAGGCTCCCTTCTAGATCGTCTACTGGAGTGGAGGCAGAGTTAGAGAAGTTCAAGATACAGACTGCAGAGCTGAACAGAGCTCCCAGCTCCATACCCGGGGGAAAGGAAATGTGATTGGGGGCACAGGAAGATGAAGATTGGCCCCAGGTATACCCCTACAAGGAAGAGCTGATCCACCTGTAAGAAATCTATAAGGTAACACCATCAAATTATGACTATCCTTGCTGGGCATTCATGGCTGTTAAAGGCCGAATTGAAATTAGTGCATTTATAACCTAATTATGATTAATGGAGAGGAATAAACTATTCTGTGGGCTGAGTCATGTCATGTAATCTAATGAGGTATCAGTATGCTTAATCTTCTATGCGGATTAAGCCTGCCTGACCTGAGAGTCTATTCATTTTCAGTGATGAATCAGCACGCAACCCGAGACACTAATTAGAGATTTTTTTTGAGTCTCTGCCACTTTTAAAGGAAAGGCCTGAATGAGAGAATTGACTTTTGCTTAATTGTTCAAACTGTTTGATATTGAAATAAAACAAAACAATTTAAACCACTAAAGTGGAGATCTTTTTAGAACACCTTGACCACACATCTGCATAATTTGATTAAAATGAGACAGCCATTGTGAATAACTAGAGGCATGATGCCCTTGTGAAACCATCCATAGGCCTAATAGCAATGGCCCTGCCAGGTCATAGAGTCCCACAGATGCGCATCAGAGATATTTGTAGCCCACCCACCCCCACCAAACCGTACTGACAAGTTGAACTTTAGGTCAACAAAACATAAACTTCTCTCTCCAGGTATTTTCAAATTTCAAATTACAATTTCAAATGAATCGTGTACATGCAGTTCAAATATAGATCATGGCATCATACAATTCTTCCTGGACAAAATGTCTGGCAGAGGGGAGAGAGTTCTGAGGTGAGGAGAAAGGTAGAATGGTTCAAAAAGAAATAGATTACAGAAAGGAAAAAGCAACACAATTTCCTAGCAGGTAAATCCTTCCGTAGCTTCGTGTTGAACAAAGTTTCTGAAAACTTCGGAATCTTAGGTCCTGGAATGGTTTGCCTTGGAGGATATCACAATGCTGACGGTTTTCCTGAGAATTTTTGGCTACAAGACCAATAGCAAGGTTTAGAGTCTGTATTTGACTTTTGTCACACACGAACTAAAGTGTCTTAATTGACAGAGTCACTCAATACCAGACAGGTACCAAATTGGTTCTAAATGATGGAGAGGAACATTTCCCAACCAAATCAGGATGCTTGGTCCGTCTACTTGTATAGTTTTATCTTTCCAGGCAGCATATTTACCAAGACCTACCTTACCTCCACAATGATTACAAAGAATGAGGAGTCATCCCCCCTGTTTAGACTGAAGGAATCCATCTATATAACAGAATAAATACATCATTTAAAAAGAGAGAAAGAAGGTATCTTCTTACCTGGATCCTTTTCAATTTGGACCACCAGTCTCGTGTTGGAGTTATCCACACGCCGTGTGCTAGAAGGGACCACAGAAAGGCCAAAAGTCATGGTGAGGTCACTACAAATGGGAGTCGGTCTACAGAACTGGCTGTGTGGTGGGGAATGTAGGGGTCACGGAACTCACCTGTTAGGGTGATTGCTTGAATGTGACAGTGCTGCAGGGAGGGAGCGGGCTCTCGTGATAAAGAAGGGAAAAGTACAAGAAACACGCGGAGGGGAGAGACGATTACATCTCAGGACTGGGAGACTGGCCTTGCGCCTTCTCAGTGTTGAGCACCAGATCCATAAAACAGAAGCAAGCCCTTGGACTGCCAATGGAATGTCACTCGCTTTCTGAATTTGAAAGCAGCGCACACACAGGCATCTTTCTTTTCAAGTTGGTCCCAGAAAATTGTGGGAGGTAGTCAGTGTCTCCACCACCTGCTTGCAAGAGCTGGGCGCATTCTTATGGGCCTTTCTCAGGTCCAACCACAAGAATAAACTCAGCTCTTACAAGCTTGGAAGAAGACATATTGCCGGTAGCTATGGCAACTAATGGCCATCAGAACCAGATTTAAATCTCTTCCGTTATGACAGCTCCTCCGTTCACAGCTTTTGTAAGCCAGCCAACCCATGTGACCCCTTGCTCCTGAAAGCCAGCCAGCGAGGGATGGACTCACTGCAGACTTTTCACCGATCAACAACTGTCCCCATGTAACTCCTGTGCGGATGGCACCAACCCACTTCTGACTCTAAAAGCCCAGTCTGCCGTGCTCAGAGAGACTGTGTCTGACCTGCTTTGTCTTTTTATTCTAGGTATTCACTGGTGGTCTCATCGTCCTTTGAAAGATGAAACAAGAGATTGACATCAGCCACGTGAACTTGGATATTTAACTGTTCATGATGTACAAAAATGACAATTTCATATGGTTAAACCTGAGCCATTAAGAAAGGTCTTTCACTAGAAATCTATCACTGAACATAGGCTTACGGACAAGTTTGAACATAACGACGGTTCTGCTAACATGTGTGAAAAAACTGATCTTTAGCGTGGCTGGCCCCTGCTTTTGCTGTCGCTCTGCCCTTTGCTTTCTCTGTTGCAACCACGCTAACCTTTTTCTACGTCTTCAGCATGCCCTGACTTCCTATTCCTGTCACCCTGCCCTCCCTCGCATCCTCTGCAGCTGTTGTGTCCTCCGCCTGGGAGTCTTTTCTGACCCGCCCACTTTCCTCCCAGACTCCTCTGGTGCTGCAAGTCCGGCCCAAGTATTGCTCTCTGAGAAGTCTTCTCGACCCCTGCTCTAGGTGAGACTCGTGTGTCATATGCTCCTTCACACATCGTGCCTCTCCTTCGGGGCACCTGTCATGGTTAACGTTACTAACAATGATGACAGCTAACATTTCCGTACCGCTTCCTTGTGTAAGTACTTTACATGCAGTAACTCATATGCTTACGACTACCCTCGTAGGTAGGTACCGTGATTATATCCGTTCCCTCTGAGGAGGAACCCGAGACTCAGTGCCCAAGGTCACAGAGCCAATATGCGATAGAACCTGGATGTGAACCCAGGTGGGCTGGCTCTACCACATCATATATTTCTTTGTGTGATGATTTGATAATAGTGGCCTCTTATGGCCAGACCCTAAGTAGCACGAGGACACACGTTTGCTTACCGCTGGCACGAATGAATGAAGAGTCCAAACTAATGCTGTTTTTAAAGTTATGTTTTCCTCTCAGGACTCCTGCTAGATTATACTTAAATGTGATCGCTGACGTCCCAAGTATGGTTTAATACAGGACAAACACTTGTGGAGTAATCGTGCTTAAGAAGAAACCTCAGAATACAGACTTCGGCTGTGAACGTGTCTCTTGGGAATCAGAACAGATACAAAATACTTAGACGGAACTAAAGAAAAACTTTTCCTCATCTGTCTCAGATATCCGAGAACCATCTAGGCACGATCCTGCTCGAGCTTTGTGGGATAGATTCTACACATGGGTTGGGGAGAAAAAAATATGCTGCTGCATCTCAAAAAGGCTGTTAACCCCACCACCCTGCTCTACTACTGCTTTGGTTTTCCTTCCAAATACCCTGAGGTCAGCATTGAAAGTAAAAGAGCCCAGGGTGGCGAAAAAATAAAGCAAACAACCAAATTCTCTCTAATGAAGGCCCAAATCCCATGTCGGCAGAGTTAGTCCCTAAATGGAATTTTAATTTCACCTGAAGACCTAGGACAAATGGAATTTTCAGCAGCAGAATAAACAATTTTTAAAGTGGGACTGAGCCAAAAGAAAGTCATTTACCAAACTCCTTAGGGAATTAAAACACCTTCTAAAACGATGTTAACTGGAAAGCTATCTTTTCAAAAGGCTACAGAACGCAGAGTGCTAAATTCCGATCTGCAATAACTACGCTAAGCTGCCGGTGGACCCCAGGGCCTCTGACTCTCCACCAGACTCTCTCAGAAGGTGAACTGTCAGCCATAGTGGGTAATTTGAGCTTTTCTCCAGTGCTTTCCTCCTGCACATTTGGTGCTTACCACTCAAAGGTGCTAATTAGCTCAGTAATTGGATTTCTGCCTTAACTGTCCAATTGCATAAACATCAATTCTGTTGCTTAAAGAGAAAACGGGGGCTTGTATCTCACGCCCCAATCTCAAGGGGAGTACAGTATGCTGGTACATGTTATGTGTGCATCTGCACATTCTCTTTCTAGCAAGTGCCTGGCGAGTCCCTGTTCATTGCTAGGCAACATCGTCCTAAGGGCCACAGGCCAAGAGTCTAGCAACAGGCCTTTCCAGATAGGGTGACTTACTCTGAAGCCTCTTCCCTTCTGTTAATACGGAATGCAGATAACAAAGCTAGTTTCCTCCCTTCAAATTTTCCTTTCTCACCTCCCGATGTGTCTCCCTGAGTCAAGCACCTTCTCTCCTATACGGTTTCACCCGAGGCACTTAAATAATTTAACAGCAATTTAATTATATTGCTTCAAATTCCCATTTGTCAGCACATACAGACTATTTATGGGAGAACTGTTCCTGTTTTTTGATGGGGAAGTGTGACCGGCTGGAAGAAGTTTGACGGGTGTCTGTTCACACAGCAAACCCAGAATGGAGTTGTGGATGGACTGTAGTTCTGTTCATGGGACAGGAAGGCTTTACAGAAATCTAGACAATGTGAAGGTAGCCAAGAGCTTAAATAGAAGGACACTGTCACCTTTCAAGTTGGATAGATACACAAGGTTCATTCGGGTCTGTTTTGCATCTTTCATTTTTGCTGCCACTGACAATCATATCAGTTCTCTCAAAGCCAGCCACTGCTCTTCTGTCTGCCTGTCTGTCACCACGTGCTTCAGAATGACTTGGCATGAAAGAAATTTCCTGAGGACACAGGGTTGTACAGCTGGCAGAGTGGGCTCTGACTGAGGACAGACATTCAGGTGGCTTCCAACTTTGCTACCAGCTGGGAGGTCTGGTTTAGTTCTGGTTCCGAGGCCCTTAGGGAGTAGCTGTTGGAGATCCCAAATTAAAGGTAGGGGGTCTTGTCAATACAGCCACCTTTGATGGGCCTGGGCTTTGCCTTGTGACTCCACCCAGAAGTGACAAAGCCTTGCTCCCTTTCTCCTGCAAGAATGGTGTCAGAGAAAGCCAGCTGAGACAGAAGGTTTAAATAATATCTCGAATCAAATAACATAATACCCAGAATGTCCAGATTTCAATAGGAAATTACTTGTCATAATAACAGGAAGATCTCAAAAAGAGTCAAAAAAGACAATTCATAGATGCCAACACTGAGATAACAGAAATGAAAGAATTATCTGACAAAGATTTAGAATTAGTCTTCATAAAATTCTTCAATGAGCAATTAAGAATACTTTTGAAACAAATGGAAAAAGAGAATCTCAGCACAAAAACAGAAAGTCCGCAAAGAAATAGAAGACACAAAGAAGAACCAAATAGAAATTTTCTAAGTAAAAATATACAATAGAAGTATATACAAAATAATACAAAATACATATACAAAATAAAAAACCCAATGGAAGGATTCAATAGCAGAATGCAAGAGACAGAGAAAAAAGAATCAATGAACTGGGAGATGGAACAATAGATATTACGTAATCGGAACAACTGAGAGAAAACAGACTGCAACAGAACAAGAAGTCTCAGAGACCTGTGGAATTATCACAAAAGATTTAACATCCTAGTTATCTGAGTCCCATAAGAAGAGGAGAAATTGCAGATACATTCAAAGAAGTTCACACCAAGACACATCACAGTCAAGCTCCTAAAACCAAAGACAAAGTCTTGGAAGCAGTGAGAGTGAAAAGAACTCACCTATGGGGGGAAAACAATGTGAATGACAGTGGGTTTCTTATTAGGAAGCATGGAGGTCAGAAGGAGATGACATAGCATTTTTCAGGTGCTGAAAGAAATGAACTGACAACTCGGTATCCTATATCCAGTGAAAATATCCCTCTACAAGGAAGAATAATCTGAGACATTCTCAGATGAAGGAAAACTAAGATAATTGTATCAACAGGAGATCTACCCTAAAATAGTAAGTCAAGGGAAGTTCTCTAAAAAGAAAAGACATTAAAAGAATGAAACTTGGAACATCAGAGGAAAGGAAACAATGCAGTAAGCAGAACTATGAGCAAATGCAATGGACATCCTTTCTCATTATGTGTCTTCTAAATTATATTTTAGGGTTCAAGCAAAAATTACAAAACCGTCTGTGGTTCTAAATGTATGTAAAGAAAATATAACCTTATGTTAGAAATAAGGGAGAGTAAGAGAGCATGAGAGGGAGGTAAGGTTTCTGCATTTCACTTGAACTGGTAAAATGACAACACTAGTAGACTTTGATAAGTCATTTTATATAATATAATGCCTAGAGCAATCACTAATTAATACAATCAAAACTTATTTGATAAATAAATCGTATAGAATTCTAAAGGTGCTGAGCAAACACACAAGAAGTCAGGGAGAAAACAAACAGAAATTACAGAGCAAACAGAAACCAAAAAATTGAATGGCAAATTAAGTTATAACTACATTAAACATAAATGACCTAAATATAGCAAGACAGAGATTGGCAAAGGAGATTTAAAAACACTACCCAGCTATATGCTGTCCACAAGAAACATACTTTAAATATAGTGACATAGGTCAGTTAAAAGTAAGAGAATGGAAAAAGATATTTTGCAAACATTAATCAAAGGAAAGCAGAAATGGTTATGTTAATATCAGATAAAGTATAAAGTAGACTCAATACCAGGGAAATTTACCAGAGACAAAATGATAAAAACATTTATCCCACAAAGAAAATACATTAATCCTAAATATGCATTCAGCGAATAATGGAGTTGCCAAAGACTGATGGAAGAGAAGACAAATCCGCAATTCGAGTTGGAAACTTCCACACCCATCTCTTAAAGTCTGATAGAAAAACTAGACATAAAATAAGCAAGCATAGGGGCGCCTGGGTGGCGCAGTCGGTTAAGCGTCCGACTTCAGCCAGGTCACGATCTCGCGGTCCGTGAGTTCGAGCCCCGCGTCAGGCTCTGGGCTGATGGCTCAGAGCCTGGAGCCTGTTTCCGATTCTGTGTCTCCCTCTCCCTCTGCCCCTCCCCCGTTCATGCTCTGTCTCTCTCTGTCCCAAAATAAATAAACTTTGAAAAAAAAATTAAAAAAAAAATAAGCAAGCATATAGAACTCAATAATACTGTGAGCCAACAGTATCTGACCAACATTTATTGAACACTCAACCCAATAACAATAGAATACATATTCTTTTCAAGTGCCCAGTGAGCACATACCAAGACAGAACATAATCTGGGACATAAGCCTATCTCAACAAATTTTTTAAAACTGAAATTATACCAAGTGTATTTTCCAACTGTTATTTTGAGTTCCAAATTACTCAAGCTAGAAATCAATAACTGAAAGGTAACAAGAAAATATTCAGACACTTGGAAACTAAACAACACAATTCCAAATAATCTGTGTCAATGGTAAAGTTTTAATGGAAATGAAAACAAATTAAATTGAAAGAAAATGAAAACATAACATATCAAAATTGGTGGGAAATAGCTAAACAGTAGTGAAAGGGACATTTATATCACTAAATATATACATAACAAAAGAAGAAAAGTTCAAATTAATAATCTAATTTCTACCTCAAGAATCTAGAAGAAATGGGGTGCCTGGGTGGCTCAGTCGGTTAAGTGTCTGACTCTTGATTTGGCTGAGGTCATGATCTCACAGTTTGTGGGATTGAGCCCTGCATCAGGTTCCATACTGACAGCATGGAGCCTGCTTGGGATTCTCTCAATCTCTCTCTCTCTCTCTCTCTCTCTCTCTCTCTCTCTCTCTCTCCCTTTCTCTGCCCCTCCCCTGCTTGTACTCTCTCTCCCTCAAAATAAATAAACTTTAAAAAAAGAATCTAGAAAAAGAAGCAAAATAAACCCATAAAAAGCTTAAGGAAAAAAAACAGTGATATTGAAAACAAATAATTGAGAAAAACAAAGAATAAAGAGCTGGTTCTTTGAAAATATCAATTACATTAACAAATCTCTAGGAAGCTTGACCACAACCCTCAAAAAGAGAGAGAGAGAGAGAAAAAACACAAGTTACTGATATAATATACTGCCAAACCCGCATATATCAAAAGGATAGTGGGAAATATTACAAACAACTTTATATGCACAAATTTTATAACTTAGATGAAATGGACCAGTTCCTCAGGAAATACTAATTGCTTCAACTCACCCATTAGGAAATAGATAATTTGAATAGCTCTCTATTAAGGAAATTTATTTGGTAATCTAAAAACTCCTCAAGAACAATTACCCAAGCACTGATGGTTTTACTGGAGAATTCTAACACATGTTTAACAAAGACCTAACATCTGTGTTATATACAATCTCCTCCAGAAATTGCAAGAGGAAGAGATAGTTCTCAGTTTATGAAGCTAGTATTACCCTGATACCAAAGCCTGAAAAAGACAGAATGCAAAAACAATAAAATTACACACCAATTCCAGGAATGTAAGTCAGGTTTACTATATGAGAATCAGTCAATGTAAACCATCATACTCACAGGCTAAAGACGGAAAATCACAATTGATGCAGAAGAAACAGTTGACAAAACCCAATACCGATTCATGATTAAGGGAAAACAAACTCAGGAAAATAGGAATAGACAGGAACTTCTTCACTTGATAAAGACCATCTACTAAAGAGCTACAGCTAACATTGTACTCAACGGTGAAAGACTGAATGCTCTCCCCATATGATGGGGAACAATGCAAGGATTTCCACTTTAATAACTCTTATTCAATAGAGTGCTGGAAGCTCTAGCCACTGCACTGAGACAAGAAAAGCAAATAAAAGGCATACAGTTGGGAAAGAAAGAAATTAAACATTACATATTTGCTGATGACATGATTATGGACACAGAAATTTCCAAAGAATCTACAAAAATAACACAAACAAAACAAAAACCTAGACCTAGTAAGTGAGCTCAGTTGGGTTTCAGGGTAGAAGATAAAGATACAAAAATGAAATTTACTGGGCACCTGGGTGGCTCAGTCGGTTAAGCATCTGACTCTTGGTTTCGGCTCAGGTCATGATCTCGTGGTTTTGTGAATTTGAGTCCCGTGTTGGGCTCTGCACTGGCAGTGTGGAGCCTGCTTAGGATTCTCTCTCTCTCTCTCTCTCTCTCTCTCTCTCTGCCCTTCCCCCACTTGCACTGTCTCTGTCTCTCTCAAAATAAATAAACTTAAAAAAAAAGAAATTTATTTCTATGTACAAACGATAGATACCAAATTTTAAAAAATACATTTATAACCATTCAAAAGAAGAGGAAATACATAGGTTTTGTTAAATATAATAATACATATACAGGGCTTGTATGCTAATGAAAGTAATAAAACGAGCTCTAACAATTCCATAGAAATTTTAGGATAAACTGCCTTTTTACACAAAAAAGGGCAGTTGTAATTTTGACAGGAATTAATTGAATCTGTAGGCCAATTTCAGGTTTACTGCCTTCTTGAGTCTTCAAATTGATGAACATGGGATGTCTTTCCATTTATTTGTCTTCTTTAATTTCTTTCAGCGATGTTTCTGGTTTTCAAGTGTTCATGTTTTCCACTCCCACTTTAGTTTTCCACCAAATTGACTGCTAAGTATTTTGTTCCTGGTATACTAATGTAAATTGAATTGTTTTCTTAATTTTACTTTCAGATTTCTCATTGCTAGTGTATAGAAAAACAACTGATTTTTGTATGTTTAACTTGTTTCTTCCAGATTTGCTAAATTCAGCCATTAGCTCTAATAGTTTTTGTGTGTGTATATAATTCTTTAGGATTTCCAGTACATAAGATCATGTCCTCTGTGAACAGAACTAATTTTACTTCTTTCCAATTTGGGTGCTTTTTTTTATTTTGTTTTGTTTTGCCTAATTGCTCTGTCTAGAACTTCCAGTCCAATGTTGAATAGAAATTGTGAGCGGGACATTCTTGCCTCGTTCTTTATCTTAGTGAGGAAGATTTTAGTATTTCATAAAGTACAATGTTAATGTGATTTGTTTCATTAATACCCTTTATCAGACCTTCCCTTTTAAACCTAGTTGTTGAGTGTTTTTATCATAAAAATGATGTTGTATTTTGTCAAGTAATTTTTCTGCATCAATTGAGATGCAGTTTTTTCTTCATTCTACTGATAAAGTATATTTCATTGATTTTTATATATTGAACCACTCTTGCATTCCTGAGATAAATCTCACTCATGGTATAAAATCCTTTTAATGGGCTGCAGAATGTGGTTTGTTAGTACTCTTTGAGGATTTTGCATCTCTATTCATAAGGGATGTTAATCTAAGGTTTTCTCTTCTTGTGATGACTTTGTTTGGCTTTGGTGTCAGAGTAATATTGGCTCCTTAGAATGATTTAAAAACCATTCCTTCCCCCACTATATTTTGGGAGATTTGAGAAGGACTGATGTTAATCCTTCTAAAAACATTTTATGGAATTAACCATTGAACCCAACTGGTTCTAGGCTTCTCTTTGGTAGGAGTATTTTTGTTTTGTTTCTTTGTTTTTACTAATCCATTCTCCTTAGAGATGTATTCAGATATTCTATTTCTTTTTCAGTCAATTTTGGTAGTTTGTGTGTTTCTACAAATTCCCGCAGTTCATCTAGGCGAATCTGTTTGTATACAATGTTTTATAGAACACTCTTTAACCTTTTCATTTATGTAAGGTTGGTAGCAGTGCCATTACTTTTATTTGTGACTACGGTAATTTGTCTTCTGCCTTTTTTTTTTTTTCTTGGTCATTCCAGGTAAAGGTTTATTTAATTTTGTGGATCTTTACAAAGAACCAATTTTGGGTGTCATCTATTCTCTCTATTGTTTTTCTAGTCTCCATTTCATTTGTTCCCATATTATTTCCTGCTGTCTGCTTGCTCTGGGTCTAGTTTGCTTTTCTTTTTCTAGTTGCTTAAGGTGGAAGATTAGCATCTTGTTTTGAGATTTTTCTTATTTTTTAATGTAAGCATTTACAGGTATGAATTTCCCTCTGAGTACTGCTTTTGCTACACTCCATAGATTTTTGATGTGTTATGTTTTCTTTTTCATCCATCACAAAATATGTTTTATGTTTCTCTTGTGATTTCTTCTTTGACCCATTGGTTGTTTAAGAGTGTTTTATTTGATACATATTTGGCGATTTTCCAGGTTTCCTCTTGCTGTTGATTTAGAGTTTTCATTCCATTGTGGTTAGAGAACATATATTGTAGAATTTCAATCTTTTTACATTTACTGAGATTTGTTTTATGGCCTGGCATATGGTCTTTCCTGAAGAATAGTCCATGTGCACTTGATAAGAACAGCTTTTTCAAAACTTTTGCTTACAAAATACTCTGTTAAGAGGATAAAAAGCCACGATGCAGGGAGAAAATATTTTCAAACCACATACCTAACAAAGTAATAGTATCCAGAATATATAAAGAACTCTCACAACCCCAAAATTAAAAAAAAAAAAATCCAGTTAGAAAATGTGAACAAGACATGAACAAACATTTCCCTGATGAGGTTATACCAATGGAAAATAAGCTCAGGAAAAGACGTTCAACACCATTAAGTCATTAGGGAAATGTACATTAAAACCAGTATGAGATATCACTATATACCTATCAGAATGGCTAAAATAAAAAATAGTGAAGATACCTGCCAAAGCTACAGAAAACTGGATCTCTCATACATTGCCGGCCGGGATGTAAAATGGTATAGCTCCTCTGAAAAAACATTTTGGCAGTTTCCTAAAAAACTACCGTATGACCCAGCAATTGGATTCCTGGGCAATTATCCCAGAGAAATGAAGACTTACGTTCACACACAAAAACCTGCAGACGAATGTCCATAGCAGCTTTGTTCATAATGGCACCAAACCGAAGACAACACAGACGTCCTTCGATGAGTGAGTTGTTAGAGACTGTGGCATATCCATACACTCGGCATTCAAAAGGGGCAAACTACGGACACATACAATGACCTGAATGAATCTCCGCTGAATTAGGGTGAGTGAAAACAGCTGATCCCACAAGGCTAAATACCGTATGATTCCAGTCCTAGAACATTCTTGAAATGACAAAATTATGGAGCCGGAGGATGGATTAGTAGTTGACAGGAATTAAGGAGGGGTAGGGGTGCTTATAAAAGAGTGTGTACTTATAAAAGAAAGGCCAACAGGAGAAATCTCTGTGGTGGCGGAAAAGCTCGATATCTTGACTGTATCAACATCAATAACCTGGTTTGTGATAGTTTTGCAAGATGTTAGCATCTGCACACTGGGTAAAGGATATATAGGAGATCCCTCTGTATTACTTCTCTCAACTGTACATGAATCTGTAACTAGCTAAAAAAACAAAAACAAAAACAAAGTCTAAATAAAAAATCTCCATAGATGACAGCAGGCCTGAATTTCGTTACTATAATCACGCATTCAGGTGAAATTGTATTTCTGATCTTAACTCGCTTACAATTCCAATTAGGACTGCTTCTCCCATTTCAGCCAGAAGAATCCAAGATTATCCAGCATTTCAAATACAGGATATGAAGTCCAACTGTTCACTCACTGGAAGGTCATAAATATTTAGGGGGTGAAAAGTGTTTCTTCTCCTTCTGCAAATGCAACTAATAAAAACAGCAATAAAAAAAAATTCAGGTTGCATGCAGTTGGGCAAAGAGTCGGCCAAAGGGAGGCTTGAATAAATTGAGATGCAGAGGATTATAACTGACTCATAAGGATTAAATTAGCAAGAAGGTGCTGGTTTTTCCCCAAGTTTAACATGCTCGATTTAAGATTTGGACTTCTTTTGTATCCCTCTGGTAGCAAGAGGCCCAACGTCATCCATGGGACAGCGTTTTAGAGTGGTGGGTGAAATTTCTCCTGGGATGAAGACCCGTGTACTTTTTTTCCATTGGTGACCAGTGGTATGCACAGATTTGGGATTAAGACCAGCTCCCCACACAGCAAAAAAGACACCATAATCCTCAGCAAGAGTCGACAGCTATTTGCTCAGGGACACACACAGCCCTGATGAATTAACTCAGGTCCCCTGTTTTCATGGCCACTTGCCTCAGGAGCGGCAGCATCCTGGGAAGACACATTCTCTGGATGTGAAGCCATTGACACACGGTGCCATTTTGTCACCAAGGGAGGCGGCGCTTAATAAAAGCACACCAGCACGTTTCCCGCTGAGATGGACCTCACCTTTCCTTTGTTGTTTTATTCACTTCCGGACCATGACACTGTGCGTGGCTCACAACTCCATCTTAAAAACGCAAGAATAAAACTGCAATTTGAAGTCAATAAGCCTGATTTCTGTTTCCTACTTGGGCTAAGACTTATTAAACTATTTGAGGGGCGTAAAGGAGAGAATCGCTTAATTCTTCTGATCCCCCATTTTCTCAAGGCATAAGATGGCAACTAAACATTGCACAGGACTCTGGGTAGAACACTGAAAGACAGAGCTCCATCTCTGCCTGCCAACCTCCACAGAACTAAACAAAGAATCGCTTTTGCCTTGTAACAGGCCAGTTACCCAAGGGAACAATGAGTGACGATGGGTAAATAGAAAATGGTTCTGATGTCACTGCATCAAGACATTTGGGTATAGATTTTTCTGTCATGGAGAAAAAAGGAATGGTAAAGTTTACCCTGAAAATGTTTTCCAAATCGATTTTTCAAATACTAAAATAGATTGTGTACAATTTTGGCTCAAGGAGCACAGGAACAATAGGCAACAGATCATCAGCTCATTCAACTCTCCCAGCTGTCCCGCCTTGGCCCCAGCCTTTCCCCAAATTATTTTTATTATTATTTATTCAAGCATAGTTGACATACGTTATATTAGCTTCAGGTGTACCATGCAGTGATTCGACAATGCTATACGTTGTACAATGCTCCCCACAATGAGGTATGGTCACTCTATGGCATTATTACAATATTATTGACTATATTCCCTACGCTGTACTTTATATCCTTGCAACCTACTTATTTTATAACTGGGAATTCGCACCTTTTAATTTCCTTCACCTATTTCACCCATGCCCCCCACTCCACCTCTTCTCTGGCGACCACCAGTTTGTTCTCTGTATTTACGAGACAATTTGTTGTTTTTTTTTTTTTTTTGCTTGTTCCTCTCTTTTGTTTCTTAGAGTCCACATATAAGAGAACTCACATGATATTTGTCTTTCCCTGTCTGACTTATCTCACTTAGCTAATACCCTCTGGGTCCATCCATGTTGTTGTAAATGGCAAGACACCATTCTTTTTTATGGTCAAGTAATATTCCATTGTACTTATGTACACACACACACACACACACACACAGGCCACATCTTCTTTATCCATTCATCTACCAATGGACACTTGGGTTGCTTTCATATCTTAGTTATTGTAAATGTCGCCATAAACCTAGGGGTGCACAAATCTTTTCAAACCAAAACAAGTTCTTTGACAATGCTAAGAAAACCTCCTCTCTCGTGGCTGTTCTTTACCCATGCTAACTTCACACAGAAAAAGTCATTCTGGACTGCTCTTCAAAACTGCGTTTTAAAAACTTCATTTCCTACCCAATTTTCTTTAAAACCCATTAAGAACTTCCTCTCCTTCCTTCCCCCAAACTTCAAAGTATCGTCTCTCCAAAGCCTTTCCCGGCACTAGGAAAATAAGGTCCAACTATACGATCTCTAAAACAAATACTTCCTTTCATGTAATATAGGAAGGCATCACGAATGGAAAAGGAATATAATACATTAAAATACCCTTATTTTTTTTATCAGATAATAGATTTTTTTTTTCTAATTCTCATGTATGTGATTATTTTTCCATTACTGGCCATTTTTCAAAATCTTGAAGGGAAGCATCAATCTCCTGAACTGTTTACAGAGAGAAGTAAACACAGCAATCCAGCCATGAGAAAGTACTATAAACCCTACGAGTGGGGATGATGGTGGAATGTTCCCAAAGTGACAGGAATAAAAGAATATAGCTTCTATGTTCACGTTGTGTACTAAGTTCATTAATCAGTTGGAACCCTGTGTATCAAGAAGCAGCAGCCGTATGCGAAGCCTGGGCCAGGTCTCTTGGCTCTCAGTAAAGCAGGATTAAAGTCAGTCCTGGAAATATGCTCAGAGTAATAAGATTAAAGGCACCCCACCGGATCACTAGAATGCCAATGAATGAGTTTTCACCTAGAGCCTCAAATGCACACATTCTCCGGGACCCAAACCGGCCTGCCCGCAGCTGACTCCATCAGTCACGGGAGGAATGAGAACACACTGGCCACAGCCAATGACGTCCACTTTGAGCACTGGCTGATCACAGGACAGACCTTCCGACGTGCTCAGGGCTCTTGGCGTTGGAGGGTGGGCCTGCTCTGTGCAGATGCCTTGGATATATGCACTATAAATCTCCTGCGCTATGTATATTTGATCCAAGGTGGTAAAAGAGTTTGCCATTTAATGTGGATTTAAGAGCTGGATATTTCCTGCCTTCCTTTGTTTGGAAGAAATCAGTCCAGTCTCCAACACTTCCCTAAGAGCTGAGACAGGACCCCCCTGCCCTCACTTGCTGCGGTGCAGAGAAAAGGGCTCTGCCCTCATGCTGTAATAGACTTACACCCCCCTGCAACCATCCATCAACCTGACTCAGTCACAAAGCCTCGCTCCTGGGTGACCTTGAAGTGTAGAGTCAGCAGCCCCAGACGGCCGGGAAGCAGGTGGGCATGTTGGATGCCTTCCTGCAGGCACATGGTCAACTTCACTACCCTGCACTCCTCTGCACTTCTCAAATTCTTTAACTGCTCAGCAAAATGTAACAGGACCCGGAGTAAAATTATGCACCACGGCATAATGAATAATAAGTTCGAACCAGGGCTATTTGAGAAATTCGCCACCCTGGAGTTCCTCAAAAGCGTCATCCTTCTGGAATATATTTGCATAATAGCTCATCACCACACCTGAAGTGTCAACCCTTACCCCTGGGTATGTGTGTGAGAGCTTTCTCATCCGTCAGCAAAACAGCGGGATGGGGCCAAGTTCATCATTTAGTTTCTCAGACATAACAGCACTCAGACACAGACCAGAAATTCCAGTGGAGAAAATCTGAGGCAGAGAAGGGACATGGGAGACCTGGCCTAAAACACGGGGCATGTCAGCCGCGAAGCCAGAGAAAGCCGAGACTCCTGGTCTGCCGCCCCATCCTGGAGGCACAACAAGGGATGCCTGGTACCTTCTCTGGTTTCTAGGCTAGTTAGAGCCACAGAATTATGGCCACAAAGGCCTCACCTTCATGCTGTCACACAGCCCCCAAATAAAAGGTAGAGGGGAAGGATTCCTTTGATAAAAGCCATCCCTTGCTTTTATGAGGAGACTTTTGATTTCCAGTGACAGAACACCTAACTGGAAACGGCTTAAGCAAAATATGGAATTCACTGGCTCACATCACTGAACACTCGATCGGGCCCAGCTGGACTCAGGGGCTAGGGCTGTCATCGGGAACATTCTCGAAGTCCCTCGGCCCTGCATTCTTCTTGCGTTTGCTGAATTCTCAGGCCCGTCTCGCTTTGTGGGGACGAGAAGGCTGCCAGCGGCATGAGGCTTATGTCCCACACCACCAAGGCTGGGGGGAGAGAGGGGTCAGCCTTCCCTGTGTGTCTCCCTGCCCTGGAGCCCCAGAACTCAAGCCAGGCAGAAACAGCAGATCTCTAGGACTCTGGCTGTCACGCCTGACCTTCCTCCTGCCTGGGCCCTTTGGCCACAGTCTCCTTGCTTATCTGTTTCTTACCTGAGGCCTCAAGTCCAGAGAAACGTCATATGCAGAGCTGAGTTTTACCAGAAGGAAACGAAATCTGAGGCAGGCACTGCCTCCTGTGGGTTCTCAGTTCCCAGCCGTTTGCCTGAGTTCTACTGACACTAAACTCTTGAACTCCTTTTGGCTTCTCAGTCTGCCTTGACCCCTTCATTTCATCCATCCATACTTAAGAATGGCTCTTGCTGGTATCTCCTTGCTTCTATTCCTTTTGGAAAGCTTGGGACTTGACCCATATTCCGATCCTGACTGTATCTGTAAGTCCCGGCACCCACAGTCTCTGTGGTGGCCGAGCCGTGTTAATCCCTAAGCACGTCTCTTTTATCCATCCATCTCCAAGTGACCCCTAAGCATTTTTAAACTACTCAAAATTCTCACATTTCTATATGCACCCCAACAACCTTGTGTCGTCCCTTCTGTGGAGAAAGATCCCCAAAGACCTACCACTAGCTCCGAGGAAAAGTGAGGGCACTTTTTGATCCTTTCACAGCAAACTGCATCTGAATTAATTAGTCTGACTCCCTTTCTGGGCCTGAGGTTTTATTCAGGACTGCGGGTGGTCGCTCATGGCCCACAAAGGTCATCGAAGCCCCATTTCTGTTCTGACCCCAATGCACCCACCGCCCCGCCCCCACCAACATTGTTGGTGATCACAGATTTCTCAGTCTGAGAGGGACCCCCATGCCTCCCTGGTCGGGCTCTGGAGCTGCCGAGAGCCAGCCGGGCGACAGCACATGGCCAGGGCCGTGAAGGAGGTGGCCCTGCTGAGAAACGGCATGCTGTGGCTCCAGGACTGAAAGAAGCCATTTCCGGAGCAGGACACGCACAGTAAAGCGGCCTCGGTGCCTGGACTACCACTGCCCTTCCTTCCTCCTCCACAGAACATGGCTCTTGTGACAGCACCTCTCTCCTGTCGCCAGCAAACGTTTTAACTGGCATTCACTAATTTTTTTTTTTTTTTTCATGTGGGAGGCATTTGAGAGGCTTTGGAACATAACGTAAAGTGCTCAGGGCCTGGCACGCGACCAGGCCTAGTTTAATGTCTTGGCTCAGCCACTGACTTGCTCTGTGACCTGGGCAAGTTCTTTAACTCTCTGGGTCTCCTTTCTCTGGTCTGTGAAATGAGGACAATGAAATTCTCCTTCCAGAACGGGTAGGAAGGGGCTAGAACGAATGCATTCAGGAAGGTGAGCAGGTGTTCAGTAACTACAAAAATGAGGAATACCACTGTTACCGCCCCAGTACCACCCTACTGTACTCTATCGTTACCATTCATCATACTATACCCGAGCCCAACACATGCCTAGGTATGGCTATGAGAGTTCTAGTAGCCCTAAGACATCTGATAACGGAGCGTCAAGACTTTTATCTCAATTTGTCCGGGCACTTTGTAAACATACTCACATAAACTGTGGAACAGCTTAATTGCAAGCTGAGAGATGTAACTCCCTCCCCTGCAGAACTGCAACTTTTAATTATAGTGCTGCCTTTTGCCATTAACCCCGTAAGCCAAATAAGCTTTCTGCTTGGCATCTGAGAAAAAGATGGCCGTTGGAGAGGCTCCGTGCTTTGCCCAAGGATCTCACAAACCATGCTTAAAATACCCCGGTGGGCAGGGAACATCCGGAAAAAGACTCTCCGTTGTGGGAAGGTAAACAATAAAGGGTGATGTCGGGAACTTCTTTTTTGGACTGCCTTACCCAAGTCAGGCGCGCGCGGCTCTGTCCCGCTCATCCTCGTTAAGAAATCATGACTGAAGACACAGAAGGAGGCAGGTCTGCGGAGAGCACAGGCGAAGGGGCTGGGGAGATGCTGGGCAGCATGACTGAAATGGACCTTTACGGACTAGAATGTTAAAGCCAATGGGTCAAGAGCTGGTAGGGGAAATGCAAACTTCTGATTTTCATTAAAATACACACATGCGATCGGCATGATGAAGGCCTGGCTCGGCAATACTTTAGTAAAGTCATTGACAGGCTTTTGGGCGCCTGGGTGGCTTAGTCAGTTAAGCGTCCGACTATTGATTTCCATCTCAGGTCATGATCTCGTAGTTTGTGAGTTCAAGCCCGGTGTCAGGCTCTGTGCTGACAGCTCAGAGCCTGGAGCCTGCTTGAGATTCTCTCTCTCCCTCTCTCTGCCCCTCCCCAACTCAAGTTCTCTCTCCCTCCCTCTCTTTCTCTCTCTCTCTCTCTCAAAAATAAACAAACATTAAAAATTTTTGAGAGGTTTTATTTTTATGAGATCATGACCTGAGCCAAAACCAAGAGTCAGACACAACCGAATGAGCCACCCAGGCGCCCCGACATTGAGAGGTCTCAAATTTGAGAAGGCATAACTGAGAACCGAACATCTGGCTCGCAGGAAGTGACATCTACTGAGGGCCGAGGAGAGGACATCTGGAACGGCCTAGAAGGGAGGGTTGGAGACAACCCAGGAAACATCTGGATGAGGGAGGCCAGGATGCCCAAGGTACAGACCATTTCAAAAAAAAATAGAGCTGTTCAGCTCGATAAAGAGGGCGGTGCAGGGAGAGAACCGTCTTCAAGGTGGTGAAGGACGGGACATGCGGGAGGCAGGAGAATGCCGCCGGCTCCAGCAGCAGCAGGTGCACCCGGGTGATGGCGGTGTCCAGGTGAGGACAGGAGGAACAGACCCAGCACAGTGAGGAGCCCACAGCTGCGGCCGACAAAGCTCACAAGGGCCGCCTACGAAGGCACAGGGGGTTCTCCTCCCAGAGCGGAAGAGACCGGAGGACTCCCTTCTGTGGGTAGCACAGAGGTGACTGTGTAATTCAAAGGGTCCATGCCAGCCTCACTTGTATTACAGACTCACGAAGGGCCTCGGAAATAACACAGTAAGATGCCCGGGAGCCCACGGAGACCAGCTCAAATATCTGGGTCATACAGACTGTCATTTGATAAACCACAAAATAGGGATGCTTTAGAGATGCTGTTTATCCACTAAGGCAGCTATGTTGCTCAAAGAACAGAACCAGGCTCTGACACGGCTAAGGCATCAAAATAAACACAGCATTAAGGGTGAAGACTCGTATTTAAGGGGCATCTCACAGCACACTGTGGATTTGATGTTACGTGGTCTAGACCTGTGTCCTTACACTGGTTGGTCTAATTGTGTTCTGCCATTTCAGAAAGGATTTCCCATAGGTTGCAAGGACATAAAGAACACGTCTAGACATGATTGAATTAAAAGGTGAATGAGAGAAGACAGAAATACAGGGAAGGACAACAAAATGAGGACAGGATTAAGGATAAAATTGCTGTACACAGAAATAACCTATCCATTTACCACAGTGAACCCATGTCTCATTTGGTATATATGACTTCTGGGAGGCACAGAGAGACAGTCAACCCATTTTACAGATGAGTTAACTGAGGCTCACAGGCTGAATAATTTCCCAGAGTCAAACACCTAACCAAACATATGGGCTGGGGTTTTAATGGAAGTCTGACTACAAAGCTCACACTTTCAGATGTATTAACACCGTCTCAGGAAGGGCTGAGAATTAAGTAATGCTGACCATCTTGCTAACGAGGGTGGGACCAAGGGCACAGAATACAGAGTTGATGTTTTTGCAGACCAATCACATGGTGACTACTATTAGTTAAAGCCTAGCATGGTGCCCTCACATAGATGCTTAATGCTTATTTGTTGAGAAGGATAATGCCCAGAATGATTTAATATTTTAAAATCAATCTGGAGAATATGATATGGGGCGCCTGGGTGGCTCAGTCAGTTAAGCATCCAACTTTGGCTCTGGTCATGATCTTGCAGTTCGTGAGTTCCAGCCCCATGTCGGGCTCTTTGCTGACAGCTCAGAGCCTGGAGCCTGCTTTGGATTCTCTGTCTCCCTCTCTCTGCCCCCTCTCCCCCACTTGTGCTCTCTCTCTCAAAAATAAATAAATAAGACATTAAAAAAAAATAAAACCAATCTGGAGAATATGATAGAAATGTAACAACCGTGAAAGCCATACTTGCCTTTCAGGTAGCTATTATATGTGTCTCCTCGTGGCTATGGCATTTTACATTTTATACAAGACTTTTGATATACCCAAACAAAATCATTGTTAATACAACCTTTCATTCTTTGGGACTGAAAACAGTCAACTCCTTTAGGTCGAAGATATTTGCTGAGATAAGCAAAAACATGAGTCAATACTTTCTAGCCTAAACATTTGTTTCACATTAATGACAAAGATTGGTTATTTAGGGATTGTTTATATATAAAGAGAAGGGTGATCTATCATAATATCAGAATGTGTTTCTAAAGCTTTTAAAATACTCTGACATAGGGGATTTATACACACAAGGCACTATTATAGTGCATTTATTGTCATTGCCTGTAATTCAAGTGGAGACACAGGCAGAGCTCATCAAGACAGACTTTAAAGCCCTTATTAGTCAAGGGAACATCAGTTTAACAGAGAACTTTCTAACAACGGCAGATAAAAAAACCCAGGTTAAGATTTCCTTTCTCTCTCACACAATAGCGTGGGACTCAATTCATTTAAGAAATAGATAACACCTACTACGTGCATGGCTCCGTAGGGGCACAAAGATGAAAAACAAACAAGTCCAGACTTGGAGACAAATACAGCCTCTGTCAATCCTGGGTAGAATTCGCTGATGGCCACAGAGCAAATGCATCTTGCACAGACGGCTGCTACGATACCTCTCATCCTAAAGGCCATCCTGAACCTTACTGCATACTCATCAAGAGCTGGAACACGATACCCCTCTGTGAATCTGGGTGCTTGTGATTGGGAAGTGGAGAAGTAGGGGGAGGGGAGGACAGTCCACAAAGGACGCAGCCCGCGGCAAGGCGAGCGATGAAGAGTCCACGATATGTGAGGTATGACAGAACGTGTTGGGAAATAAAGTCGAAACTGAGATTCAGATTCGGGGAGGGTCTGTATCTGTGCCGTCCAGTGCGGTAGCCTCTGAAACTTAAATTAATTGAAATTAAACAGAAGTAAAAATTCAGTTCCTCAGCCACGTTAGCCCCGTTTCCAAGGCTCATTAGCCGCGCGTGGCCGCCAGGGCTGACGTATGGGCCCGTGCAGGTGCACAGCTTCTTGCCGGACCTGGCTGGTCCACCTGGCACCTGTGAGCCACCACAGGCTTTTGAGACAGCATGGAACCTGGTGCGATGGTTGCAGAATCCCCTAGAGAGCTGGGGAGGCAGGAGGGCAGAGGGCACATTTGTCATGTGCCCCCAGGGAGGAGCGTGTCGGGGAACGGGAAGCCTGTGGATTTCAGGACAGCCCAGGCCGGGGAAACCAGACTGGCCCTAGTTACCAGGTGGCTGGTGATAGACTTACCGGTTCCTTAGGGTATTAGAATGGTTTCATTACAGTGCTGGGCTCACTGCAGACTGGCAGAGACCAAAGCCAGCAGGGTGGGGGGCAAGGGAGAGGAAGGCCAGGAGAGGGGACTGTCCTCGCCACACCCCGGGCTGGGGGCGGCGTGCGTGCGTGCCCACTGGCAGCATGACCTGCCCAATCTCCAGAGGAGAGTGTCTGTCATCGGCCTTTGAAAGTGAGGGGACATGTGGTGAACAATTCAACATAATCCATGACCCTGTCACCAAGTGCCCCTCTGTACCAGACTGAAAAGAAGGCAAGGAAGCAGCTGTGTAGAAGCTCTCAAACAAGAATGCAAGCAGGCATTAGCATTTGAAATGAAAACCTACAGTTTAAGATAGTGAGAATGAGCTTTCCAGAGCGTTTGCAGGGATCCAGATGAGATTTCCTGGCACTTCCTTTCCTGAAACCCACCTCTCACTGTCCTGAATTCCATCACTGATCTTCGAAGCAGACGGGCCCGGGACTCTGTAGCCTGATGCTTAACACAGGGGACAAGACTGGATTTTGCATCAGGAACTTTTTCCCCCAGCGGGTCTGAACATAGTCTCCAACTTGGCTTCTCCCGAGAGACCTAGTAAAGGCTGGATATCCTTAGACATACCCCGCAGACCCTGACGACCCTTCCCCACCCAAAGACCAGGCCGACCAAAGATAGACCCATCCCCCATAACAGTGCTAACAGAATGGATCACAGCAGAATCAATTATTTGTGACAGTGAGTAAGGACATGTTAACCCTGCTCCTGAAGCCCCTCCAGTTAAGTAACCCACATAGGCAGACAATTCGAGTATCATGAATCCTGCAGGTGAGAAAACACAAGCCTTGCTCTGCACAGTTGTTAGGACGTTTCCCTGCAATAAAACCACTCCCACAAAGACTCTCCATTCCCTACCGCGGGAGCTTAAAACCCTTCCCAGCCCAACGGGGATGCGTCTTGCTCACGTCAGATTCCAGGCCGGAAAGACTGGCTCCTAACTGATCTATCTGAGCATAGGAGACAAAAAGGGATCTTTTGTACTGACGATCAAGTTGAAAGTATCTTGCACTCTCCTGCGCGGTTAACAGCACAGACGTTGCCAGCCCTCTTGTTTACAGGTGTCTCCACTTTCCAGAAATGTGGTTTCCAGAGCTCTAAAAAGATACCCCGAATTGTTTTCCCCTAAAGAAACTTAAAGTGGGGAACCTGGGTGGCTCAGTCAGTTGAGCGTCTGACTTGGTCTCAGGGCACTGATCTCGCGGTTCATGGGTTTGAGCCCCGCGTCCGGCTCCATGCTGACAGCTCAGAGCCTGGAACCTGCCTCGAATTCTGTGTCTCCCTCTCCCTGTCTCCCCTCCCATGCTCGTGTTCTGTGTCTCTCTCTCTCTCAAAAATAAAGAAACATTTAAAAATTAAAAAAAAAAAAAAGAGAGACTTAAAGTAACAAGCCAGCGATGGCCGTTTTCTTCTACCCTCTGGTTCTGTCAATAGGCACCATCTCTCCTGAAACACACACGAAAGAGGACTCTTGCTTATGTGCAAAATTTCACACAGGTATTTGTTGTACTGAGAACAGCCCACCTCTCTTAGACTACGAGGAGACTGCTGGGCACCCAAGGGGTCTCCCCACCTCTTCGTGGCCCCCACATGGAGGGCTTGGGTCCAATTAGTTTTCCCCCAGGGCACCCCAAACACGAGCTTGCTGGATGTGCTGTACTCAGTCACGGTAAACACCTGTTAGCGTGGGCCAGGCGGGGACAGGGACGTCCACGCGGAGCCGTCAGAGAGGAATCCCAGCAACGCAGGCTCACACGGGACTTGCTTCCCACCGGGCCCTGTTCTAGGTGCTTTATGTGTATTTTCTCCTCACGGCAAGTCTGTGAAGTAGATCCTATCATTTTGCCCCCATTTGACAGAAGAGGAGAGAGAGGCCTGAGGGGGCCAGCGTTAAGTGGTGGAGGTGAGGTGTGTGCCCAGGCGGGCCGGTGCCCCAGGCTGAGTTTTATTCACCAGACCCTACTGCCTGTCCCACAAGGGCGTGCATTTTACGGTCGCGGAAACTGTCTCAGGGGAGAAAGGGAAACCACAGACCTCCCAAGTCACTGGTGTCTTGTCTAAGGTACAAAGAGCACAGGGTGAAATGCCAGAGTCGTGCAAAATGGAGACATACTATGGAGGGTGGATTGGGGTTTGTAGGGATCAGCGAAGGTGCTGCTCTAAGTTAGGGGAAGGCGTTCTGAAACGGAAGTCGGCCTCCTCTGCCCCAGCTGAGGGCAGGGATGGGCTGGCTTGCCAGCTTTCTCCTCTGCCACCCGTTCTAGGTTCCTTCCCCCAGACTCCCCCCTGACCCCGCCCCCAAATCCTCAGGAGCTCTTGAAAAGCACTCCCCTTCACTTAAGAAATAACTCCGCCGCCCCACTCCATCATTGTTCGCTGGAGGAAATTTACGACCGGCCTGTCCAGAGAGTCAAGAAAAAGTACATAAATCATCTTCTACGAGTTTAACGGCGCTCAGAAAATTGCTGTTCTCCTTAATACTGAGCTGTGACACGTGCACACTTGCACAGGACGGGCGTATGAAGGATACTCACACGTGCCAGCCAGGGACCACCTCTGCCAGGCAAAGGGGATGACGTCAGCGCCCCCAACAACCTTCCCGAGGGGCAATTGCTAAATACCCGGCCGTGAGAACCCATTTTGCCTTCACAACTCATGGAGCCTGGACTAGCGCCCGGCTGCAAATCTGCCGTCGGGCATGTTTGGTCCAGAGCCCGGAAGGCCCCCGTGCTGAGTGATGAACTCAGGGAGCCCCCGGGGGACCCGTGCAGCCCCCAGCCTGCGAAGCGTGAGGCCTGAGCCCTGACAAGGAGGAAGGCCCGGGAGCGGCCCGAAGCACACATTCTAGCAAAGCAAGTTAGCATCGGCTTCAGGGTCTTACTTGTAGTTTTTCTCCCAGAATCTCACCGGCCTAACGTACGAGGTGATGAAAATGACACTCCCGAGGAATGGACTCAGAGGGGTCGAAAAGATTGAGGTGGCCATCGTCTGGAAGAGAAGCATGGCAGAATCTGAGCGTTCTGAGTTAAGGCAAAAGAAAAAAAAGTTTTTCAGTGTTCTATGTCTAAATATTATTTCAGATTTTGACTCGTTTATAGTAAAGCCGTTTTCTCGCCAAGGAGAGGAAGGAGGCCATATACTGGATCTCTCTTATGTACATAGTTGGAGATATAAAACTTTCAATAGTATCCCGCTAGGTCTGATTTCACCAGCATGAAAACCAAATGATTCTCGTAAAACCCCCAGCGGTCTCACTGTGATTTAATATCGAAGGTTTGAAGAGAACACTTTCTTTTTACCAGGATATCATTAGCTGCACGAAACACACTGTGCTACATTTGCTAAGGTATTAAGGGCCTTCGTGAATAATTAAAATTAAATTCCACTTTTTAAAAGAAATAAATAGCGTTGTTAGAGAAGGTAGCATCTCTGTTTCTCCAGGAATCTTTCCCCACTATCCAAAAAAATATACATATTCTTTATGATATAGTGAATACCAATGGCTCAATTCAAGTCACATCTGGTGTGTAGCTAAAACTGTGTGCCCATGAAGTCACAGCACTTTGCACCCTGTATGTATTTCTCATTTACTGGAGGGACTCAACTTTTACACATCCTGGGTGATCAGAAGTATAATTGTTTAATATGAAAATGAGTACTGCTGTCTTTTTTGGAGTAAGACCAATTCACTGATCCCTAGAAATCTGAGGAAGGTGCCACAAGGGCTGGTCCCTCCCCAGTCTCTCCCCATCATTGGAAGGCTGCTCCCAGCTGCCAATCACATGTCCCTGCGGTGCAGGGCAACAGAGGGGACCCGTGGTGGGGGTGGCAGAAGCCAGCGTGGTGCCTTACATAGGCACACTGTTCCTTGTCCTTGGCTGGGGGCTTGGAGCATCCCACTACAGGGCTGATCTCCCCACCTGGAAGGGGGTTTTCTCACTGCTACACAAATGAAGGTCTTATTTCTTTAACCTGTGTTCAAAAGGTTCTGGCACAAAGAAAGAAACGCCTCGCACAGACAGAAAGTCGCTATGTCATCGCCAGCCAGAACGTAGAAGTGACCCAGGCATCTAAATGCCTTCATGTGCCATCAGCCATGTGATGGGGGAGCGGGGGCCGTAGGGGACCTTACCGCCCACGGACAAGTAAATCCAGAAAAGGATGGCCTCTCTCTGTCACAGACCCTTCCCCATGCATTTTCATAGACTTAAGCATCTCAGTTTTGCTTCAGGAAGGAGTGTGTCTTCCTTTTATTTTTTTCAACTCGCTATTTACTTCCAAACATCTCTGGGAGTGAAATGACATATCCCCCATTAATGATCCATTCTGGTGCTGAGTTGTTTTGGTATCCAAAAGGTCTCTATTGTGCTTCAAATTAAATGAAATTCCTTTTATGTTGACCTAGGTTCCATTGGAGAGCTACTGAACAATGGAGCTACCTAGATAGCCATTAACACCCATCAGCTTCCTCTTCACTGGAGAGCTGAAAATAACTAAACACCTCAGTCACAAAACACACCAAATTAACCATGCCCCTTGTCACAGGAAGAAAAGGGAACTGCATGGCGGAGGCCCGGGTGTAGAGGTCCTGAAAAAATGTGAGAAGGCAGAGTCACGGGGAGATTTCTCTGAGGTAAGGAAGACAGGAGTGCAGAAGGGGTTAAGTTTACACCCTTAGGCGACAGAGGGTGCTGGGGGGGGGGTGTTGAAGAAAAGCCAGGACAAAGACCAGTGGAGCTGGGGCTGGGTAGAATGCTAGCCAGGCTGGCACTGTTCTTTTCAACTCTATGAGTTTCCCCCAAGATTACGTTGTCCATTTTTTTTAAATGCCAGAAACAATTATCCAGAAATGAAGCAAGGAAAGCAGTGTGAGACTGTAAATCAAGTTCAGTGTGGTGGGGAAGGAAATAAAGTTGAACAGGCCAGAGGTAGGGCAGCAGTGAATAGGTTATTCTATTTAGGGAAGATCAATAAAGAAATACAGCACACTCGGGGCAAATATGAAAGCCTGTGACCATAGCTGGTAAGGCAATGCCAAGAAACTGACTTCGAGAGCAGGCACGTGGAACTTTCTCTGTTTCTTACCAAGGGAGAGGTGGTGATTCCATCAAAAGCTTATATTTGTGGACATTTAATACCTGGGCACCTGGATGGCTCAGTCGGTTAAGCGTCTGACTTCAGCTCAGGTCATGATCTCACGGTTTGTGGGTCCGAACCCCCAACTGACAGTGCAGAATCTGCTTGGGATTCTCTCTCTCTCCCTCTCTCTCTGCCCCTCCCCAACTTGTGCTGTCTCTTGAAATAAACTTAAAAAAATTAAAAAGAAAACATCTATGTCAATCCTTAAAGTTAAAAACAAATCATTTGAAGCTCAAAAGGATATACCAAACAGAAAGCAGCCTTCCCAATACACACATTTAACAGAAATAGTCTGGATGGGTCTAATTACTAGAAGACAATGGTCTTGCATAGTCTCTATACATAGGAAAAGGGTGAGCATTCTTCTCTGTCTCTGGAGGTTACAAGCTCAGAAACTAAGAGAGGCTACCAAGGGAGAAAGCATGCTAGTACTGGAAAAAGCAATTTATAAACAGTGCCCTGCTGGCCTGAACACTAATTCCGTTCCAAAATGGAGCAAATTAGTCCCTTCTTGGAGCCAGGATTGAACCCACAGCTTCTTAATAGGGTGATAAAACAATTAACAATTCAAAATTAGTCAAGAGCCAGGGCTGCTGTTTAGGAACCTCATAGCCTTGTCTTTTTTAATTTTTTATGTTTATTTTTGAGAGAGAGAGAGAGAGAGCGCGCGCCAGCGGGGGAGGGGGCAGAGAGAGAGAGAGGGAGACAGAATCCCAAGCAGACTCCATACTGTCAGAGTGGAGCCCGAGGAGGGGCTTGAACTCACAAACAGTGAGATCATGACCTGAGCCCAAATCAAGAGTCAGACGCCCTACTTACTGAGCCACTCAGTTGCCCTGCTCATAGCCTTGTCTTGAAGGCATACATATATATATATATATATATATATGCTTTTCTGAGCTATTTATCTCATTGTATTTGGAACGGTATGATGTTGGCTTCCCAACAACAAATATCCACCTTTACAACTGGTCAGGGATGGGAAGGTGCCCTTGGATAACG